>NW_009952435.1:3619715-3663525 GCF_000747805.2 Chaetura pelagica
TCCTGCTGATACATGCTAGCCCTCTTATAAAAACATTGGTTTATTGTTCTCACGTTATTAAATCAAGATTTTAAAAAAATATTACTTTATATCAACTTCAGGATGATGTGCCTGCTAACTTATTAATTAACAATTTAACCAGCAGAGTAGAAAAATGCAACTGGATAAAAGCATTTCATTTGAGCCTGACAATTTTGTACTTTCAGGACTTAGGCAACACATAAGGTTCATTTGCCTGATATTCCATATAAAGTCTTCAGTAACATACTTTTCACAGCTTTTTATAATGCCTTTTGTTCAAGATAGTTTATGAATTATTCTATTAAGCTAAGGAGAGATAAATCACAAATTTGTAACTGCAGGGAAAAATCTAGTGCATGATCATGACTCATGCACTAGCTGGCCCTAGTGACTTGGGAGCTTAGTACTTTATCATTCCCTAAAGAAATTATACAGGACAAGAATCTGAACTTCAGCTACATATCAATGAGCTCTCTTCAAAAACAGAGGCATAATACTTTATAAAATATTGGGGTTTGTTGTTCTGAGAGATTTTTTTGCCCTCCAGGGGTTTCTTTACAATTTCATTTTCTTAGTTACAAACAGTATAATACCAAGTTTCTCCTGCAGCCTTTCCTTTTTTTTTATGTTACTGTAATTTCCGTTGTTTACAAGCTTCCATTATTTGATAATGTAGCTTGTTCTGTTTCAAAATTGTGCTATTATTCTATGGTTTTATACTTAAATAGATTAAAAAAAAAAAAAATCTCCATAATTTCCTTTCATGTACACACAAGATCAAAAGAATCTGAAATTAAAGAGTTACAGTATCTTGTTGCATGCTTTATATGAACAGTAAGCAAATACCAAAGCTGAATAATGCTTTTTACCTACTAATTACAGTGGTGACATTTTCAAGATCACTTCAGACTGACAGAATAACAGTTACAAACCCACTTAAAAGTAAGAAAACAATCACTAAGTTTTCAGGTCTCAGACACACCACAGGGTATTCATGCATGCAGGCTGATCTGCCTTTACAATATCTAGCACAGAATGATAGGCGTGCTGCTGCCCTATGTTTTCACTGCTGACATCCCAAAAATGCCAGAGAGCTCAGATCTTACTATTTCCCTTTTGATTTTGACAGACAAAAAGCATCTAGAAGGAGAATGTGAACGCATATATAGCTGGGATAGAAGTTGAGAAATGCTTAATATAGGCCCAGACTCCTCTGCACAACAAACTGGTTAGCTGCTTCAGTCTTACCTACTTCTGTCTTCTACTGACAACCAGGCACATTTGACCTAGTTTTGAACTCAGCTCTGAATCTTGCCAAGGAACACACTTTTCTTCAGGAGCCTGCCATGGGCATTTAATCTTTTCCCAACACAGTGGCTTTTTTCCAGCCAGTCCCATTACTCATCTTTAACAAGATTGCCATCCTCAAATGTTTATGACTGGACATCCCTCAGGTCTCTCAGGGTGTCCCTAAGACATCTATATACACACTCCCTGAAAACTTTACTGTAGGTCAGTCTCTCCCTGCTCTCTTTGCTAACTCATCCTAACAAGCATCTATTCCCATCAGTTATTTAAACAGTCTCTTGAAACCATAAATTTTAATTTCCATACCCCTCAGATAGCTCTCAGCTACTTCTAATATATTATTTACTGCTTTTCCACGTATTTTGCATAATTCCTTATATTTCCCTTGGTATTTTATTAAAATGCAGTGTATTTCATATTATCATATATTTCAAATAAAATGGTTGTATATTAGTATTTAGCTAAATTGTTATTTTTGTTTTGTTTTGTTTGTTTTGTTTTGTCTAGTTTTTGGTTTTGTTGGGGTTTTTTTTTTTGGTTTTTTTTTTTTTCCCCAGTCTACATGTTGTGACTGCTATTAATTTAGGATTAAAGGGCTCGATTTGGGTGCTTTTTGTTTGTTTTTGGTGTTTTTGTTGTGTTTTTTTTTTGTTTGTTTGTTTGGTCGGTTGTTTTTTTTGTTTTGTTTTGTATGTTTGTTTCTTTATAAAAATGTATTTATGTTCTGAGATTTTAGCAAAACCTAACCTGAAGAAGAGGTAAATTTCCTTTAACATTGTACACTAGGAAACTATTTCACTGGTAGATAATTAAAATCTTCTCAGGCTTGTTCCTGTTTTGGAGGAATTGTAAGAGTGAAAAGAGGTAGCATTTCTTTTCTAAACCTTTTACTTTTGGAGAGGAGGTTTTATGAACACAATTACTACCACAATTTTGTCTAAATTTTCTCAAGTCAGGTGTGAAGCCCTCTGTGCTAAAGATAAGATTCCACCATCACTGAAGTCAGGAATATTGTGCTGCTTACTGAGTCTTGGCACATTGCTGTTTCCTTCACAAGACAGCCCTGCAAATTCATCTCAGAAACTGGCAGTTCATTTCAGAAACAAGTTGAAACAGGAAAATTGATACATAGTTCTTTTACTTTAAATGCTGTCTTTGGTGTGAGAAAGATAGTAGGTTACAAATTAAAGTGTTGTAGCTTGCATGGCTTTATGGTGGCACGAGTAATTTTCAAATATTCTGTGTGTGTGTGTGTTTCTGTGTGAGACAGAAAGAGGGAGAGACACAGAGAGAGATTGGAAGCTTTTTAGCAAAAAAACCCCAAACAACCCAACAAACAAACAAACAAAAAAATCAAACCAAAACACATCCTTATAGCTGAAGTAGGTAAGCAATGCAAAAAATAGTAGAAATTCAATTTACCTTACAAAATATCAGTTATTTTAGTTTACCAGTTTTCTGTGTTGTGGTTAATAGTCTGGCATGAGCAGGGGCAGCAGTTGTTTCCAATACTGACAACCCCATCATATATAAAGACATTCATCTGCATCACTCATTGTCTGTGTGGATAAGCAGAGCAGCTGACAGCTGCATGTAAGCCAATATATAACTTCCAAATAATTTTTTAGCTGTTCATCCCAAAGTTACCTTACTCAGCAAAACAATCTCTCTTATACCCTGGAACCTGCAGCCTTAAGTCCCACTAGTTGAGATGAAGAGGAAAGCATTTCTCTCTTCATTTTCATGGGTATGATCACTCATTAATCCTATCAGGCTACCAGTACAAATGTAAGCTTACATTTTTTCTCTCTTAGTTTAGACAATTCTTAACCTACCAGCACCCTACTTTCCAGTCCTCTCAGAGTGTGAGAAAAATAAAAGGGAGAAATAACAAATTTAAAAAATACAAGAAAACCTGCTCATGCTAGTATAATTTCCATTGACTAATGTAATTTCATGCTCTTGCTACAGGCTTTGAGAAATTTCTCATCTTCCAAAAACTTGAAACCCAGCTAAATTACTTTTTTTGCAAGGAAGTGAAAGTTTAGTCTTCACATTGGAGTAAAATGAATCATGATGTCAGTAAAATAAGTAACAATACATTTAATAGACAAAATCCTAAAAATCAAGAGCTTGTCTCATTTGAATAAACATTGGAAACTCACATTAATACAGAAAATCTTCCCTACAGTTTCTACCTTCAGGTTATCCTCTCCCTCCCCACCTTCTTCTAATCCTTCTAACATGCACTGCAAACTAGAGTACAAAATCTTCGAATTACCATCATTGTATTAGTGAAATGGTCTACCTCAAATAATGTCTACAAATGTTGGGCTTTATATTTTAGTCTCATGGATGCAGCATATTTATTACTGTAAAAAAATATATATTATGCGTTAGACAAGAACCTATGCATTCTGTTAGCATTCTGTCAGTTGCACCAAAATAGACTAGGTTCAGTGGTCATTTATGTTGGAGCAATTATTTAAGAAGCTATTATTTTCTTGGCTGTTGACTACTACCACCCAGTTGAGATGCTACATCTGACTGCATTAACACTCCCTGTCATTTAAATCTAGTTTATGCTTAAAAGGTTACCTAAATACAACACTGAAAGTGGTCTTGATTGATTAAGGCTTATCTCCTACATTTCTCAGTAAAACCATCTAAATTACTTATGAAGACAGGATAGGTCAATACTGCTAATTAGGTAAGGAGAAATAATTCCTTTCTTATCTAACTTCAGTAGCCTTATATATCCCTCAATATACCATCATACCAACTCTACTAACTGAGAGGCTCTCATTTCTCCAGTGCCCATTCTGTGGTGATACCCCTATTGAAATAGATCTAGGATTGAAAGTGGGGAATAAGTTAAGTAGGTTTTTGGTGCAATACAGCAGCAAAACCATATAAACACAGAATACATTTCTTAGCTTTTTAAATATGAAAAAACCTCCTGAATTAACCAGCAAGCACCTCTCTGGTTCAGTCACTTTGCAGTGCAGAATGGAGTGCTACTTGAAGATCTTCCAGGTAGTCCCATGTGGAGCTAAGTGTGGAGAATTGCATGCTGAATCACAGCAAGTCTACATCTGATGTAATTAGTCCTGCACCTTGTAAGTGCAGCCCTCAAATTAATATGGCTGTACAGACAGTATATAAATCTTTGACTGAGAAAGCATCTCTACCCAGTGTGGTGATGCTCTCCAGAGAGATCTACTTGATGGCTCAGCATCAGCTCAAGGACTTTTTAAAAAAATGAACATTTAGCCTACTGTTTCAGAATGCTTTAAGATTAAAATTATATTCTTTTTATTATTAAAAATGCAAAAAACATAACAAAGAATATTTTTTGGATGACATTAAATAATTTTCTGCTCAACTGAAGTAATTTGACGTTTGATGGTTTTGTGCTACCAATAAAGTGAAAAAAACCCACAATTCATAGTACTGTAATTGCAACACCTTCTCTAAAATGAGCTATTCTAGGCATTCTCTGCCTATATTCTTCAAAACTTAGATAAAGAAAAAAATATATTCAAATTCCCCAATGCTTCACATTTTATCCATAGAGAAGTGCCTGCAAGTTTTATACACTATAAACTGTACATAAATGAAAAACTGCATTTTTATGTACAGCCTTCATTCACTTGTGTTTTACATGAAATCCACTTCCTATTTTAAATGTATACATTAGCTTAAAGCTGAACTTTGAGACAATCTTTCAAACCTGAAAAGTCTGGGTTGCCTCTTGTATTTTCCGTAATCTAACCTGAAATCTTCTTTTTTTTTCCCCTCAACACAGGCAAGATCAAGAAAAATTACTAATCTTATATCTGCAAAATAAAGTAGGAAAAATAACATATATGAAAGCTAAAAATACCTTTTTTAATAAAAGCATATATATGTTAGTTTTCTTGAGTGATACATGATTGTATGGAAGACTTTCATAAAACAAAATGTGGCTTTTTTTGGTGGTAAATAACATCTGGAGTAAAATCTGAATGGAGATTTTGGTGTGGTTTTTTTTTTCTGTCCCTCCATTCCATAGGTCATATTCCCATTTTCTCCTTCTGTGTGCATTCATGTGTGAACATGAGCTATTTACAGTTAAAAGGAGCCCATGTCTTTCAGATTTCAGCAGGTTATTGACTCTGCCCTGATTTAATAACCCAGGAAGGTTAGAACTGGACCACCTTGCTTTCTAAGCTCCTGCTGCAACAGAGGAGCCCAGGTGCAGCTGGATCTAGCCCTTTACGTGTCGCAACTCAGACTGGGCAGCCCAGGGAGATGAGGACTGAACCCCCTTACTATCTAGACTTCCTTCAGAGAGGAGTCCAGGTGCAGCTGGGCTCAAAATCCTTCTCTCAGACCTTCTGTTTTCCCAGAGACAGTTCATGTATGACGGTCAGAGTCACAGCTCGACTGTCCAATACCCCTTGATCAGATTAAGGTGCAGTGACACTCAAGTTCTGTTTATAACAAATAGCACATTTATTACACCAGTAGAGGTTTAATATTGAACAACCTAAGCAAAACCACCCGCATATATATTAAGTAAGGAAAAGGGGATGAAAAGGGCTGGGGAGACAATTAGAGAGAGAAAGAAAGAGCACAGGAAAATCACCAATCCTGGATCCAGCATTGCCAATCCAGCCAACAGGGAAGGGTCGATGTTGATGAAACTCCAGAAGCCCACCATTGCAGCCCCCTATTTTATAGGCCTAGAATCTTGGTTTCATGAGTACATGTGATTGAGCCACACACGTGTGAGCAGCTGGAGTGGACCTACACCCCCTCTGCCCCTCCATCATTGTCGTTATCTCGATCGTGGTTATCTCATCTGTGCAGGCTGAGGCCATGTGCAGACATCACTGCAGTCTCCATCCTCCCGGGCAGGCCTTTTGTGATGCATATGGCACTTTGTTCGAGGGGCTACAATGGGGTTTCGGCACCGTTTCCCCAAAATAGATCCTGAGGGCTAGTCCCTCGCAGTTACCATTCTCTCAATATATTACAGAACACACTGCAATTCAGTAAAGCACAGTGAATCTTGACCTGACACACTTATCTCAGCCTTTCTCATTGCCTCTGAGGAAAAAATAAATATTCTTGTAATCACTTTTAAAAAATTTTTTATTAATTTTTCTCTCTCTCCACCACTTCCCTCCCTCTCTCTCCCATTTGTTCGAGCTTCTTGGGATGCTGAAACTGAAATTTGACTTAGAGGGCTTTTTTATTATTATTTTTATAGCATCCAGAGCCTCTGATGCCAACAGATATATCTCTGGAGCTTTGGATCAGAACAAGGTCCTGCTGGTCCTCCTTCTCTAAAATGTACGCTATGCCTGCTAAATGTGGTCACCAGTCCTTTTCCTGTCTAGATTCTTCCAATAGCACCCTCGCCTTGATTTCCTTTCATGTGCCCACACTCATTCTAATATGAAGAGCACAGTGTCCTACAAAGAACTTTCAAATACTTGATGTTAAAATTCACTGTGAATTCTGACTTTTTTACCCTTCCTTCCATGCCCATGTAACCTTATTGAGCCTTTTCTCTGAAGAACTTTGTCAGGACTCTTAACTTAAATGCCACAGAACAAATAAATGCATTCTTTGTGCTCTTACAAGCTATATTTGTATATTTTTATCCATTCTTCCTTTCTGCTCTGTGTTTTCAATCACAGTCTGATCCTGGGAAGATGCCAACAAGACAGAAATTTTGTTAGGGGTTAAGAACTAGATTTTTATATATAGCTTCAAATTGGTCAGATGAACAGCAGTTTTCTCTGTGCCCCATGAGGCAAAGCTAACGTGGTCTGCCAGTGAAGTCTGTGGTCTGCTTTCACATCTAACAAGGGCTGTAAGGCAGAAATCATAAACTAGTCTAAACATTTTGCTTTCAAGACTTTTCAATGTGAAAAACTCATAACATTTCAAAGCAACAGTTTCTCAAAACAAACAAACAAAAAGTAACAACTGGATAGATATCCTAAAATTTAAAATAAATACAGAGTTTCTAACAAAAAAAACCCATTGCAGAAATGGTAGGATGTAATATAGTTTAAGTACTGAGAAAACATGAAACACAGTAAATCTGAGTTGCCACAGATCTTTTAGCCTGAATTTCTCTGGCAGACATTTACAAGTGTGCCAATTAATGTGAAATCAACCTTTGAGAAACAACAATTTTTAAAAAAAATGCTGTCTCAGGTAAAAGTTTTACACTAATGTTAGCTTATTTATAAACCTGATTTTCTACGCAAGCTTTGGAGACCCTGAACCCTCTGTCTCAGCACACACATGCATTCACGCACTTACATGTCGCTGTCCCTCTCATCACTTTGGAGCCTGTTACCAAATTTCAGTTAAATCAGATAAGCAGCTAAGGTCCCAAAGATACTAAGTTCCCTCAAGTTTGTCAAAAGCAGGCAAGAAAACCTCAAACCTTTTCACCACTGAAGGAAAAACTGAAGGCCATCCTTCTGTGACACCATGGAAAGACATGATGCAAATGTCTCAAGAGCAGTAACATTTCTGTCAGCGCTTTCCCCCTAAGGGATATGAGAAAAAACAGTCGCATAAAACTCAGAGTTAAGCAGTAGCTAACCAACATTAGCTTTGGTGACAATACTACCTTCTTTAACAGCTAGTATGTGTATCTATAAATACCACTGGAGTGTAGGCACTTTAAATGCTAAGGGTTATGCAGATATATAAGAAAAGTATTTTTCTGCCTGGAAGATGTTTCCATTTCCCACAGTGAAATCAGAGAAAAAAACATCAAGAATCAAAATCAACCCACACGCCCTTGCGAGATACTCAGATGCACTGTTGACAAAAATGTTACAGTAGATATTTCGGTGAGAGTAATGCTTAAATTCCCAGAGCCAACTTGGAGGTGCATGCAAGACAAGAGACTGCTTTAATTCGCTGCTGGCTGCACACAGTAACTGCTCTGTGGTGGGGTTAAGTGAAGTCTAATAGGCTTAGTAGCTGATATGGTGCCTGTACCTTATCAATAAGTGTTTTGGATAAATAATTCACCAGAAAACCCAGGAGAGAGGGTATCAATAACAGGCATATCATGGACATTTGTTTTCATTTCATTCTGTAAATAAAAGCCAAGACACTCAAAGGAATCACAATCAATGTACTGTAGTTGTGTAATTATTTTGGAGATTTTTCTAATTGACGTTTTTCAGACTTTATTAACTGAACTTTCAGACTATAAAAAGGGAATAAAAATAATGCAACCACACACTGTAGGCACTATTAGAAGTCACAGACCACACCAATACCGAGGATTTTACGTATTCAAAGTTTTTCTTTCTCTTTTACTAGATAAATCACAATACACAGAAAAATGGAATTGCATTTTCTGTTTGTTTTGTTACAGAATTTCCATGTTTTTTTCCTCCATTACTTATTGGTTGCAATGTAGCAAACATTCATAATTTTTATTTCTACTAGGATTTTCTATCAAAATGATGAGGATATCAGGAGAGGAAAAATAAACCTAGCCCTAGATTCTCACTTTACATAAACAGATACATCTCTGTATCTAAATCACCTGATGTAAATTTAGGTAATTTATAATAAGTGAATTTGTTCTATAGTATACAATGTTTTATTTAAAATGAATAGGTACTCCATGTAAAGTGGTAAAAGCCCATTAAGACCATGTCTATGCAGAATATGCTCTGTATTAGAGAAGCTTGCATTAGCAAGAAATCATTCTGCTTAGGGATGATTGTTTAAATTATTAATACATACATATAGCCATGACTAAATTGCCAAGTAATTTGTTTTAAGAGAAATTAAACATACTGAGAGAAATCTTGGCCTTGCTAGAGTCAGTGGAAGTTTCTTCAACTGACTTTGATAGTCCTGAATTGACCTTCAGTTAAGGATGATGATTATGCCTTGGTACATCTGGATATACAGTAGTAACATAAAGAAAATAATGCAAACTGATACTAATGTCTTATAACCAAATCAATACTTACTGCTCTAAAATAATTTTTTTACATATGTTACATTAAGATTTAACTGATTACTAATGCATAACATTTACTATGCTTTGAAGCAGGTTAATTAGTTTAAGATGTATTAACCTGTAATAAAAGGTTAAATTGTTGCCAACGTGTTTCAGAGTTATTGGCATCTTTTTTCATATTCATCATGGAAAACTATGACAGAAAAATGCTCCTTTCAGTCATGACAATGCATCATAATGATGTCTTGATTGACAAGATGCTTGATTACAGTTTATACTGTAACTAGCTAATTTATGAAAGATCCTTTAATAGTTTTGTCTTGTTTTGTTTTGTTTTGTTTTGACCTTACAGTGTATAAGCATAGGTGGGTGATGCTAGTCCTACCTTACAGATTTCTTCCGCCAGTGACTTCCTAATTGACTTTGGAATCTCCTCTTATTTGACTGTGGGTTTTTGGGTTTTTTTGGTTGGTTTGTTGGTTTCCTGGTGGTTTGGGGCTGTTTTTTGTTTCTCTCCACAAAACTCTTTTTTTTATTTCTCACTCAGCAATGGAACATAAGAATATTAGTGTATTGGGGTCATTAGCACAGAGATAATAACACCTTCTTCCTGTGAAAAAAGTACTATTTTCTAAACACATTATTTCAGAATCGAAGAATTACTTGTATTTTAAGATATGGTAAAAGTTCTTGATATATTCAATTCCAGTGTTTTGATTCAAATGCCAAAAATTAATGTTAAAATATTATTTATAACAAGATTTAATAACAAAGGAAAGATCATTCAGACAGTAATACCAAGAAAACAGTAACAAAGTAGTTGAAAACAACTGGAGCAAGAAAATGGAAACTTTATCTCTGTTCTGCAAGTATCTCTTTATATTTTTTAATTTCCATTTGGCACAGATAAATAATTGTGTGTGTACCTACAGTCACTTCAGTGAGACTGTTTTTAACCTCAGGCTTAAGTCCATTAAAACCTTCAAGTATTTTGAGTCTCACCACATGTGAGTGAATTACACATCTAAACTTCTACCTTCATCAACTATATAGTTTATACACACTAGTATTTTGTTAGAATGTGTCAGAGCTCATTCACAAAATGTAGAGCAAGTCTCACCTGCTAATAGCCTCCCCAAAACCCCAGAATTTTCAGAGGCCTTTTTGTCACTCACCATTCTTGCTTTTTAAAGAACATAATTTGTCAGAAAACTAATTAATATTATGCCTTATACAAGCTAAGAAGAAATCTGTCTCATTCAAAAGCTGCAAGTCAATAAATATCTTGATGCTTAACTTTTTTTCCACCCCTGCCTCTTTTTCTTTAATCTGTCTGCGTGAAAATGCCAAGGTGGGGCAAACTAAAATAGCATAGCAGCTTTCATTTAATAGAAGAATCAAGAAACAGTGCATGCAGCTTTTAATCTTATGCAACCTCTAAGACTTATTCATTTTGTAATGACTGGATATCAGGTTAGTTTTAAAGCACATTTTGCCCCACATTGTACAGCATAAACAAAACCTTATTAATCTCCCCTTATTCCTGTATAAAACTACACTTACAGCTTTTATATGACTTCAAGAAGGACACAGCGTACAACTTTTTAGTATCAGAACTTGAAAAGGCAACAGGTTTTCATCAGAATTGTAAGGTTTTACTGTTAACACCAATAAAAGGAGCCTGACAAACTCAACATATGTAAGTATTCTTATACAAACTCATGTCTAGTCCTGAAAAAGTAGTAAGCTGGAAAAAGAACAACAACAACAACAAAAAAAAAGACCACAAGAAATATAAATACCCTCTAAAATGTATTAACTTACTCCTGGAAGGAAAACCCAGGACTGCTCTTTCCCACATGCAACAGCTTTTCTCCATCACATGTGCACATACTGACCTCATCCTCAGAGTTGCAGCCACTCTGTCCTGCGTAGCACCATAGCGAGGGACATGGGGAGGTTGTCTTTTGGAGGTTGAGGCCTTTCTCAGTGCAAGTTTAGAGGACACCAATGAATTCACATTAGCATTCAAAATCCAGTTGCTGCAGACCCACGAGGAATATGACCAGTACAATCACGTAAAAGATCATGTCCTAAGAAGGAGCCATAAATATGAACTAGATAGAACTGACAGGGCTAGCACTATAAGTGCTGATAGCCAGTGACACTGTAGTAAAGCTAAAAGTACAACTGAAGGAAAGATGACAAATTAAACATGACATGGGAGAACGAAAAGATGATATGTGATGAGGTTACTCTTCTCTTCCCCACCTTCCATCACTCAAAAGGATCAAGAAGAGGAAAAGAAGTACTTCATAAGAGTTATAAGGTGTTTTTATGAGGATATATCCTGCCCTGTAAGAAAGCCTGGTAGTTCTGTGCCCCTTCCCATTCCAAGCTCTATTTAAATGCATTCAAGTTACCATCCTCTCTTGAAAAGCAGTGAACACCTATGGAGTTATTACTGTCCTACACCATGACATTGCAGAATATGCCAGCACCTCATAGGGAGGCCTACCTACTTCATTGTGAAACTGCATTTAATTTACTGCCCCTTATCAGCCACAAATCTTATTTGTCACCATAGTTCCCAAGGTTTCTGCCTTCCACTGAGATTGCACCACTTTCCCACTGTCTGCATTTTCAAGAGATGAATCTCCTTTTGTTGTTCTCCTGCCCATCTTTGATCTCCTGAAATCCTTTTTATCATGTTTTGTCCTCACTGATATTTTCAGTGGTTCTTGAAATAGTATATTTCAGGCTTTCCATGCACAATCTGCTGTCTTTTCCCAAGTGTTCAAAAAGGACTTACTAATATGACATCTTGTCTAAGTTAGACATCCCTTCCAACACCCTTGCTGTTGCTTCCACCTTTTGTTTTCAGTATGCACATATAAAAATATTCTTCATCATTATGCCAAAGTTATCTGAAATAGAAATACCATCAAAATAGTAATGTCCGTGTAAATATAAAAAGTAAAGTTTTGTAAAGTATTAAAAAAATAATAAAAATTAAGGTTTACTCTCTCATTTAAAAATTGCTGCTTTTATGGGAAAAGCTAAATAAGCAGTAAAGCTGCATCATAAGCAGTAAGAAATTTTTTGTTTCTAAAAAATTGTACTGACCTTTTGCTCTAAAGCCTTTTTACCCCAGGGATGGTTAACTATTTTTGTTTTTGTATTTGTTCAACTTTCTCCTTGAAGGAGGAAGTGACAATATTGGTTGTGCATCTCAGTATCTTTTTTTACTTGCATATTCCAGCATTTTGATTTTTTTTTTATTTCTATTTCACCTTTTAAGGCCTACCTTTGTATTCTGGTTCTCTGTTATTTTTTTAATATGCGTCACAGTAATTCTGCACATTCATTATCTGGTTGGCTCTGTATCATAATATCTCTATCATCCAGATCTGCTTATTTGCAGGTATTCAGATTTTCTACACCTTCAGGTCTTTTCTTACCTGCTATTAACCAATATTTTACAGTAAGTCTTAATATTCCATCTTAGCCCCTTCTTCAGCAGTAAGGATGGATTAAAACAACAACAACAACAACAACAACAACAAAACAACACAAAAAACCCCACAAAAACCCCCAAACAAACAAACAAAAAAAAAACCACCAAAACCCACAGAATTTCAGTGTCTGTTATGAGAACTTAAATCTTACCTGATTTGTGTTTTTAATGTTATAACAGATTTAATATATATAAACCATTTAAAATACAATTATTTTCCTTAATTCATCTTACAATATTAAGCCTTTCTTTTAATGCTTCATCACCGTGAGGAAGCAAATTGAGAGGAGGAATTTCATACAAACAAATTAAAATTATATCCCAGTCATATAAGTCTATGCCTAGCATAGTATGAAATCTCAACTACTCCCTTATCTCCTCTCACTTAGGGAGAAACTGCTCCTTTTTACTACAGCAAAAAATCCAAGCCAGGTACTATGAAGCCCTTCTCATGAAAACCTGCAGAAGCCCAAATGATCTCTGACAAGATGCTTAGCTTCACATATCCCAGCACCCAGAAAGTAGTGTCTGATTTAGCTGCCAGAGTATATTCTTGCTTTCACACATGCACAAAAGTAGAAATCAGCTATGAAGTTTGTTATCACAGAACTTCAGGGTATATGCAAACTCTACAAGGAGCAACAACTGTACAATTTTTCCAGTATCATGTATCCAGGAGCATGTCTACTATACCAGCTACCTTTAAAGAGAGAGAGAGATGTAAGATTTGTTAATTCCCTTGATAGAATTACAGCTGCTGCAATTGGAGTAAATGAATACCTAAGATTTCATTTTCTTAGAAAATTTACAGTTGTTCTACCCAGAAGTAATGTTGTAACTTTACATGAGCAAAATCTATATTATGCACTAGTCCACCAGTGTTTTTCAAGTTTGGAATTATCATTCTCATTTATTGGAGTTTTGCTCTTCAGATAAGGTGTCAATAAGGACTGCCACTTGCATTTCTGCTTGTGATATCATTGAAATGTGCTTGGTTAGGGATTTATCCCATTTATACGACACTTTAATGATAGTCCTAAATGCTGCCCTCTGCAATCCTTCTCTGTCACATACAACTGAAAAGATTAGTAAAAAGCAGCAGTCCTAGTATTGCATGAGACTGTCTCTTTAAAGCAGCAGGAAAAGTAGCAAATATTGTGAACAAGAATCACAAATTCAAAAAATTAACATTTTCTGGTTTGTTTTGGCCTGATTTTTATATTTTACTCAACCATTAGCTTAAGAAGAACAACTTAACTAAAACCAAAACCAAACCCCAAGCCTGTCTGTTTTCAATAAGAATTTTTGATATTTACACATATGCTGTGCTCCTCAATGCCAGCTTTTTGATTAAAGTAATTTTTCTAAAGCCAGGCTGTACACATCTACTCAAACAAAGAAGTACTGGAGATTCTTCTCTCCAGCCTCACGACATCTCAGATATTGTGAGTAAATGTCAACCAAAGAATGAATTACTACAATCCCAAACTTGGTAATAAAGCTGTAAAAAAGCATTGGAACAACCATTACTATAGCATTCCTGGCTTTTAGCTTTCAGTCTTACTCTTTAATATTTTTAAAAATTGGTTTGAATAACAACAACATTCTTCCACTTACTTCTTTCAGGGCTGTGATTGCTTATTCAAAACAGGCAGCAACTGCTCTTAATTACAATGAGATGAGAACGGGGAGATGGGCTGGAATTTCTGGCTCAGAAACTAAGTGCAGTATTAGGTACACAGTGTCATCTAGAGGCCAAAGAGCTCTTAAAATTAAGCCTACAGTGAGGGGATAATTTTTCCCCCTACTTTAATAACCAACACTTGTGTCTTCCTGAACGTTGACACAAATTACCTCTACAAACATTTTGAGCTGAAGACCCACTGAGGTCATTCAGAACGACTGCATCAACACCTACAGATGAGTGCAGGAGTGTTTACCTGCAAGATGCACAAAAGTGAATGGATTGTATGAGATCAAGTTTCTGGGAACAGCACCAGCCTCATGAATTCTTTTCATATTACATTACCAAGAAAAGGATTCAGCACAGGGAAGAGTCATGTTTTGTGACCAAGGATAAGTAAAAATGATTTAATTTGAATACATTGTACTTGGACTGTAGTGGATACCGGTACAGTTTAAAATGTAAACTCATGTTCTCTTTTCCATTTTTCTAGGAACATTATATAAAACCAATTTTCAGTAAATAAGCATAGTGTATCTAGAAAGAAATACTCTGACAATATTAAGCATGATGCAAGAGAAACAACAGATTTTTTTTTAACAGCTGCCACACAGAGGAACCTGATCTAACTAACCAAATAAGAATATGAAATATTGTGTCTGTCCCAATATTAATAAATTACAATCTATAAAAAAAAAAATGAGTTTTCACTCTACATGTTATACTTCTCATATCTGTGCAGGCCCTACTTGAATACCCAAAAAAACCCACAACCCATCTGACAACCATTTTCTAACAGAGTTAGGTGGAGCTCCTACTGCAAACCAAGTCTAAGTAGATTGCTGTCATACAAAGAAAAAAAAAAAGCCCCAAACATTGGCATAAAGGAAATTACCATAGAATCACAGAATGGTTCCGTTTGGAAGGGACCTTAAAGATGATCTAGTTCCAACCCCCTTGCCATGGGCAGGGACCAGGTTGCTCAGAACTCCATCCAACCTGGCCTTGAACACTTCCAGGGATGGAGCATCCACAACTTACCTACAACATAAATTATGCACACAGAAAGATTCCAGGCTTGGTACACATTTGGATAGTCTAGTTTCCTCTGAAATAAAACCCAGCTGGAGGCATGCTGTAAAAGAGTGTACAGACTGCCATTTCAGGGATAGTACAGGTAGTAAAGGTTCCAGCAGACCTAGTCCAGCGAGAAAAGAAGTGGCAAAGTACTGCACTGAGTCAGAAGATACACATGATGCACCTGTACACTCTTGGGAAGAAGGAGAAGCAAGTGAGCCAGACACATTTTTTATTCCTTCTGAGCTCTGAATGGTCACAGCTGCCTGCATCTTAAGAATGCAGTTCATCTGTAATGAATGAATCAAGCTTAGTATAGTTTTTTTTTAAGGAACATTGTGGTCCAATTCACATTTATTAAAGGTGATATCTAGTGAAAAAAGTTACAGTTAGTCTGGGAATTTAAGAGCCTGTGAGAACCAAGGCTTTCTCTGTTTTCAATACCATCAATATAATTCCTTTTACCATAGTTAAAACATAGTTCAGTTTCTCCTCTGATCTAAAATGACTACTACCAACCTTATACCTTCTTCCAACGTGGATGAAATCTATTTGTATAATCTCTTTTATTCCTAATAGCATCTACAATAGTCAAAAGTAAATAGCAATTAAAGCCTAAGCAGTTCAGTAATGTATTCCCAACCCCCCCAAACCCCACTATTGAAATAAACTAGAAAGAATTTAAAAAAAAAAAAAAAAAAAAAAAAAGGTGGGAGAAAAAGAAATTGAAAGTAATTTATCAGCTATTTCCCTCCTCTATTTAGAATGCATTAAACACAGGTGTCTGCAAGAATTCTCTGTGCTGGAAGAGGAAAACACCTACTTGACTATTAATTCTATAGTTCAATAATGAAGTCCGCTGTTGATCTCAACATTATAAATATTGAACATGTACCAGAATTTTATGCATTAAAAATATTACTGCTATACTGGAAAACTATGCTGAATCCTAAAATAAATTAAAAATAATGAGAGTAATTGGAAAGAAGAGGAACACTCTTCTTAATGCACCCCAGGATACCATTGGCCTTCTTGGCCACCAGGGCACATTGTTGTCCCATGGATAACTTGTCCTCCACGATCCCAAGGTCCTTCTCCATGGGGCTGCTTTCTGGTCAGATCATCTAGTTCCAACCCCCCTGCCAAGAGCAAGGACACCTTCCATTGGACTGGGTTGCTCAAAGCCCCATCCAACCTGGCCTTGAGCACTTCCAGGGAGGAGGCAGCCACAACTTCCCTACATAACTGGAACAGGTTGCCCAGGAAACAGGTAGAGACTATATTAGAGACAGTACAACCAGCACTTCACTGAAAACCCACACTTTCAAAGACCACAATGGGTCGTACACTTTGTATACACATAGATGAAAGCTACCAGTGGAACCATCTCCTGTGCTTAGTACACAAAAGATGGTGGAAAGACAGTAGCTGAAGCAGCCTGAAAACCTACACTTTTGTAAACTAACTGAAATAAATCAATGACAAATAGGTAAATATGAGCTCTGATGCAAATGCTGTCAACCCAGGAAGCTTTCTCACTGGCTTTATTGTTTCTTATGCTGACCTAGTTTATCCAACACTTAAAAGTTATGCATTCTTTTTCCTTGAAAGGTCAAACAGGCGCTGTCTTTAAAAACTAAAAATTCTTAAATGAGTGAGAACTCATTACTTAAGGAAGGAGAGTGAATTTATTCTATATAAAGGAGGATATTTTTTTATACTGTGAAGAGGATTTCTTCTGTTCTTAAATTCGATACCTTTAGGATTCACACTTGACAAATCCTAACTATTAAATTCTTAGCCTTGTAGTTTATTAAATGGTTTGTCCCTGGTATTATTAAGATCAAACATTACACAAACCAGGGTGCTTTTCCAGTTTTTTGTATTTGTACATTCATTTTAAAATTGTGTTTTGAATTACTAGCATGCATCAAATAAAAGACTCTTTTCATTTCTTTCCCCTTATGTAATGAGGCCAGAGCACTGTTAAAGCAGAGTGGTGGTTCATTATTTAAAGTCACTGGTTGGAGAAGTGTCTTGACAAGAAGTATTAGGTCTCTTCCCACAGAAATAAGATCTCTTTGTAATGAATAGTCAATTAAACCCAAAGAGAATCCATGGCACACAGAATGAGAGGCTTTTACAGACAGCAAGTTTTGAGTTTGGGGTACTTTTAATGTAAGAAGTTTTGTCAATAGCTTCTTCTATAACTAGAAAGAAAATGCTCCAGACAATTCAGCTTGCTTACGTATGAGAAATGCAGTGATCACAGTTCTTCAGCATATTTTTAAGCAACATTCAGAAGAGAAAAACAAAAGCTATTTAAAGGATAGAGATGAAATCCGGATGTGCACAGCAAAATTTCTTTTATCTCTCAAAAGAGCAATTCAGAGAGATGATTAATGGTTCCATGTAAAGGGCAATGAGAAAACATTACTAGAAAACATTTCCATTCCATAAAGATATGTTTGCTAGATCTCAAAGCAGACTATTATATGCTGTAAGTAATTGAAAGTAAAATAGTAAGAGTCACAGAATGTCTGATATTTCTGGCTTGCTTCTGAATACTTTGGGGTTTACAATACCCCTAACATTGCCTCTAGAGTGTATAATCAGCCACTGGCATTCTCACTTGGCCAATCACGTATTTTAAAAATAATTCTTCACCACTAGTTTTTTAATAATATACGGCTTCAGTGCAGAATTCCAATCAGACTTAGCTGTTCCAGTTCATAGACCAGCTATTTATTTCAACTGTATAAAAAGTTCAGTTTATATTAATAGGCTAAGCTAAAATTATAGGGAAGCTACCATTTCTTCTGATGCTTCTGTTCTAAGGGTGTAGCACAGCACAGAGCAGAGGAAGACAACCAAATGTAGTCAAGGTTTTCAACCAAAACAGGCAGCAGAACAACCAGTTGGAAATGGAGACATTTCAGATTAGTTTCCAGATGACGGAAAGAAACAGTTACCTTAAGAAACCATAAACTAGCACACAAGTTAGATGGATTGCAATTCCATTAAAAAAATCCACCTTGTCCTTTGCTGGACAACTAACACTACTCCACACCCATCTCACTCTTCCAACACCATGTTCACACTCAGAAATCGACGTAGGGATGATGCTCTAAATTAGCTACTTAAAATTCATATAGTGGCAAAATAACAGTTGATTTTTTGTTTTCTTTAAAAATCAACTTTGATTAGCAAGCTTGTTGAATTAATTCCTTGTTATGTCTGATCCAATGGAAACCGGTTTTATTCACCACAAGCGCAATTGAGGATAACTCTTCATACCTTCACCAATAGCATATAACACTGGATTTATAAAAATTTCCAGAAATCAGAAAGACTACACTTCCAGCAGCATGTGATGAAAAGGAAACATCTGATCCTATTTTTCTTTTCATTAAGGTTTCATCTCCACATAAGTGTAGAATGCCATTTAATTTATAGTAAAGTCATTATATAACACACCCTTTACACATTTAGGCCAAAAGAAACAAAACCCACCACCCTAAATGCTTGTACAAAATTATATCCTAAAAATCTAAGCAACACCACATTTTTAATAAACTTTCAGCCACATTTGATCTAGGCAGTGAATGTTTCACACTCGAAAGAATGACGGACATGATGCCAAATGTTGAAATTGTGTTGTGTACTTCAATGCTAATCATGGCACTCCTATCTAAGCTTTTTCAAACTCAGGAAAGTGTAATTCTTTCCTTATTTGTTGTTTGGCATAGAATTTACTATCACTGTCAAAACACATCTTGCTCCCAAGAGAGGTAAAGTGGCCTCTTCTAGCATTTCTCAGTCTTCTTTTTCAGCTGCCTTTGGGGAAAAAGGATTAAATATATAAGACTTTTAATAATAATTTAAAAAAATTCTTTGCTGTCTGCCAGACCCCTTACTGTCTGCCCCTCCTCAAATAGCAGGGATGGTTTACAGAGTGTAACATTCTCAGCTAAAGCTTGTTCTTGCAATTGTGTTTTCTCATTTTCCATGAAATTACATTGTTACCCTTCCTCATGGCTGCGGTAGATAAAAAGAACAACATCCTTGTTTTGTTTTGTTTTGTTTTATTTTGTTTTCCCCTGTATTTCACAGCAGAACACTGTTTTTTAATGTGAAATCACTGAGACTCTGAAATTTCTAATAATTTTTATTGTAAAGTCCCCAAAGACTCAAGATTTTCTTTACAGAGTGTTATCTGTGGACTCTACTCAGCCCCATGAGATGATTGCCCTTTTCACTTTATGTGCACGTTACTTCAGAACAAAAATGTTTTAGCTTTATATTTATATTTTATATTTTTATTTAAAACTCAGTTCTTAGCTCAGATGGAGATCTACTTGTCTTGCAATATATTACAGGATGCTGAGGGGGAAAAAAATCACAAAACAAAAACCAACAAAAAAACCCACAACAAAACAAAACCCAAAATAAACTAAATAAACCCCTGTGCAATGTATTGAGTTTTATGAGCTTCTATATCTAAACTGAAATAAAGTCAGTTGTTAATTTTTTAAATTAATTTTATTTTGAGGAATTGAATTATACTATATTTCCTTTATCACATATGATTTATTTAGAAGACATTTTGAATACGTTTTTCAGGGTTGAGGTTTTTTTTCACAGTTGAACTAAGAATTGTAATTCAAAGTTAGCATGGACTTCATGGTGTTACAATAGTAAGAATCTATTCTTATCTGACAAAAATGCTATTTTTTATTTTTTTTTAATTCTTAGAAGACTTATTTTTTTTCCAATAGTGCCTGTCAAGACAGACCTCAGCACCTTTGCAGACTGCACTGGAAAATAATTAAATTGATTACTGAAAGTGATCATAACAGAAATAATCTCCTAACATGTTTTAAGAGTTTAGTGGATTTTGTTATTGCTGGTTTTTTGGGTTTTTTAAGGTTCTGAAGCATAAGTAACCAAACCACACTGGATAATAACAATTGTATTTAGTCTTCCCAC
The DNA here is from genome assembly GCF_000747805.2 of Chaetura pelagica. Lineage (NCBI taxonomy): Eukaryota > Metazoa > Chordata > Aves > Apodiformes > Apodidae > Chaetura > Chaetura pelagica. The sequence goes on from NW_009952435.1 coordinate 3,640,314, forward strand.
AATGTCTTGCAGACACTCTCCTTAACCTTACAGTTTCACTTGCACTTACAGGTTGTGAAATGTCACTTGCTGTAGTTCCTAAGCTATCTGTAGCTTTCTAGTTGTGTCAAAGATCATTTATACTTAACTAAACAGAAAAATCAGCAATATGTAGTTTTCATAATACCAGGGCCTCAGAAAAAAGACAGAGACAAACTGTATAATATTAAATTGCAACTTGTTCTGTTTCTATACCAATTGTGCTGCATCAACACACTTCAACAATATGCATAAAACATGACAGACATATCTCGGGACATCAGATCTTTTGCTTGCTAGAGCTTTTTCTCATTATCTGTAACACCATCAGTATTGTAAACCATCTTATAGATTGGCAGCACTAATTCAGAGAATTATCTTACTAATTTTTTTGAGATCCTTTACTGTAAAATTCCTTCCAATTTATTTACTTTTATAGTTAGAGATGAAACTATAAGCCTGAGATCTGAAGTGAAACAGATGAACAATATAGCATCTTTTTTGGATTTAGTCTCCACTGTCAGGTCCAGAAACTTTTCCTAAGATCCCAAACCAAAGGATGGAGGTCAGAAGGGGAGGAAACACTGTAAGTGAGGTGCTAGGGAAACATCACAGAGCTGAAAAGCAGAGGATGGGTTCCACTTGCATGCCACAGACTCTCGGCTGCAATCAAAGTTCATGACTTGTTCGTTGGTATAAATTGCCCATACAGTTCTACTCGGGCATGGAAAACATGAAATGATGATTTAGGGAATCTGGATCACTGCCAAAAAAACAGCCCATTAATAGGGGATGGGGCCAGAATGGACAGAAGATCACAGCTGCACATGAATTCACCCCCATCCCTGATGTTTTGCATCTTGGGACTCCTGAATCCAAGTAATTCTTTCTGCATTTAAGTCAATTTTATTAAAGTCCTTGAATAAACACTTTGATCCTTTACTCTTTTATACCTACTCTGGATATTCTTGAACTAGGAGGTACACTCAACTCGAATATGTGAAAATGCCATCAAGAGTCTTTCTACAGGCACTGTTACTATTTACTCAAACAGACCTGCTTTCTGAATCATTGCTCTCGCTTCTTAGCAACCTATCTAAATCAAAGCTAAGCTCTTCTTTCCCCTAGAAATACTAAAATGCTTCTTCTTGTCCTTTTCCTTATTTGCTGTAGAACTTGCCATTGATTTTAATTTGTCATCAACTGTCTGCATTTCATAACTCATAATTTATAACCACTTCTATGAAACTCTCATTTTTTTATAACATACTATATATTTAATATGAGAGAGACACTTTTACTCCTTCTACCATTTCCAGCAAGGACATTAAGGCTTTATTATGGGTGTATCAGAATGGATTGCAGACAACCAGAAAGACACCAATAAATTATTCAGGTCATTCTAAGAGAATGTCAATAAAATCTTCATACACAACAGCATTCCTTTTGGAAATTAGCATTTAGGCATTACTCTAGTTCTAAGTAGTACATTTGGCAATGTGCATTTATCTTTCCTCCCTATTTCTGCATAGGTGGAGCCAGGTGAATTTAATTTTCATGAATGATAACCCAGAAAAAAAAAAAAAAAAAAAAAAGGGAAAAAAATATTCCATTTCTTTCTCTAACCATAACCATTGAGGAGACTTCTGCATAGAGCACTGCTGGGAAGTTCTTAATCTCTTCAGAATCCCAAGACTTGAAAATATGTTGCATGGCCCATTAAAATCTGTCTACTTTTCTTTCACATTCTCTACAGTTCTCAAATTCGTGCATACATGTAATTGTGGGTCATGAGAGTGGACATTAAAGCTTGCCTTAAAGTTTGTCTGTTTCAATATGCAACACAAGACATATTTGCTGGTGTGTGGTAAAAGTTTGCATTTCTAAAAAAAGGCAAAAAGGAATTAAATGAATTGTTCAAGGAAGCCATTATCCGCACTTAGGAAAAGATTACTTGGCAGAGTGGCAATGAAGTGTAAAATGTGTATGATGAATTCAATTTGTTGTGTAGACATCAGCATTACATTCATGGTCTACTTCTTCAGTTTGTTATTCTGCAATATAACAGAGACATCCAGACACATACCTGAATCAGAGCTTTGTGGAGCAGGAGTCTACAACTTGCCATTTTCAGGGCTACAACAGGTCAATATCCCCCTCAGAAGCTCTATATGTAATGCACTACCTCTGACAAAGCAAAATTCCTACTGGAAAATTAAAAGTTCAGTAATCATCAAATGCTAATTTTCTAGGGATCTATGGATACATCCTGGGCAGCCTTCTGGAGGTATAAATTGATAAGAAAGAAAAACTAATTACTGCAGGTATGCACAGACAAGTTACCAAATTAGGTTTTGCCTTCAAAAGCAAAACAAAATGAGATATCTGGAAAGCATGAATAAAAGTAACGGTAGCCTGATTATAGTTCCTCTTCTCATCCTCTGAAAACTCAGTCTTTTCATTTGTTCAGTAGTAGGGTTAAATTTTCAAATGCAGTCTGGAATACTGAGTGCCATTTTGAGTGGCCAGGTTCAGTGTGTCCTTTAAGACTAAAAATACTCCAAGTATTTTTAGTATTTCATAGTATGCCTTAGGGTTTTGTTTTTTTATGTTCAGAAATATATTTATAGAAGGAATCATATAATGGTTCATAGACAAGGCATTACATGCAATGCCAAAGACTTGGAATAATATTTGTATCTCCACTGAGATAACAAAAATACAGATCATCCCACTGTAAACAAGAAAAACAATATTTCCACATTACAATATTAGATTCTAATTATTCTTTGCAGTAAGTGTTGCTCTGTGAACACCACTTAGACCAAGCATCATGCAAGAAATCACTTAACATTAGAAACAAGAATGTACATAAAATTTTTCTCTGTGTCCTGGTTTTCATGATCACCAGTCTGGCTTGACTGTCACTGGTCTGCTTATTGTCCGAAGCAAATGTTTATGTCTTACTACAATGGACTTAGCCTTTGATTCACATATGATTCTACAAAGGTTTATCTTCCTATTTTTTTTCTAATGGTCACACCAACAAAAGTCCCTTCTATCAAACCCAGGGAATGTTCCTAAGCTCAAAAATTCATGTTAAACTCTGACATTAACATATCAGATGAGTGAATGTGTCCTTCTCTACCCACCAAGCCTTCAACATTTCTCATTTTTTTCTTTTCTTTGTTAGTGGATTTCACAGTGGGGTGGGGATGTATCTTGCTTCTCTCAAAATATAGATTCATAAACATTTTTTCTTTCCCTTTCTCTCCACTGCTAGTTAAGATAATCTACAGGATCTTTTCTTCTGTAAATGCTGCTATTACCTCTTATTTGTTGGGCAAGAAATTCTTAAAAACAAAAAATAAAATCCTATTGCAACAGTTCTGATTAAAACTGCATTGTCTTAAAAGGAAAGATATTTATTCCTAATATTCCGCTGCTGGCTTTGTATCAGCTGCTTAAAACACTATGCTGGTTATAAAGTGTAGCTGGTAATCCACTCGGGAAACTCTCATGTTCCCCCCAGAGTACAGTGTTCTCTAGCTATGAAACACCACTGTGTTTTAAACTATAGGTATTGGGCAGCTGTTTGAAAACAACAGCATAAAAGGTTACTGACCAATACATCTCCCTTATTTTTTCTACATGCTTTCTTATTAAATATTATATACATCAAAATACCTATTTTTAATGAAAGTAAAGACACCATCTAGTGGCCAACATTTTGCCCTTTCCATATGAGCCTCCCTGATTATTTTGACAGGGTCTAATGCACTGTTTATTATAATTACAACATTTTTTGACAAAAAAAAAATGCCATGGCTACCTGTCATCTCAAGGCAAACTAAATAACAATATAGAATCATAGAATCATAGAATCTTAGGGGCTGGAAGGGACCTGGAGAGATCATCTAGTCCAACCCCCCTGCCAGAGCAGGGTCACCTAGAGTACATCACACAGGAACTCATCCAGGTGGGTTTTGAATGTCTCCAGTGAGGGAGACTCCACAACCTCCCTGGGCAGTCTGTTCCAGGGCTCTGTCACTCTTACAGTAAAAAAATTTTTTCGGATATTCACCTTGAACCTCCTATGCTCCAATTTACACCCATTACCCCTTGTCCTATCACTGGTCATCACTGAGAAAAGCCTAACTCCATCCCCCTGACACTCACCCCTTACATATTCAAAATTCACAGGAATTTCCTTTGAGGCTGCTGTTCAGTAGTTCGTAATATTTCCCTGGGTATTTTAAGGAACATTCTCCCCTCATGCTTTATTCAAAAGGTGAGGTCAAGTTTCAGTTAAGGGAAAAATTTCATAGCAATAATAGACACTAACACAGAAATGAGAAATGTGTATTTATTTAAACAACAATATGTAGAAATCATAGACAGATAGACCAAAGCATTTAAAAAATCTCAAAAAGAAGACTTGGAATACGAAATGTAAATCAAGCTTACCCATGCAACTGAAAACTGACATCGTTTTTAAAAAAAAATCCCAGTTGAAATAAATCCTTTTGTTAAAACACACTTCAAATGCCTTGTGTATGCAAGCACTCCTTGTTGCTAAGGAACTAGATTTCTAAGGAAGTGGGCTTTTAAAACCAATACAGTTGAGTATTGTCCTTAGTTTGACAGCAGAAAAGGAAGCTTAATTGAAAACCTGTCCAGGACTTACCTAACAGCAGGTTTCTACATAGGTAAAAAAAGTTATTCTGGAATACCAGTTAATAAGTTACTTCTGGACTTTCTTATTTCAGTGCAGAAAGATAGTCTCATAGTCTTAATTTCCTTATTTTGCAATACAAGTTCTAATTTCTATGCAGTTTAGCAATCTTCCCTTCTCTCCTAGCTTAAGTTTTTCAAAGCTGAATGAATGCTGAAACTCTCAGTTTTAGAGATACACAAAATAGCTATGCAGCACTCCAAAATATTAGGATCAGTGCTGAGCCACAAGAAGTGAAGAATTTTGCATGCTTTGGCTTAACTGCTGTGAGCCAGTAGGGGGAGAGATACTCGACAGTACCATCTTTCATTTCAAATCAGGTGTACTGGTTTTGATAAAGGATAGAATGCCAGGTTGGAAGGGACCTCTAGGATCATCTGGTCCAACCTTTATTAGTAATAATATAGATTAAATGAGATAGCCCAGGACTCTGTCAAGCTGAGTCTTTAAAAAGTCCACTGTAGGAGGATCCACCACTTTCCCTGGGAGATTATTCCAACGTCTACCTGTTGTCATGGTGAAAAATTTCCTCATGGAGCTCAATTGAAATCTCCCTAGAAGTAACTTTTACCCACTATCCCTCATCTTTTTATGTGACTCCTTGTTAGAAAGGGGTCTCCATCTTCTTGGTAGCCACCCTTTATATACTGGTACATGGTAATAAGGTCTCCTCTAAGCTTTATGTCTCAAGGCTGAACAAACCCAGTTTTCTCCACCTCTCCTCATATTGCAGGTCCTCCAGTCCTCTGATCATCCTCATGACCCTTCTCTCGACCCTCTCCAGCCTGTCTGCATCTTTTTTGTACAGCACAGACCAAAACTGAAAGCAATACTCCAGGTGTCTTCTGACAAGTATTGAGTAGCAGACCAAAACTCCAGGTGTCTTCTGACAAGTATTGAGTAGAATGGGATGATAACTTCTTTATCTGTGCTGCTGATATCCTTGTTGTTGCAGCCCAGCATCCTGTTGGCTTTCTTTGCTGCTGCAGCACACTGTCCAGTCATGTTGAGCTTGCAGGCCACCAAGACCCCTAGCTCCTTTTCCACAGGGCTGCCCTCCAGCCAAGTGGATCGCAGTCTGAGCTGCACTCCTGGTTTATGTGTTCCCAGGTTTAAGACCTCACACTTGTCTCCACTGAGCTTTTTTTGCTGAGGTTTTTGCTAGCTCACTCCTCCAACTTGTCCAGATCTTCATGGAGGGTGGCCCTCCCTTCTGGAGTGTCAGCCCCCTCCCTCATTTTGGTGTCATCTGCAAACTTCATCATGTTGTCCTTGATCCCAGCATCCAGATCACTTATTAAGATATTAAGCAGTGTTGGGCCCAAATAGATTGTCTTATCAGTGCAAGAGATGATTGTCAGTTCTTGGCCCTAATTCTGAGGACACTTTTACTTTATTTTATTTCTATAAGGTCTTTCATCTATGAAGAAAGTGCATCTGATTACCACCGATGCAGCTATGTTAAGAACTTTTATATCTGGATCTTCACTTTTTGTTTAAACGACAGGAGATGCAGCTTTGAAGTGCAACTCCATATACTTTTTAGTTTACTTTTTCTCTACTCAAAAGAAAAGGTTATTTTATGACTTTACAGAAAATTATAACCACTAATCTCTACTTGGGATTTCTAAGTTTTCTCAGTTGTGGGTAAGTAACTTGAGGGCACTGCAGGTGTCTTCACATAAAATGTGTGATCCTTTTGAAGTTTCATTTTCACTACTAAGTTTCTCTGTGGGGAAGAAAAAAAAACAACAACAACAAAAAAAACCCTCATTCTCCTGAGGTATGTAATAAGCCTCCTATTTTTCATGCTCAAAGAACACCCCAAAAGCTCAGCAAGGAGATTCAGCATGTACAGAGAGTATTCAGATTTTAAAAATAGCAGCTTACCAATACTAATGTTAGTAGACCAGTGATCAAAGTGACCCATAAAACTCTTCCCACTTTACAGAATATTTTACCATTATAAAAAATCTTTCAAGAAATATTTTCTCATTCCTGTACTTATAGCTTCAATAGCTTGTAATAGAGGAAGGTAATGGGAACAGCGTAATTGCTAGAATCAAGAGACAATATGTCTAATACTGCACTCAGTCAAGTGGGTGAACAAATGAAGATAGATAATGATGGATTAACTTCATCATGATGCTGAATTCCTTTCAGCTTTTCAACCAGAATTTAACAAAAGCTTGTAATTTTTCACTACTTAGGGACAGAAATTGTGGTATCACAACAAAAAAAACAGGATTATCAGATGACAGACACCAAGAGGTAACTCTAGAAGCTGCCTGTACAATGCTCAGCTGAGACAAAAAGTCATGAGAAAAGGAAGGAGCCTCTAGATTCGCTGTCCTGAGATTTAACAGAGGAATATTCAGAGTGATACGGGTAACAGAATAGGAATTGTTGGGCTTGACAGCTAGGAACATGTAGTGCTGCACTGAGATGAGAAGCATTAAGATTATTATTTTCTCCTGTTTGGGAGGGAAAGAAAGGTACCAGGCTTCCCTGGTGACTTTTAGGGGACTACTCTGCAGTTTGAATATTGGCTAATATTGGCAGCAAGTAGTCTTCACTCCTTTTTAGAACCTCTTGATGCTAGCATAGCTTATGCATTAAAAATAAAGAATGTTTATTTTACCAGAATTAAGCTACATTTTTTTTTTCCTTGCTTGTTTGTTTTGTTTGGGCTTTTTGCTAACACAAAGAAGAAAACAAGTTACAAACAGTGCTCACCTTGTTGAAAGACTATATTCAATAATATACAGATAAACTCAATTATTTGCCTGAGCAACCAAGTAAAGATGTTTGTCTCTAGCAAATGGTACTTAAAGTATATGCAGTTTCTGCAAGACAGCAAGAAAGAAACCATTGGAAATATTTTTTTTTTAGGTCTCTCGCTCACTCACCCTGAGTTCAATGGTCAATATAATAATGGAACTTGCAAAGAATTACCTGAGATTATGTAGTCTGTTTTTTTCTAGGTAGTTGCAAAATAAAACAAAAAGGAAAGATAACATTTTAATATTTTAAGTAGTTATTGTTACAGTTGACAATCTGAAGTGAATCACAAGATCCTGATGATATATGCTCATCATTATTTATAATAATAGCTTTGTGACACAGTGCCGCTACCAAAGAAAAAGTTGCCCTTGCTGCCCTAAGCCAGTTGGCAAACACATAAAAGAAGAGAAACCCAGCTAATGACCAGTAGTAGCAGATCAGCGTGCTCAAACCACTTTTTCTGTCTAGAGTCTTTTCACTGCAGACAGATATTATGAAGGGGTTCATTGCATTTTCTCAGCTGGAGATCTGACCTTTCTAGTCTACTTCTGACACAAGTTATTAGAGACAGAATAAATTGTCCTTCCCACCCTCCCAAATCCTAGACTATTCTGTCTTCCTAAGGCATGCCAGCTGGCACTGGATCTCCCTGAGTTGCCCCAGCTCAGACTCTTCCTCAGCTGGCAGGAGTAGCAGCTACCAGCAAGGACCCAGAATAAAGTGGATCTGGTCATGTTCGTGTAGTAGATAGCTAAGGGGTCTGCTCAGTTGCATTCATTGGCCAAATTTCCCACAGGGAAATGATCAAGGTAAAAAGTTATGTGTTTTCCTTAATTAAAATTAAAGTGCAGAGTGGTTTTGTATGTTTTTATGATGCTATCATGCATACTTTTCTGGGAATTTCCTAAGGACCTGAAACAGCATTTACATGAATGACTGTAACTGATAAAGAACTTGGCACCACTGATAATGCACCAGTGATAAATGAATGGCCAAACAGAGAACAAATTATTGTTTTTTTTTCCTTATTTTCTATTCTTACAAGCACAACAGGACTTTGCTCTATAAATTACATTTTAGCACTTACGGAACAAAAGAGCACAGATTCAACTCAGTAAGCAGTCTAGTAACCTTCCTGCATGAGGAACTACCACAAGAGTCAGTACACCTCACTTCATGAGGGTGTGCACATCATCTTTTATGGTTTTCACTGTCACTGTCTAGATACACATGAGGTCAGATTTGAGCACTGAAGTTAAAAAACGGCTGCTGATGTAGCTGCTCTACTCCCAAGAAATTCAGTTTGAATACACTCTCACTAGTTTAACTTGTATCATTAGTATTACTGTTAAATTACTGTTATTATTAAAGAGTTCAGAAATAGTTTCTTTCAAATGTGTGCACAAGGAAATAAAAACACTCATGGTGAAAGTAACTGGGAATCAAAAATGAAATTCAGAAAATGTAACTGCTTAGTGCACCTTCATGTGCCACTCTTGAGAATGGTTGTGTAGTAGTTTGCTGGTTTTGGCTGGGATAAAGTTAATTTTCTTCACAGTAGGTAGTATGGGGCTATGTTTTGATTCTGAGCTGAAAACACTGTTGATAATACAGGGATATTTTTGGTTTCCCTCAGCAGTGTCCACAAAAAGCCAAGGGCTTCTCTGCTTCTCACACTACCCCACCAATGAAGAGGCTGAGGGTGCACAAGAAGCTGGGAAAGGACCAGCTGGGACACCTGAATCCAGCTGACCAAAGGGAAATTCCATGCCATATGATGTCAGGCTCAGCATATAAAACTCAGGGAAAAAGAACGAATGAAGGGATGTTTGGAGTGATGGCATTTGTCTTCCCAAGTAACTGTTACACATGATGGAGCCCTGCTTTCCTGGCAGTGGCTGAATACCTACCTGCCTGCCCATGGGAAGTGGTGAATTAATTCTTTGTTTTGCTTTGCATGTCTGGCTTTTGCTTTACCTATTAAACTGTCTCGATCTCAACCCACACATTTTTTTCACTTTTACTCTTCCAGTTCTCTCCCCTATCCCACTGGGGATGAGTGAGTGGCTATGTGGGGCTGAGCTGCTGGCAGCGGTTAAACCTTGAAAAGTAGATTGAAACAAGAGGAAATGAAGAAGTCTGCAGGAGTAATTGAATTGGCTCAATTATCAGTGAAACATTCAGAAGATACTAATCTTCCTTAATCTATTGAATTAACTACATTGGAAAAGGACCTGAAGAACTGGTAAATTTGAACTGGCTTCAAAAAATCCTCTGCTGCTTGCAGAGCTCAGGATTTATTTGGGTTTGGGTTTTGTTTTGTTGTTTTGGGGTTTTTTTTCCAAATATGCTCTGGCTAGATCCTGTAATTACAGGACAGAAACACTCTCAAAATCATAGGGGAAAACAGCAAACAAAATACTCACCTGCTTAAAACATTTTCAAGAAAGCAAATGAAAGCATCCTTTGGCTCAAAAAGTGGCTTCACAACTTTCCATTACAACCTTATATTAAGCTGTTAGCTGAACGCTAAAGCATCCAAGGTGGGGAGGGGAAATAATAATAATAAAAAAAAACTTGATTTAAAACATATCAGAGACTGCCTCTTCATTTTGTGATGTCTGAATATGACCACTGACATTGTTTTTTGTTTCTTGTTGCAAATGACTAAGGCTCAGTTACATTTACGCAGTTACATTTTCATCAGATAAAGTAAGAATAGAAAAAAAACCAACTTCGGTAACATTTCCTTGCAGAAAAAAATAGCTGAGTGCAGGAGTGGAATATTTCTTCCTCTTCTGTGGATGTAAACCACAATGCTGTTGAGTTTGGGCAGCTTGTCTGTTCTAAGAATGGGAATAAAAACTCAACTGCAGTCTTCCATGGCTGCCATCAAAATTACTTGTATGAACTTAACCATGTATCATCTTCCAACATAAGAAAAAAAAAAAAAGAAAAAGATAATTCCACACAAATTATGACTAGTTAGAGTTTGTTTTTCCCATTACACCATAAAATGCTAGATTAATGTGTTAAACAGGAATCATGGGAGTCAGGTAAGCTAGAGAATAAGTTGCATGATATTACGAAATAGACGAGGGGTAAAAGTACATCATGAGTGAAATAACTTTTAATTGTTGCTCATAGAATATGAAGGGATGATTAATTATTTTTTTTCATTACAGTTCCCCCAAGATATTCAAATAGGAAATAAAGTTTCCAACCCTAGTAACTGAATTGTTTCCAAGACACTAAAAGATTCCAGGATTTAATTTCCTCTTCATCCTGAGCTGTCATACTCCAAGAAAAACTCATCAGAGAAGTGAGGATTTGTGGTCTCACTTGCTTACAAAATAAGAAGAACTTGTGCATTTCATCAATATGCCTTAGCAACTTTGTCCAGTGGAAACTGCCCCAGGTTAGAGTTGGAACTAGGTGGTCTTTAAGGGCTCTTCCAACCCAAACAATTCTATGATTCTATGATCTTCAAAGTCTTTCCTAGCTACAGGCAATAAGAAGTACTTGCCCTGCCAGCCTCATTCATACATGAACTGCTGAAAGCCCTGTCACCAACAAGAGCAAGTAAAAACATTGGATGTACCTCTGATGTAAGACCTCTAGCCATATATATATCATTCCCACTAGTTCTTACTCTCTAAATGTCACCGTTTGACTCAGGTCCGACAACAATGCTCTCGATGCCCTCCCCCCCCCCACGTAGGGAAGGAGAGAGAGAAAAAGAGAGAGACTTGGCTGGATTGAAAACTAAACTACACAGCTTTAATTAAAACACTAATGAATGATACAAGAAAATATATACAATTATATACAGATATACTCAGGTACGGGCAAAAGCCTCTCGCCTCCCCCCACCCCAGCAACTCCCACAGCACTTCCCTGAACTGGGAAGAGTCCCGAGGAATCCCGGAGCTGCTGCTGGAGAAAGCAGAGAGTTATGGGGGTCAGGAGAGCTTGAGCCCAAGGGTCGATGGTGATGGATGAACAGAGTCCTCCCTGGACGCTGGCCATGGATGGAAGAGAAGGGAAGAAGAAGCAGGAAGGAAGTTGTCTTCTGTGTTCTCTGACCTTCCTTTGAGCTTACGTAGATATATGGAATGGAATATCTTTGGCCAATTTTGCTGTCTGTCTAACTCAGCCTCCTATGGGGGGGTCACAGATCTCCCCACAGTGTCTGAGCCGGCAGAGTGCAGGTGCAGCCTTGAAGCCTCAGTAGTTAGAAAAACATTCCACTGCCTTATCAGCCTAGCAGAACACACTGTTGCTAGTTACAAGAAAGCTTACTGAAGGAAAAAAAAATCAGTAAAAAGAAAAATTGGCTTAATCCTGGCTCAAACCAGGACACTGAATCACAAAATAATTATTTTTAAAGTATTATTGTCACTGAGTTCTCATAATAGAACTTCACAGTTACAATTAACAATATTTTTCAGTACTTTGGAAACACAGGAACCTCCTCTAACATTAGAGCTGGAGGGGTTTTAGAGTAGAAGACATGACTAGCTGTTTATGTTGCACCAAATCTCATCAAAGCCTGACTTCTGGAGACAGCTTAGAGGAGTTTTTTTTTTTGGTTTTTTTTTAATTGAGGGATGAAAGCACAGAAGCATACCCATAATAACCTCACATAAATTTTGTAGTCTTGGTATGTCCACAGAGAATATGGTGAATTAATACTTATTCTTTATTACAGAAACCTAATCAGGAATGGGTTGAAAATATGTCTATGTATAATTCCACCCCCAACATCATTTAAGACTACAAAGATATCTGTGAAGACAACCAAAAAGCTTTTAAATTCTAAGATAACAAAGTTTTATTTAAAGGCTGATGCAATATAAGAATAAATTTACTAAATCGACAAATCTCAAGTGACTTGCTTAGACAGAATAGAACTACAGGGAGGATAACTGTCCCTGCTCTTGCCCACTTTGTTCTTGAGGGTGGGTCCTTTCTTCCTGGCTTAAATCAATTATTTTGACTTGCACCAAATGATACACAGTCCTCTCTTGTCCCTCGAAAGGTTATTTTCCTTGTTTGTGAAGACCATCTCCCTAAAACTCTCAGCACTCCCCTTTTTCTCAATCTGAGAAATTTCATAGTCCTTTGGTTTCCAGACCCCTCTGATGGGACTGTCCTCCACAGCCTGTGAAAGTCTCTCTCTCTTCCTTAGGACCCTCAGTTGCTTACAAAGCATTGCATAGGGTTGTTCTGAGCCAAGTGCAGGACCTGACATTGGCCTTGTTGAACTTTGTACAATTGACTTGGGGCCATTGATCTACCTTGTCCAGATCCCTCTGTAGAGCTTTCCTGCCCTCAGGCAGATCAGTACTCACACTCAATTTAGTATCATCTGTAAACTTACTGAGGGTTCACTCAATCATCTCAGCTAAGTCTTTGATAAAGATACTGAACAAGACTGGCCTCCCAGAACTGAGCCCTGGGGAACACTGCTTGTGACTGGCCACCAACTGGATTGAACTCCATTCACAATTCTCTGGGTTTGGCTGCCCAGCCAGTGTTTTACCCAGTGAAGAGTACACCTGTCTATTCCATTACTTGCCAGGAGAATGCAATGGGAGACCATGTCAAAGGCTTTACTAAAGTCCAGATAGGCAACATCCACAGGCTTTCCCTCATCCACTAGGTGGGTCACCTGGTCATAGAAGGAGATCAGGTTGTTTAAGCAAGACCTGCCTTTCATGAACTCATGGTGACTGGGCCTGATCACCTGGTTGTCTAGCACATGCTCTGTGAATGCACTGAAGATTAACGACTCCATAATGTTCCCCAGTACTGAAGTCAGGCTGAGAGGCCTGTAGTTTTCCAGATCCTCCTTCCAGCCCTTCTTGTAGATTGGTGGCATATAGACAAACCTCCAGTTCTCTAGACCTCATAGACTTGTGAGTGTCCAGGTGGCATAGCAGGTCGTTAACTGCTTTATCCTGGATCATGGGGGATGTGAACTTCAAGAAAATTTCAGTGAATGGAGTTGGGTATTTTAGTGGGGTTTTAGTGTTGTTTTTTGGGGTTTTTTTTAATTGTTGAGGATATTACTTATGTAAATAAATAAATACAGAGTTCTAATGCTATCTCATAGCCTTTCCCAGACAGTATTTGAATGTCTGTCATTATTAGTGTAGATAGGATTTCAAGATGACAATGGTTCAGATGGCAACAAACCAAAACTGACCAAAGAGCTGTGTGATGGCTCCTGCCCTGCACAGGAGCATCTGTAATATATGGAACACAGTACTCTTTTTAGGGGTCCAAAAACGAGTTATAGTACAAAATAAAATTGCAGAAATATATTAGTAACACAAAGCACACAGATCTCCACAGAGTTCCTGAGAAACTTAACTAAGAAAATAACTAGATGGGCTGTTGGAGGCAAGCATAGAATAGATTACAGTATATGAAAGCTGAAAAAAAAAATGTAACTGAGATAGGAGTGGCCAAAATCCCTCTGATGTTCTCATCGGTGATGCAGAGCTACTGGTTTGACTGTCAACCACAGACAGGCAGCAGCATCAGATCTTATTTGAATCATCAGGTAACCAGAGATTTATCTGAAGTCTTAAATCCTCATACTCTAAGTCCAGTTTTACAAAGCAACTCCAGCGAAGTCAATAACTTCTAATGAGTATTGAGCTGTCATAGCACAGTAGAGAATCAGGCCCTTTCTTTTTCCTCACATTTCTGCAGCTGGGTAAGTGGGGGAACTCCTGTGTTGCAGACTGGAGAAAGTAGTTTGATCTGTGGGCTTTGGCACACGGTGAGTAGTTTTGCAAGGAAGTATTTTACAGTAATTAAACTTTTATTGTAAGGCATGACACATCCTTTTGAACTAATTGCTCTATTTCAGCTTTTAAAATGAACAGATCTTTGTCTTGTGCTTCAGCTCATATATAGCAATGATATTATTGTTACTGTAAAAGGTGACCTGAAATTTATTTTAAATTATTTGCTTCTTGCTTCTCCATTCATTTTCAATGAATAAAATACGCCTAAGAGATTCTAGACTATTTGTAAAGCGTATTTCCCCCTCTTCCACTCCCCTTTCTACTTTTACTTTATACATGTTATCTCTTACACTCTGGCTTTACTGTAGTTTGGACTGTACATGGTATAACCTTAACAACCATTTTTAGGTGAAGAAGTAAGAACAATTTTTGGAAGAAGTGTCATCTCTATTCCAGGATCAGCTAGATAAAATCTCATGAGTGTTGTGCTACTCTGGGGAACTATCTGGCCTCCATCTCATCTGCGTTAGTTCTGAACCCCTACAGACATTCTACTCACTTACTAGACTTTTTCATTTGGTGATGAATGATGTTTGGTGTGGATTTGCCTTAGGGGGAAAACAAGAGGCAAAAGATACTGTCAGAAGACCATTAAGCCTCTGCTCAAGATGCAAGTGGAGGACTCATTTACAAATGTACCAACATGTAAAGTGAAAAAAAAACCCTAAACACCCAAACCCAATTTACACCACAAGATAATACCTGTAAGCCTTATTGAGATTGTTTCTTTTTCTTTTAAAAATGGTTTGTGTGCATTTTAAAAAATAAGTGGTGAATTTTAACGTTGCAGGTAAAAGCAAAATAACACCAAAAAAATCCAGAATACACAGTTTAAAAACCACTCCTACATAAAGATGTTCTCTTGCCCAAAGCCAGGTCAGCGAAGCAGCTGCTTCACCAGCTAGTGTTGAATGCTCCTTAATCTTTCATTTTATGTGCAGAACAAAACGATCAAACCAACTTCTAAAACACCTGAGCAACAGTGTTATTCTGCAAAGAAGAGAGTTCTCTTTTTCATATCTGTTAAACTGAAGCATTTACAAGATGTAAAGTCCCTACTGGGAGTTTAATGTGAAAATCCACTCAGTGGTGCATGTTTCCTTAGGAAGTCAAAGTGCTAGCAACTTGCTTAATTCAACTTCATTTTTCCCATCAACACTAAAATATGAGAACATTCAGAAACGTACAGTGAAAAATCTTTATACAAAAAGGATGTGCAAAATCAAATTAGAAGACTTGTTTTGGGGTAGAGAGCTATATATGCTTTATGCATGGTATATCACAAGAGCCTAAGTCTGCAGCACTCAGAAGCTACTTGAATATCCACAGGTGGGCAAACATCAAAATGCACCTTCAGTTGCACAAAGGTATTGCAGAGGTGAGTGGACAAACGGGTTAAAACAGCAGAGTCCTGAGGAAATTATTTTATTGAATATGGCCAGTTCCACCAGAATAAAACCATGTGCTAGTAGCAAAAAACAGAAAGAAAGGCTTGTCTTAAAAGAATTACCATATCCTAGTCCCAAGACTTGGACTTGTACCATTTTAAAAAGCTGTATCTTTCTTTCAAAATAACTATTCAGAGTGGCACAGCACTCAAACAAGCAAAATCTTGAGCAGCTATATTCCTTATGTGAGTCAAGAAAGAAAAAATGTAGGCACTTGGCTCAAGAACAGCATCATTTCTAACAGGTTTATACTGTCATGACAGTTTAAATTGTACACCCTCTGCAACATCCCTCATGGCATATTCTGGAAGGAAAGGAAGTCTTTAGTAAGGCTTTTGACACCAGATCCCATAACAACATCATGGACTGACTGATGAAGCACGGGCTGTATAAGTGAGATGGATTGAAACCAGCTGAACAGCCAGGATCAAAGCGCTGTGATCAGCTACACCACATTCAGCTGAAGGCCAGTCACCAGCTGTGTGTCTTAGAGTTCATTGCTGTTTAAGGTTTCATTAATACATTGATGATGGGAAAGAACATACCCCTAGCGAGTTTGTACCACAAATGATACAAAACTAGGAAGAGTGGCTGGTATGACACACGGGTGTGCTGCCACCCAGAGGGACCTCAACATGCTGGAGAAATGGACTGAAAGGAGCCTCATGCAACTGTTGAACCTGGAAAGGAACAACCTGCATGCACTAGAACAGGCTGAGAGCCAACTGGTTGGAAAAAAGCTTTGAAGAAAAGGACCTAAAGATCCTGTTGGACAAGTTGGACATGAGCCAGCAATGCACCCTCATGGCACGGAATCAGCCCCTGCCCAAGCAGCACTACAGCAGGGCTGGTCTACAGCTTCCAATAGCCACGCCTGCCATGAGTCCCACAGAGCTAAGCCCCTGCTCAGCCATCCCAGGGCTGTTCGTGACCCAGTTTCTCTTCACTGGGCCTGATCCTGATATCCCCTAAAGGCTGATGTCCCAGCCCAGTCTCATCTGTCCCCACAGAGGTGTCAGCCTCCCTGTGCCCTGACAAAGTACAGAGGTTTCCGTTTTAGCCCAGCTTTATGTACCCATATACAGAGTTACCACCTAGGACATGACTGCCTAGACAAAATGTGAAAGATTTTATCCTTTATCCTTAGTAGAATTTTATGAAGGTCAACTTAAGAATATTTTCCTACAATTTACATCAGGCAAGACAGCAAAACACAGAAACCCCTTTACCTACTGATTCTAATAAATAGGTTCTAAATATATTTGCAGGATGCAAATTATCCTGCAGTTTTCACCCTGGAAATTAATATGCTAGGAGAAGTCAATAAAACAGTTGGTATGGATGCAGAACAATTAGACTTTGATTTAGAACACATAGAATGGAAGATGGTAGAGAAAAGTGACATCCTTTCAAGGCATGTGAGTCCTTTTTCTCCAAAATCAGCTCCTGCTCTTATGTTTCACCATGTTTTTTTCTTTTAAGGTTAAGGTAGGACATACATTTTAATAGTAACTACAGGTGCATTTATAACTGTTACACTGCTGGAGATCTCAGATAAGCCTGATGAGTTTTCTCCCCAAACTATGACAGAAAAGGAAAAAAAAATTACTGAAATGTCTTAAGTCATGCCATACTTAACACTTAGAAAGAAGGTGTGCATTCTCAATCTAAAGCACAATGCTGTTTTTTTGAGGAAATTCAGTTGCCAGGTACTCTCTGAGTACTCTCTCACTGTTTGACAATCTACTAACATGCAGAAACCGAGTATCTCAGACCTATAATGCAAGGAGGTGCTACAGATCTTCAAGTCCCTGAACAACCCCGAAAAAAGTCTGCTTTGAGGACATTCTTTAAATTTGAGAGAAAAAAGGCACCCATGATTTTTTACGAGACTCTTAAAAACCATGCACTTGATTTAAATGAAGCTAAGGTTCAGTTCAGGGAGAGAAAACTGAAAGTGTACATCGGAAAACAATAACGTTTGATGTTTATTATGTATTTGAATTTTTAATACAACTAAATTTCTAATTGAAAAAAATCTGAGAAGCTTTATTTCTGTAGTATAGTATTTTAAATGTGATGCCTTGTATCTGTACAAAACATTTCCCAATCAAATCAGGTGTCTTCTAAAGTAGTTGTAAATTAGAAATAATGGTGATTTAGTACTTCTTAACTGGTTAATTAATTAGAAGCAGAACACACACTCATGCTCCTCCATAATTGCTACACCCATTAACTACCACTAAGCAAATTTCCTCTTAGCCTTACAAAAATTAATAATAATTTCTTCTTTTTCTTTTTACATAACCACTAATAAATATAATTTATTGTAAAAACAGTAAAATAGCAGGAAAATCCTCCTATGAGACATACTGATAGGATTTATTGGAGATGGTGAATTTTGTTAATGATAATTTCTAACCCAATATGGACCTTTTTTACTTCAGAGCCCCAGGAAAGAAAGATGGATTAATGATAAAGACTAAAAAAACTGAGCAAACATTATTACACCCTTTGAGATAAGTGTTGCCAGTTTCTTGTGTATGTTTAATTAGTTTTCAAAATGCCATATTCAAAATCTCATATAGCCTACCATCATTGTTAAAAATCTATGGTTTCTTTAAAGTATTCATGGGGTCATACTGACGGCAGAGATCATTTGTCATAAAAGGGGTAAGATTAGACATGAAAATACAATGCTGGCAAAACATATTTCAACCACAATAAACAGGAGCTGCATAATAGAACTTTTAATATGTTTAACTTTTTTTTTTTTTTTTTATCTTCCTCTAGTTAGAATGTGTTTTCTTATGGACACAAGTAATATGACGTTTAGACAGATCATCAGTGCGTTATACAAGTAGTCATTGGAAAGATGGCAAGCATTTGTTTGTTGGAGTGTTTCCACCTGTTTATTTTGACAAGGTAAAAAACTCCTTTAGTTCAACTTCACTGATGATGAAAGCTGCATGCTTTGAGATAAAATAACCCACAGACATCAACATCAAGTAATAAACACATTCCTACTAATAACTGAATTCAGGACAGCAAGTGAGTAGAAACATATATCTCTGTCAAACACTGAGACTCTGAACTATTATATTAATCATTTGCAAGCACTGAGCAACTCACCAAAGTCTAATTCTATTGCTTGCATTCCAGATGACCAGTAATTCAAACAAACTAAAAGATGATTTAGAGAGTGTTCCAGAAAAAATCTTTAAAACTCTCCCTTCTAAAACAAAAAATCAACCCTCCTAATCAGAAACCAGTCATGAAAATAAAGCCACAAAAGTAGGTTCCTTTTCTTCCTTCCCTTGCTGACTGGTAAGAAAAGTTGCAAAAACACTATAAGACAAGACTTAAAACGTTCAAATCCTTCCAAATCAGTAATTTCAGTTGAGAAATTTCTTGAACACAACTAAACTTAGCATCCAGTCTTCACCTTTGTCAACAGAAATTTTCTCCTCATTGCATAAGTGCAGAATTTTTTAAGATGTGTCCTTCTGATTTCTTTAGACCCTTACCTGGGCACATCCACTGCTGGAAAACATTTCTAAGAGCAAGCAATGCATGAAGTCCCTGACAAGGTGATGTTAGATAGTCAGCTAATATGCTCATCACTAAATACTAGTACTAATTCATTTTTTTTTCATTCAGCAGCTGTGAGAGCAACCAATGATACTCTACAAATGCACAGCAAGAATAATTTGTCATAGCTATTAAAAGAGAACATGCCCTTGAATATTGTTCTGTTTCTTTCCTATTACTCTGATTTAGCAAAGACTTTGGCAGGAGTGCTTTTTTAAAAATTAGAATTCACTAATAAATTATGCAACTGACATCTGAAAACCCAACAACAGTCATTTACATGACAGAACACTTAGACTGGCAGCACTTATTTTTCCACAAGGTCAAAAAAAATCTCTCATTTTTACATCAAATCTAGCTGTTGATGAATTGGGACTCTATACTTCCATGGTAGAAATCCTTCATTAACAAAAAATAAGTATTACATTGAACCTGCAGAAAATATGCAAAATAAGCATTGAGGATGACATCTGAGGAAAAACAACACCAGCAAACTCTTTTTCCTCCACTGCTTCCAAAAGGCTGAATTGTCCTATGTCCTCTAAAGCACTGTAATTTGCTTTATATTACAGTTCAATTGGAAAAAAATCCACTAAATATTATCTTTATTGTACCTTTAATATTACTTTCATAACCATTAAATCAACAGATTATTCTAAATAAATCTAGATCTACGTCCTGCAATCTCAATTTACTTTTCAGTACCCAGAGTATTTTCAGCTGAGTGTATACCATTTGCTAAGCATGTTCTTTGATGTGTATTATACTTTAGCTGTATTACGATCTAAATAGTTTATTTTTATTTTTCCTGTTAATTTTTACAAAAATTGATCATACCAAAGGTTTCAATCTTAGTCCATAAACCAATACGGGATGGAGAAAGCACTTGGTTAGTTGTTTCTTTACCTAAGTAAGTAACAGGGCAAGAATAGTCTTTCAGAATTATAATGTGTGGAAAAGCATTCATGAGTTATAAAAGAAATGCAGTCTTCCAGTACCTTGTTTGCTAGCTCCTACACTTTGTTAAGTAGGGAACTCTTTCAAATAATGCATGGCTCAAACCCAAAAGCCTATGTTGTCTGCAGATAAACTTTCACTAAATGGGAAATCAATAGCCAGCTCCATGCATCACCTGATCAGAGCAACAGACTTGCTCCCCAGAGAGAGGCATCTGAGAAGCAAAGCCGCATGTTTCAGTCTGAGAGTATAGAAGGGTTCAGATACATGCACAGTTGTCACATCCAACAACTGGACTCATAGAGCTAGCAGCGCCAAAAAAACCATTTTCAGTATTGGGTCTACCAACTCCTGGGAATCTTCATCATTCCTCTGTTGGAAATGACCATGAAGAGTAACTTCACAAATACTACAGAAACCTAACTATCTCACATTCCTTAAATGGGTGCAAATTGTCTTAGGAGGAAAAAAAATGCATCTCATAAAAGCACACAAAAGAGTTAAAAGCCAAACCAGCTGACACTCATTAGAGCTGATTAAAAAATTAGAAGGATTTGAAATAGTTTCATACATTTTCAGACTGTTTTCTGAAAGACCTCTTCGACTTTTATAACATTTTGCTCCACTAACTCTTCTTTCCCTTCCATTTCAATTTTGCTACTGAGAAGAGATGCAGTTTCACATGGGAAAGACACAGAAGGGAAAATAATAGGACACACTGATTTTTTTAAAATCCTATCAGTTACTTTAGAAACCACCTTTTTCTAAATCTAAAGTAGCAAAACAAGCAGTAATTTGACACTAGCCTGTATGTCATGCATTCCAGCTTTTGTATGAGGGTTCTTCCTTTCAACTGTATTATGAAGATAAGTTTTCTCTTGTTGGTCTCTTCTCCTAAATAACATGTCGTAGAACAAGAGAAAATGGCCTCAGTTTTTGCTAGTGGAGGTTTAGATTGGATATTAGGGAAATCTTTTTCACTGAATGAGTTTTCAGGCACTGGAATATGTTGCCCAGGGAAGCAGCTGAGTCACTACTCCTGAAGGTGTTTAAAGTACATGATGTTCAGGGACGCAGCATGGCAGTGCTAGGTTAACAGCTGGACTTAGTGATCTGAAAGATTTCTTCAAACCAAAACTATTTTATGCTTGATGCACTCTTCTCCATACAACAACTGCACAAGTTTTAGACTTGCTTTTCATTTCCAGCGTATAACAATCACATAAAAAGCAAATAATGTGAAAGCAAAATGCACAAGTTCTTTAACTTGTCTCCTACAAGAGCACAGATAGATCACTCTTGCTTAGACTCACAAATTCATTCGTGTTAACTGTTTACTGATGTTCTCCCTTTCCTAGGAAAATGATAATAGAAATAATTCTTTTCTCCGCAGACAATATATTTTGTTTCAACTCCTTGAAAGGGGACTCAGAAGTGGCACCTTAACTCTAGCACACAGTGAATCATCTAGGTTAGCCCACTAGCTATTTTCAAGTCCCAAGTATTACAGGTATTTAGGTGCACGTAGAGTGAGATCTTTAAAAAGTTCTACATTATTCATCACATTAGTAACTTTTAATCAAGGAACTCAACAAGGAAGTAGGGCAAGGCCAGTCTGGTCAACTTAATGCTGATTAGCCCACGGATGTGTTATCATGCACTTCCTCAAAAGGTTTCATTTGGAATTGAGAGCAAAATTATTCCTATCATCAAACCACATGTGTAATTTTTTTCCTGTTCAAAGCTCAAGCTAGCAGCTGTGATTAGAAAATGAAATGCAAATACTTTTGAAGAAACAACATGAGTGGAACAATTTCCATGATTTCTCACTGACATCAGCAGGCCTACACAGAGTAGTGCAATTACTGTAGATGAGGTGAACAAGGATAGGTACAAATGGGGGATCTTTGCCAGGCAAAATAGTATAGATAATTTCATTCCACATAAGCATAGACACTCTTCAGACAGAAAGAATTTCTTTCACCTCAAGGAGGAAAAGGTTCTAATATGCTGCACAACTGCAGAAAAAAATAGATAAAATAAGATTCTGTTCTCAGATTTCCTTAGCTTTTAGGCACCTTGCATATATTGGCTACATAAAAATATATTTGAAATTTTAATATAATTTTATTTATTGGAATAACCTCTTCAAATAACATGATTATAGAAAAGATAATTCATACAATAATATTATTAAATTATCTCCTTACAGTTCTACAAAAGAAATATTTTCAGCAATATTTAGGAGAATACAAAAGGAAATCAGAAAAGTAGTAATCACTAGCAGAAATAAGGCTTCAGTGTTGTTCTGGCTGCAGTTTAGTAGGGTTCAGACAGTACCATTTCCACTTATGTACTTGCTTCTGTTTCCCTTTCAAGATAAAAGCTCCATAGTAATAACCTAGCATAAATAAACTTACAGTTGCTCCCTGACCCCTCCAGCAACTGAGCTGACAGACACAGTAAGATAGTCACTGGGTTGACAGGGGGGAAGTATGCATCCTGGTTATCTTGAGATATGGAGGTAGAGAGGGGGTAGTAACCCACCTGCACTCAGCTACAACCACTACAGGACACCTGATCCCAGTCTTGCAGAAAATACTGCAACTCTTTTCCCAGTCACTCTGGTCTCTGTGATCCAACACCTGGTTTCAGTGCAGCACAGCTATGTAACCTATGGCTACACAGCGTAGGTAAGGTAAAGCTGTCACGGTTTGGGCCCAACACGACAACAAAGGAACAGCCCCATGGCCTCTCACTTAGGTCTGCTCCCCCTCCCCCCCGACACACACACACTCTGGGATAAGGGGCACAAAGCTCGTGGGTTGAGACAAAGGACTAGGAAGGATCTTCACCGA
>NW_009952435.1:3663911-3666591 GCF_000747805.2 Chaetura pelagica
TCACCCCTCCTGGCACCTTCAGGGAATGTTCCACCATGTTCCCCCACGAGTGCAGGGGCACAGCTGCCATCCCGCCATGGGTTGCAGGGAAACTTCTGCTTGGGCACCTTCTTCCCCTTCTTCCTCACCAACCAGCACCGCTCTGCTTCCCCAGCACAGCTCTTCTCCCTCAAGCTCTTCTCTGCTCAGGTCTTACCTCAGTTCTTTTGTATGCTAATCACTGAGGTGCATCTGTTGTCCCTCTAATGACTCCTTTGGCTGGTTTAGGAGCATGGGGAGCTTCTCAGCTTCTTACCTGAGCCACTCCTGAGGCCCTTCCCCCACTATCAAAAAACCCACCAAACCAGAACAAAAACCACAGGTAAAGAAAGTAAAATTAGAAAAGATGCAGAAGTGCTGAGACAAAGGTGGGCAGTAACGCAAAGATTCCAGATGAAAAACTATCAAAAATGGTACAAAAAGCTAAGGAAAAAAGCAGGTAATGGGAAAATTGCTCCTCAGCAGTAATGATGTTTGGCCTGTCTCAGGGATCAATGGAGACCAATCTCCCCCTCTTATGACTGCCAGGCTAACCAGACTCATCAGGTGATTTATCGGAGAATGGCAAGCATATGAATCATTATCTACTATCCCACAAGTACCTATTAGGTAATAAATAAATACTTACTGTATCGGGTGAAATTCTTACTTTGTGTTCTTAAACTCTGAAGATCTTCTTTGAACACAGTAAAACATTTTAAAGAAAGCAGACAGAAAGGGTAGCAATACATAAGTTTAAGTTGTTATTTGTACCTATCTAGCTGTGAAGCTGCCTAATGTAAAAGGGGTTAAATAGGCCAGTATCAGTAGCACTTCATGGTTTGAACAATGAGGTTGAAAACTCTGTTTAGATCACATAAAAAATTAGCATCTGTATACACAGTGGTAGCTTTTCTTGAGATTTTTTTTTTTCCTCATTTGGACTGCTGGGAATACATTCAATTTTTCAATTACAATATACATGAGCATTCATTATAAGTCAAGAGGCTATATATTTATATAATGATAGGAGAAGTCTTTAATTCAAAAAGTTCTTTTCACATCTGCAAGTCGATGCATCATTTAGACATACGGTAAGAAATTTAAAAAATAAAATAAAATAAAATAAAAATCCAAAACAACCAAAAAACCAATCCAACAAAACAACCCCCACATATTTGGCCACTTCCCCTAAAATCGTTTATGTTCCAGAGACATATTCCACCAAACAAAAGCTTATTCAAATGTCACAAATTTAGGAGGTTCTGAGAACGGTGGTGCTTGACCCAAAAGACATTGTCAGTCATTCAAAGGAAGACAAATCAATTTCAATAACCAGAAAATCAAGGGAAAACATGGATTTGTAGAGTTCCTGCTAGGTTTATTTAGTTAGGATTTCTCAAGACAGAAAGCTGCACCATATATACATAATGCAAAATGAGCACTTAGCTCCATTCCCCCCAGTACTTTAGCCTCTGCTGTTAAGAGCTCTCAGTATACTCAGAAGTCAGTCTCCTGTACTTTCGGGGTACCAGGTCTCCTGGTATCCTCTTTTCCTCCCTAACACAAGGAACTGTGTGTATTAAAAACTGCAGATCATCACATCCGTTTTCCTTCTCTCTTTCCTGCTTTTCACTCTATTCATCTTCTCCCTAGTGCCACCCTCATATATGAAACTGCAAGATAATGTGAAAAGACCTTTGTTAGTGCTTTCATTCCTTCTTCCCTCCCAGCCCCTTGAATATTTAGTTTTATGTTCTGCTTAATTCTTTGTTGCCTGTGATAATCTCTGTCTCTCACCGTCAATGACCTTCATGCCAGGAAAGAAAATCAGCTTGCAGATATGAAAGACTGATAAAATACATACAGTATTTTTATTTCCTTTAGTTCTACAATATTTTTCCTCTTTAGAGACACAAAGCTGCCTGCTCCAAACATAAAACTTACAAGATACCAACGTGTCATTATTTTACCTTTCAGATAAAGTTAATTAAGTATTGTAAAAATGAAGCCTGTATTCCTCCCCTTTAACTTCAATACATCAAGAGTTTCTCAAGACAAAGCAATAAAGTTCTGTTCTGTTTGCAATTATTTTTTTTTGGTCTGCTGAAGGAAAATAAAATGTTTACAATATTTATCCTAACTTAGCTGTAATAACATCGTCTATATAAAGACTGTTTCACAGCAGTCTATTACAAACAATTATTTACAGTATTTTATGTGCTACACCGTTAGTCTCAATTTTTCCTTTTCTACAGAACCCAAGCTAACAATCTGCATAGCTTTTTAACTTATGAAACCCTATCTGAAGGAGCACAGAGCTAATTTTATCACAGTACCTCATCTTAAATGACCAAATTAGCCTAAGTAACTCATTGGATCCACAAATTAGCATGCAAGAAACCACTAAGTTAGAATGAACTTCAGCTGACCCAAATTGGAAGATCACACATTTACAGCTAGTCTGACCAAGAAATAGTCCATGGCAAAGATCTGGAGCACTGCTTCAAACTCATCTTTCCGAATGATCAAAGCTACAGAGTGTTTTCATAACAAAGTGGTTTATAGATGGTTTTCGTTTGAGTTGTCAAACATGAAAGAATTACACTTTCACAACTCCTGAAAAGGTGTGGGACACTAGCATAGTTGTTAAGGATAGAAA
>NW_009952435.1:3667067-3682091 GCF_000747805.2 Chaetura pelagica
ATCAATCCAGCTGACATCCCCAACAAGTCACAGCTTTTTATGTTCAACTGATATTCCCTTGGTACCAGGCTGACAAAATAAATATATTAAAAGATAATTATCTGCAAGAGACATGTTTTGTTTGTTATTTTGTTTGTTTTTGGTGGTTTTTTTTCTGAGAAGTATGAGTTAAAGCAACAAAAACATAAACAGAAGAACACTGGTTGAACAGTAGAAGAAACAGAAAGACCAAAACCAGATTTGTTCTGGAGTTTCTCATGTCTCTTTAACTTATAGTCCATGTTTCCTTCCCACAGGTTATCTACAATTGTTCTTGTTTTCTTCTACAAGAAGACACAGCAAGGAGTATGTGCTTGTGTGCACATATATACTAACAAGGAGTATTTCAGAATAAAAAGTGAAACATGAACTCTTCTTCACAACATGGCAGTTATCCTCGCAGACTGATGGATTACTGAGCAATGTAGATACTCAGAGCAAATATAACTCATGTAAAAATCAAAGTGCTGTGGAGAACCCAAAGGGATGTGTCATAACATCACCCATAATCAACAGTCAGAAGCATAATGCATTAGTTTCAATGTTTTATAAAAAAGTGACTGGGAAGATACTCAAGGAGCACTATATATGGTAACGTAAAAATAAGTATTTAAATGCAATGCTCAGTGTCTGAAAAAAAAAAGAAAAATACAGGCTTTAAGTGAAAACATTCAGGGCACTCTTGCATCCTTCTCATTTCAGGATAATTTAGGTTTCAAACAATGTTCTAGGTTGAACTCCATGTAGGTGAACATACAGGAATATTTTGCCTAAAAGATTTCAAAATAGACATAGATATAGATGCTCTAGCTGCTATTCTTATCATTTGTATTGCACAGGACTGCAAGGTCTCTAAACTGGTTTGTTTTTAAACTAAAAATTAAGCCATTTTGTAAAACCTTAATTTATGTAGTCACTGAATTATCCTCCTAAGTAAAATTTCCTCTAGAGTCAGGCATGTACTTCCTGCAGATGTCTCTGGGAGCCACCTGTATGCCTTAGTAAATAGCATTGGGGGTTACGTCATATCTCAAGAGACCAAAGCAGCAGAGTGCTAAATCTGTACAAACGGAGTACGTTGATGTAGCACAGAAGCAAAGGCCAAGTTCAACACTGACAATCTGGTCAGTAGGCACATTGTGTTCTATTCTACAACCCCACGGCCTCTTCTCCCAAGCATGTAAGGCCACTGAAAAGCAGATCAGACATGTCATGCTTATCACTTTTTCAAGCATGACTTACAGATGCTGCTGTCATCTTTCTGACTTTGGAAAAAATTAGGAGAAATAAACACTCACAAAACTGTTCATAATAGAAATACGCATGTATGACATCTCATAAAATAACTTATTTTCTAACTTGAAACTTAGATGCCAATTTGACCTGAACTAAGCTGAGTTAAAGGTAATGCCATAAACCCACTAGTTCAGGGTCAGCAGAGGTAAAAGAGAAAAGATTAAAACAACAACAAAAATACAAACAAACAAAAACCCAAACCACAAAAGGTCTCAGAGGTGGTTTGTTGTTTGTTTGGTTTGTTTTTTCTCCTCCTGGAGGGAACTCTCATGAGTGGTTCATGTTACATCACAGGTCTTATCACATATAAAACTGAGCTTGGATTCCATGAATCAGTGAAATACTCTTGCTGAATCTTGAAAAGTAGTGATAAGTAAACAAAAACCTTAGCCACCACCACATGGTAATTTACATCCAGACAGCCTGAAATGTAATTGCTCTCAACACTCCAGTAAGAAACAAATATTACATGTAAGGGCTTAGAGTTTAAGAAGCATTAATTAAAAATCCTTAGACACCAAAGTGTGTGAACGTCAAAATGTCCATTTCTCATATGTGTATTTTATTTTATCTCCTAACAAAGGAGACAAAAAATGGATGGCTGGTTCCTCCTAGTAGACAAGCATTGTTGTTTTTTTCCCCCTAATTTACTTGTGAACTCTTGATCTTTGTTTTTATTCACATGCATAATTTGTATATTTCTTGAAATATGAGCTACCTAATTTTGTTGAAATATTAATAACTCATGCAACCATCCCAGTAATCCATGAAATGAGTAATCTATACTGCAAACAAGGAGAACTATGGAGAATGGGGTGTTTTTTCACCGTGATTAACAGTGCCATGTGTCCTGGTTTGAGCCAGGATGAAGCCAATTTTTCTTTTTACTGAGTTTTTTTCCTTCAGTAAGCCCTCCCGCAACCAGCAACAGCGCGCTCCGCCAGGCCGACAAGACAGCGGAATGCCCTTCCAACCACCGAGGCCCCAAGGCCGCACCTGCACTCCCAATTGGTAAAAATCTGTAATCTGGGCTTAAAATCTAGCCCCACGTTGGGCACCAATAAATTGCTGTCAGACCTGAGTCAAACTGTGACAACAATTTATTGGCGCCCAACGTGGGGCTCGAACCCACGACCCTGGGAATCCGCTAAGGAGTGTGTAACACCATAGAATAATTTTACAGTGTGACATTGAATAAATAGATCTACTTTGGGAATGATAAATGCTCTTTTATTAAGAGAGTACTGAGCTATCCTTTTGAAAAGTACTACCTTCAGATGGGAGAGTACTTGAATACTTACACTGAAAGATTTTGTGAAAAGATCAAAAGGAAATTCTGGATTTTTTTAAGCAGCCCTTGAAGTACAATTAAGTTACTATAGATTCTTTGGGGAGTTCTTCTAAGGATTTTTTTTCAAGTCATTCCAGCATAAGCATGGCATTAGAAGTGGATTAGGTGAGTGTTCTTTTGCAGATAATTAAATAAGCATAACAATCTTCAGTTGCCGTTAGAAGAAAAAACTTGTTCTGTAATGAGAGGCAGTTCAGCAAGTATGTGATTAACTAGAGCCATAGCACGAGGGATATCACCCTTCTAAGTAACATGCTGAAAATCTAAAGGATATTGCACATTGAAAGAAAGTACAGCACATTGAATACAATATTTTTTATTCCATTTTTTTTAAAATTAGAAACTACCGAGACTTCTAAGAACCTAGACCCTTCCACAATGACAACAAAGGCAAATCTCCTGTAATAGCCAATGAAAAAAACCACAAAATGCAGTTATGTTATTTGTAGCTGGTATGATAGGCCACTGGCTAATAACAGCTATCAACAGTTATATAGGCAAAACGTTACTTTGATTTAATGAGCTTTAAGCTTCAGATAAAACCCTTAAACTATCAAATTCTATACCTCATCTATTACTACTACAATTATTATAGACTATGAATAAAATCTTATGTGACCACATAAGGCTTACACAACATATGAATGAAGGGCTATTTCTAGGGACACCTGGAAATAAGTTTCCTTTCGCAGTTGAAGGGCAAACTCTTCAGAGAAGATATTGTGCCTATGAATATTGACAAGTGAAATAAAGTAAAAAAAAACCAAACAAACATATGCATTAAAATATTTTCAACATTTGTGGCATGACACTAACAAAAATATAACTTATCTTTCATAGATGACACTTTCCAAAGATTTAAACTACAGCCTCTGACATATTCAGAATAATGGTTCAGAATAATATGTTGCCTGAGAAATAAGTCCAACTACTTTATAAGCCACTTGGGATTCAAAGAAAGTTAATGCGATTTGACACATCTCAAAAAAAGGTGGTGGTGTTGGTGGAATCAGACCATATAAATATATAACTCCATTAATTCAATCCACTTTAAATAGCATGTAGTATGATCAATGTTTGTTTATTTCCCTGTAACTACATTGATTACAAACTTTTGACAAATAATTTACGGTTCCTGCTCAGGCATAACAACTGCATTTAGTTTTGTCTCTATGTTTATCAAAAGTATCTTTTGATGATCTAATTGTGTTGATGTATTTGAGCCAAGCAGTTAAGTTTAAAATTTGTGTGATGTCCCAAAATGGTCTTTGGTATTGTCTGTGTCCTTTGTCAGAACCGATGCACATACTTTTTTTATCTTTCTTGTGTACTTTCATACTAACTTTTAATAATGATTTATCCTTAGTGAATCCACTGAGGTAACCTGATAGAGCTAATACTTGTTCCACCACTTTAAAATTAACAGGAATTTAAAGGAGGTGGGAAACAAACCCCAAACCCGTCATAAAAATTATCACTATCTATGATTCTATGATTCTATAAAAATTATCACTATCACTTCCCACTCACATCTGGCTTCAGTCTTGTACTGAAAGTGCTTTCTGCAGTCAGCTAAGGATGACCAAGTTAAAAGCCTTTTTGTGAGCTCTTTTACAGGTAAGTTCTAACTTTTCCTGGGTAGCATACCGGAAACCATTCTGGAATACTTCTGTATTCTGGAACCACAAATTCTGAAGACACACAGCTAAGAGGACAACTAAGGAAATTACATCTTCTCAGTAGTCAAGCCATAGTCGCCTCATTGTTCTTTGTCTCCTTTTGAATCCTTCAATCTCAGTGTAGGTCAGTCAGTGCTGCTGAAATCTGGAGTTACTTCTGCACAGAACAAATTTAAATACGACTGTTTTCTGGATTAATTAAAATTTTATTAACATAAGTAACTTTTTGGATAAATTTAAAACCCAGGCCACATCTTAATTAAGGAATGCCAAACACCTGGGTCTACTGAGTTTAGGGACTTATATACTTTATTACTTAGTGTGGATTTCAAATCCTAATTAGTTTAATAGGATAATTTTATGTGTCCCACAAAATATGAATATATTTCTTAAAATGAAGAACAGACCTCAAGGCATTATCCTATTTTAGATGTCTGATAATCATGAATAACAGTGCCCCTTGCAATAATACCAAGTTTTCCAATAAAATACTGTATTAGTGAAAGATACTACAGACAGCTATTGTTCAGTTAAAGGAGTCCTGGTATAAGAAATGCACCCCCATATTCAATGATTAAAGAGCACAACAGAGTTAAAACTGCTTATGAGGCCTCATGGACTTGCAGGGATCTAACTGTAGCAGCAGATCCCACACAAGTTATGGGTCAGCTAAGAGCTGATCCTTTTTGCAGTCATGGTCCTCCAGTTCTGGGTATTGAGACACCCCTGGTCCATTATCAATGTTGAAGACAGAGGCAAAGAATGTATTAAATACCTCTGCTTTGTCTATATCCTTGTTGATGAGGTGACCATCCTTATCCTGTAAGGGACCCATGTTTTTTCTACCCTGCCTTTTGCCATTAATGTGTTTGAAATAACTGTTTTTATTGTCCCCCGCAGTTCTGGCCAGTTTCAGCTCCAGATGAGCTTTGGCCACTCAAATTTTCTCTCTCCAGTGGTTAGCAGCATCTCTGTATTCTTCCCATGTCACCTGACCTAGCTTCCGCTGGGCATACACCTTCCTTTTTGCCTAATCTCCAAGAGCAGATCCCTGTTCAGCCAAGCCAGTCTTCTGCCTCATATGCTTAACTTCCAACATTTTGGGCTTGCCTGCTCCGAATCAAATTGTGACTTTAGACAGAAATTAGAACCACACCTAAAAAAGTTTTCTTTTGGTTCATACATTTATGTAATTGGATCATATCACTGATTGCTGCAGGGTGGCACTGGCAGTCCACCTCAGGCTAAAAAAGGTATCTATATCCTCATATAGGTATATATATATGCATGACTGATTTGGAAAGGTATTTCTTCCTTCTCTTTTCCCAAAGTAGAGACCATCCCCATCCACCTGTGTGCATTTATAGATGCCCATTGTTTCCATGACTTTGTACTTTTTAAGACTTTTTGGAACATTTCTATCTTTTGTTTCTTTCAATTACATACAGCATATATATGATATATATATATTATATGAATTACTATAAATGATAGAAATATAAATTATAAAAATCAATCATAGAAGTGTTTATAAGTCTGAATGTGCAACCACACACTAATTTTACTGGTTTTCAAACAAGACTCATTTCTTTACCTAGAAAGGCATAGTTCGTGAATATTTTTAGTGAGGCTATAGTAACTAATCAGACGTTTTAGACAGTGTTACAATACAGGGCAAAAGCAGAAGTTAAACTCCCAACAGGAGTAAAACAGGATGAAAAGATGAAAAGCTCTCTAAAAAATAGGGTCACCCAGAGCATATCACACAGGAACGTGTCCAGGCAGGTTTTGAATGTCTCCAGTGAAGGAGACTCCACAACCTCCCTGGGCAGCCTGTCCCAGTGCTCTGTCACTCTTAAGACAGGTAACGTTTTTTTAGCAGGGTCACAATAAGAATTATTTATTTTTTAAAAAATAGTTAACTTAGGAAATGTTATAATATTCTATCCTGAGATTCTGAAGAGAATTCCCTCTCACACAGACCTCAAGGATATTAAAATAAAACATGTAACAAACAGGTCAGTGGATTACTATTTAGTCATAATGGATTCTTATCTAGTCATAACAGATTCCTAGTTAGTCTCCAGAATATGTACAGACCTATGAATTATTGATCACTGTAAAAACTAGCTTTTAGAATAAACACTTAGAGGCAAAGTGTGAGAGGTGTTTTTTATCAGAGGTGAATTCTTGCATAAACTAAGGATTTTCTGAGAAAAATATGCTATTGTAATGACTTATATTTTCTCTTATACACTACATAATAATATAAATCCCCATAGCTATATAAACATTCTTATTTTTAAATTAGCAGATCTTAAATTAAACTAATTTGGCAAGATACTATGAACTCTTCAGATCAAATTGCCCACACAACAGATTTAAGGCTGTAATTGCAGCTGCAGGGCACTACCAACTGTCCATTTCCAAAGCAGACAAACATTAACATTTGCAAAGCAAAACTGGGTTCATGGAAATACTCAAGATAATGTACTTTAATCTCAACTCAATCACAATTAATCTCATCAGGCCTGCTGTAAGACTACAATGGAGACAGGTAAATTTCTATTTTCTTAATAAGTAAGAAAAACAGAGGATACAGGATATTCTGTATGTGCTTCACTCCCCATTTAGATTTCCGAAAGGTAACTGTATCTTTGGTTTATTTTGAAATGAGAATAAAAACAAACATCAAATGTTTATACTAGAAGAGTGCCTTTTAAAAAAATTAGATTTGCAATACAAATGATACCCTGGCAAAGTTGTATTTAAATGTATTTAAATGACAGTAAGTTATGTTTAAGTTGCAGTATATTAAGTTACAATATTATTTAAATAAAGGTAATGTATTTTTCATTGGAAATAATGCATGCATATTTTTAACAGCTGTAAGAAATAATTATTCATATGACAGCTATTCAGCAGATCAGAAAGTTTTATCTACATCCCACTTTAGATAATGTACCTACATGCATACTGGAAGGAACTATATCACAAATTATTCTTTCAAGGCACATTTTTTTTCTGTAAATTATCAAAACTTTCTAAAACTGCCCATTAGTTTCCATTATTTGGGTAAACTACTTAGCAGAAAATGAAGTATTTTAGAACACAAGAAGTATTTCATTTAAAAATAGAAATAAATTATAAAATTTTAAATAATGCAATATCTGCATCGCATACGGACTTCAACAGCATGAACAGAAGATTTGCAACTAACCTCTTTGAATTTTTAAAGGAATTTGTATCAATAAATATGAGAACAAGGAACCAATTAACCAGTTAAGTAGTGGATTCTGTCAGAAAGAATAATACTGAAATAATAATCCCTTCAACAATATGTTTAAATATTAAAAATAACTGCCACCCTAATGATTATATTTTTCCTCATTAATGTAGAATAAAGGTGGCTTCTGAATTCCCAAAGTAGTAGCTTCACATGGGTTTTGTCAGAAGCTTGACAGAGAGAATGCCAAGAGGTACACTTTTGATGCTAATCATGAAACATTTGCTTTCAAATTTTACCATTAATGGCCACTTAAAATATCTAGAAATTTGAAAGTAACATTACCAAAGGTCTACGAGATAAAGAGGTTTAATTTGCTATTATAGTATACTTAACAAAGTTAAAGGACTCTCATTTAATAAGACAGAAAAGGTCCCTACAATGAACACTACTCATACAGAAGAAAAAAAGATTTTCAAAGGTTTAAATAATTTTTAGGCTTTGAGATTCCTCTTTCCATTGGAGGAAGCAGAGAGCAGAGTATTTTACTTATCAGAAAAAAATCTGACATAACAAAAAAAAATAATCTTCAAAGAACGTGCTCCAAAGCCAATTCATGTCACCAGAAGCTTTCACCTACTACTTCAGTGGTCTTTGGAGCAGATCAGAATGAGGCCAAATCCTAACTCATCTAGCAGAATTTATGGAGACCACCACAATATGAAGCTAAATGGACAGAGGGCACAATCTGTGAGTGCAAATGATGAATGTACTAGAGTTTAAAAAAATAAATATTTTTCAGCTTAAAAAAAGTTTGCAACAAGGTCCCTAGAACAGCTCCAAGCAGTTTTGCTTTAGGAAAGAAGATAACAATATATGCTGTAAAAATAGGAAGGACCAAAATAAAAGAGCGACACATTTCTGCGAATGTTTCTGCGTGAGAGAGGTGGCACTGCACAGTATGTATTTGTCGGTTAGGTTATTAGAAGCATGTGAAATATTTAGAAGCAATTAAATTAGAAGCTATTTCTGTATCAGGGCAAATTAAATGTAGAATTTTTGAGAGAGTTTAATGAATTTGTATCTAGTTCTTCATCATGATCATTTTTCAGAATGCTTTTTCCTGATCTCCTCATAGTCTTAGATTTTATGCTGAATGAGCACTGTCCTGACCAAAGAAATTAGCTATAAAATTTTGTTGTGATTCACAGGTATCAATTATCCCTGGGCTCAAACCCAGCAGCAAACTCCATTTCATCATACTGCACAAAGCCCCTACAGTGCCAAGAAATTGTATGTTTATTATATTAACAATGAACCATTAAGAATTATATTCACACTACCTAATATTTTATGCGAGGTCTTTGACTTGGCCAAGATACCAATGTAGCCTCCCAGGATTCATTAACATATTATTGCATAAGTAATCTAACTGAAAAGCCCTGGACAGCTGATCTCCACTACAGAGAGGGAGACCCAAGAAAATAGATTTAATGGTCTTGTGCTGGGTAGGGCAGATGACTTCCTGTCAGTAGTCTGGCTGATGCTGTGTTTATATCCTGAAGCATAGAAGTGTGAATGAGGACTGCATATAGGAACAAAAAGAGGGAAATCCACCCCATTCAGTCAAAGCAAAGCCTTTAAGAACCCAATTCCTATTCTGAACAAGTGTTTCATTAACAAGTAAGGGATTTTGGCATTGTGTTTGTCTTCTGCAATGAAGCCATCTTCTTCCTGTTGTGTCAATAAGAATCTTAAAGTAATTGTAAAAGACTTTGCATTTCAGCAAAATCAATTTCTTATTATTAAGTAGTACCATTTGCAAGCTTTCTGATGAATGGAGTTAATACCTTTTTACTCTAGGGAGGGATGCTAAATTACTTTTCAGCCAGGAGCTGTTACTTATCTCCTTATATCAATGTCAGGTGAGAGCTCAGAAGTGTTATGCCAAATATCTTCCACTCACTTTGCTTGCTAAATACATCTCAACTCTTACTAGAAATAGCTGGGTGAACAGTCCTCTCATTCTAGTGAGAGCTATTGTAGGACATCTTGACAGTGCTATTGCTCCCTTGCTTATTAAAAAATCGCCCTGAAAAGCCCAGGACAGCCTCCATGGCATTGGTTGTCAACAGAAACCAACAGAGATTAATCTTGAAGCAGCACATTATAGAAATGAGCCTCAAATAAGGTCCAAGGTTGGTACTGCATTTGAAAGCATGAATGACTTTAACCAGTGAAGAAACTTCATAAGATTATGCAGAGTGATGGAATTAAGTACCTGGAGCAGATAATTTATAGTTAACGTGACACTAGTTTACTAAATGACTCTTCCTTTCATTTTTCAAGAACAAAAAATCGTATGTGCTGAAGAAACTTCTTGAATGGGTTTCCAGAAAAGACTTTTCTCAATTTCATCACTCATGCTAGAAAAGTCTGTAACATACATACACCCACTTTTATGCTATGTATGTGAGTTTTCTAGAAGGGATGGAAGTCTAATATATCATATAAAATCGAAGCAACTGTAAAAAAATATAAATCAGACATTTTCAGAAAGCAAGCTGTTTACAAAATTGTTGAATAAGTATGTATTGTCTCCAAGGACGAGGTGTTTGAAATTGTATCAAAATGTTTTTTCTTTGAAGATGTTCTTTAAAAAAAACACAAAACAAAGCAAAAAAACAACCCCAAAAACCCAACAAAAAACAACCAACCAAACAAAACAAAAAAACAACTCAAACAGAAGAAAAATGAAACAAAACCCCCCAAGACCCCAACCCAACCAACCAAAAAACACACCAACCCCCCCCCCCAAAAAAAAAAAAACCAAACAAATAAATGAACAAAACAGAAGGAGAAAGGGGACTGTACACTTTACAGGCCTAAGCAATCCTACATCTTGGTGTTTTTGAACTTCATGTTTTCCCCTTCTTGCATATGACTTTTTTTTTATGTCTCTTGTGATTGGTTTTGAGAACCCAAAGTTTCAGCCCCAGGCTAGATTTAAACCTTTCCAGTGACAGAGAGACAGGAGTGCTCTCTGGTTTAGCTGCAAGCAAAAAATGAACAAAAGATACTAAATAAATGTATCTTGATTTCACAAAGAAAAAAAACCCAAAACCAGCTAAGAAGCATGAAAGCAAGATAAATTTGGACCCATAAGTGAAGAGGTCT
This sequence comes from Chaetura pelagica, assembly GCF_000747805.2. Lineage (NCBI taxonomy): Eukaryota > Metazoa > Chordata > Aves > Apodiformes > Apodidae > Chaetura > Chaetura pelagica. The sequence continues at coordinate 3,677,836 of NW_009952435.1, forward strand.
CAGATCTTCAAAAGCTTACTCAAGTTTACTAAGACCTCAGATTCAGAGATGAGTAATGTCAAGTTTTAAAATAAACTATCAAATACAGCAATTTTGTGAATGAACATTCACCTCTTATTCATTTACAAAATTACAGCATGGATGTTCTGGGCGCTCTTGCTTTCCCTGTAGTCAAAGAACAGCTGAATTTAGCTAAACCATTTCTTTTAAATGTGATTTGACATTTTCACAGATGCATGTAAAATTAAATTCTTTATTCAAAACAAAGAGTGAATCCACTGCAAATGCAGGATTGCTTTTTAAGATGACAAACTGCTGGTTAAGCTTGCTTTATCAGTAGAGAATAGAAGTATTTTTAAAATTATAAGGATTAACATCTTTCCAGACACCTGGAGAACATTTCTGAAAATAATGAAGGCTCTTTGAATGTATCCAAGTGTAAAATTAGGACTCCTATCTAGAAAGCTGAGCACTTTTTTGCCTGTTGTGAAACAAGTTAGAGGAAAACATTTTTTTCAAAGAAACCAAGAAGAACACATAAATAAAACAACCACCTCAGCTACTTCCAATACAGTTTTCTATCTCATTGCACTTAATTCAACATCAGACTAATATCACAGAATCAGAGAATGGTTTGAGTTGGAAAAGACCTTAAAGATCATCCAGTTCCAATACCCCTGCAATTCAGCTGGTGTAGAGCCCTATATAGAAGCAGCAATGGGTGTTCTGCATAGTTTGAATTAGCAAGCCTAAAAAAAGCAATTTTCTGAATGTTGCAAAGTGAAGTAATTTTTAAATTTATTTAAGATGAGTTTATCCACACCAAAAGATCACAAAAATAGAATGAACAAAGAAAAGAATTAATACATATCTGGAAGGTATTGTTTCTAGAAGAGAAACTACAGTTTCTATAACTGAAGATATTTACATATAATATCTTTCCCACTGTGTAAGCCAAGTTAACAGAATTACAGAACTGTGTACATCTAACTGATGATTGCAAAAGAGGATGCATTGTGTTATATCTTACTTTCTGTGGATGCACTACACAAATGCAAATTGTCCAAATATGCACATTCAAGAAAAAAAAGGAAGCATATTGCCTTGTTTTAGAATGCAAAATCTATTTGCCACTTACTACTATTTATCATGAAGACTCAGATGCTGGTGATGATACTAGAAGACAGAATCGATATATAGGGTAATACATTGGACAAGGATGACACAAGTTAATAATATTAAGATTCACTATTAAGTTGGTTTATGCTATCACTTACTGCTTATGATTAAAGTGATTATAGTTGCACATGACTTGTCAATGGTAAATACAAGAAGCTGTATGATCTATTGTAAATTGGCACAAGATCTCAGTAAAAAAGCCTTCATTGTTTTTAGATTTTTATCACCCAAATTCTCCAAGTTCATTAAGCTTCTGCAGCTATTCTAACAGATTATAACATCTTCTGTTCAATTCTTTGTTCACTGAACCAACTTCTAGACTTGCTTCTTTGGAATAGGATCCCCAGAATGCATACCTGCATTAGTGGTCTACAAACCTGCTAAAGATTCTGCCTTTCTTATACAAATGACATCTGCTTATCCACTCCCCACTGTAATAGTCATAGATCCTTCCCTATATTTGCCTTCCATTTAAGCTGAAAAAGGATGAGAAAGACAAAATTTAACTACCTACTTTACACTGGAAGCCTATAGAACAAATTCTCCAAAAAAGTTGCAATAAGGTACTCAATAAACTCTTCTTTTAAAAAAAAAAATTATAAAAAAATTACTTCCTGTAATGGATTTCCACACCCCCCTTCCCCCCAAACACAAACCAGTAACTTTGTGGCTCTGATGTAGGAAAGCTGTAAATGCAGCTTACTCATTCACTATCTTTCATTGAAATACAATGTTCAATTTTCTACATTTTATTCTGTAAAATAAATATATCCTTAGTCCCTGCTCATTTTGTGTATATGTCCATGGACAAAACCTTTATTAAAGGTTAACCCCCCCCTCCCCCCCCAAATAAACAACAACAACAAAATCAAACAAAAACCCCACAAAAAACTCAACAAAACCCAAAAAATAAACAAACAAACAAAAACCCCAAAAGAGGACATGATCATGCTTCCATCTTACTGAAATAGGCCACTAATCATCAGAAAGATTTAAGACTAGCTAGAAACAGTTAAAGATTGATATTTGTCAGCTGGGTGAGTTACCAATTGTGTGCCTCAATTTTGTCTTAAGTTTAAAATAATAAAAATAATAAAATACAAAGTTTCTCAGTAACGTATCTACAGTGAATGACAAGATTTATCCTTTTGTATTTACAACTACATTAGAGACATCACAATAAAGGCAAAGATTTCCAACTTAGCCTGTCATCTTTACACTTTTCAAGCCTATATACCATAAAAATGTGCTTGCCACTTGCTGTAATTTTTGCTCAAATGTACCTTTTTTAAATCATACCCATATTTTATTTTTTTTAATTATTATTAAACATTAGAATAACCTATCTAATTTATATTAATTTATCCCAGGAATTATATTGAATGCTCTTTTTATATCTACTGATTTCTAGTTGATTACTATATATAATATTAAGTGCTGATAATTCAGTTACTGAAATTCAATATACACTTGGGGATCTACATCCCTAAGTAGAAGCACAAGAAGATAAGTACAGCAGTGAATAGAAAGAAAGTAAATATTTGTATTACTAAAACAGTTACTTGTTTTGTTTCTTTCTCTCTTATGAACAGAAAAAAAAAAAAAAAAAAATCTAATAAAAGCCCCAAACCTTTAAGTAATAACAACTGGAAAAATTGTCAAGAAAAATACAGATCTGGTTTGATTTCAGTCACTGCTCCAGTTTGAGAGGTTGTGTTAAACCCTGACCTGAAGGTGTCTCAGGCTCACCCACTGTGTTTCCTGAACAGCTTGTTCTAGGCACTTCACACCCACACATGGACTCTGACTCATTGTCAGCATTCAACTCATCCATCTGCCCCAAAGCACTGAACTCTTCACCACCACCACCACCTCTCCCTCCACAACAGACGCACCAGTAGCAACACAGATTTTTCTCTGTTCTGCTCTGGAATCCAGCCATCTATCTCCATATTTGACACTCAGGCATACATAGCATTTACTGGTTACCCAAGTATTTCAACCCCCAGATAAAAACTGCTCAGAATAGACATGTCTTTCTGGGCTTAGTATTAAGGTAGGAGTTTTTTCACATTTGACTGCTTAGATGGCTGCTTTTCTATCATGTCTTAGGTTTGCAAATGCTGACAAACATACACTCAGAAGCCTCCCATCCCTTCCAGATGCAGGTAAGAGGTACAGCTAATAGATAAGAAAGGAAGAAAGATGAGAGGCCAACGCCACAGCTGACAATTATTCAGCTGCTTAGTTCTGCCTGGATTAAAGGACCCACACACAGTGAAGTAAGAAAATCAGAAAAAGTGACCATATAGGCAATTATCATGAAAAGTGGTAGGAAGTTATTCGATTATCTATTAGATGGGATCTGTAAGGACTAGCTGTTGAAAATAATCCCCCTCTTTGAGCCTCTGTGCAGGAGCTGCTGGTTAATAGTAATAATTAATAATAATAATATGGTCCCTTTCTGACCTTAAATCTATTAACCTAAAGCAGGCACTTCACTATCTGGTATCTGAAAGTACGATCTAGTACCAAATGCTGAATGAAAAGATACAGCACTCAGAAGATAAAATGGCCACACAGCCTTCAGGTGTATCAGCCAATCCTCCCAGCTTTGCACCATCAGCAAACTTGCTGAGGATACATTCCATCCCCTCATCCAGGTCATTGATGAAGATGCTGAATAAGACTGGGCCCAGTACTGGCCCCTGGGGAACACCACTATTCACAGGTCTCCAACTGAACTCTGCACTGTTGATCACAACCTTCTGGGTTGTATTTTTTAGCCAGTCCTCAATCTATCTCACTGTCTACTCTTCTAACTCACACTGCCTGAGTTTATCCACAAGGATGCTAGGGCAGACAGTGTCAAAAGCCTCACTAAAGTTGAGGAGGTTCACATCTGTGAATACTTTACAGCTTGATATATTTGTTTAGATGTTTGTCTTTTACATTTTTTGTAGGTAAAACAATGAAATAATTTTCAGTAATATCTTAAAAAATAGGCAATAATGAACAATACTGAAAAAATGCAAGAACAACATTTATGTAGATTTTCAAAAGAACTACATTCCTGC
>NW_009952435.1:3682156-3722463 GCF_000747805.2 Chaetura pelagica
ACATTTTTCACCCCCTTTCCCATTAGTTACAAATTCTGTCAAAATCAGTAATTTTACACTGGTGTCAATTAATAGATATATGGTGCAAAGAAATATCTCTACAAGTATCACTGTAATGGGAAGCAGCAGATTTAAAGAAAGGGAATTGACAAAAGTAGCATTCAGAGCATCATGGAAAATATGTTTTCCCAAATTCAGCTTGAACATTAGATGCCATTCTGGATATACGGAATGTTTATGTACAGACAGGATACATGACCCACTTATACAAAAGAAAGGGAGCTTTCTATCTTTAATCTTGCATTAGCTGGAGCTGCTGTAAAGCAGTTTCCACTGAGAAGACTCAATTCAAAAGGGATGGAGCAGGAGGGCTGGAAGAAAGGCACGTCGTGAACATCTCTCCTGCCAGGACCAATCATCTATCCTTTATTTTATAGAACATGTCATACAGTGATGAGAATATTATGTCCTGTGTCAAATCAATGAAGGAAGCACTTTGTCCTGTACTTCAGCAACCATGATGAAAGATTAATCTGCACAGTGTGTAACTGCACATCAGTCCATTTATATTCCCAGGGAGCAGATTCTTGATTCTGTATCAACTCCAGGCAACACAGGCAGGAAGCACTTCCAAGCAAGCTGGGGACACCTGGGGTGATGTAGACCCAGACAGACTTCAAACCAAGGCTTATGGGCTATCCCATCTTCACAGAGAATGACAGTGACTTCAGGTTTATTCTGTGAGAATTTGTCCCATTAGTTAGGGCTTCAAAACAGTGAAAATAGCTAAGATTACAAGCATTCCTAATTTTTGTTTGCCTACAAAGTATTCACTATTGAGAGTCTGAAGGAACAGAAGTATCAACATATAATTATGTAATCTTCAGTCACTTATTGTGGTTTCTAAAGGTTGTTTATTATTTTTTAATAACATTGATTTACTAGTCAATTGCACATTACCCTTTCTGCTGAGTGTGTCAATGGAAATTCAGAGATTGCTAGCACATAAAATCAGTATTTAATTGTTTTTGAAGGGGACAAGAGACAGAGTTTGCTAGTCTGGACATAGCACCAGTTCTTGAAAAGCAGAAAGGACCTTTGGACACTCCTGTGTTTCTCTGTGTAGTAGTTTCCACAGTTCAAAGACAACTGTCTTGAAAATGGTATATTTCTAATTTTCCTTAACAGTGAAATCTGCTAAGTTACTTTATTCCTGTTGCTGCACTAAGCAATGGGAATTAAAGGGCAGAATGTTTTAAAAGCTTAATTTAGGTGTCTCAAATAGTCTTGGGAAGAAAAATGACAATTCACAGAAGCAACCTGGAAAGAACATTGCAAAATAAAATGCTATCTTTTCATTTATTTGCACGTCACTGTTTATAAGATGTGGTTCTGCTTGTCTATATATTCATCATATCCTCTTTTAATGAGCTGCTCATCATTGACAGCCAATGACTGCTATCAGAGCAGTAAAATATCATTGTACAAACTCTATTCCTGGATTTCAGCTACCAGACACTTGCTGAGAATCTTAATTTATGGCAGTCTGTAGTTCTACTCTCATAATCTCCTCACCTACTGTGAACCTGATCCTCCTTCGTATGAGTCATCTGCCTCTGATTTCCCCATCTGCTCTTCTGCTGTCAACTCTTGACTCCTTTTCTAGTATTGTAGGGAAGGATACTATGTTAATGCTTTTACAAAAACAGTTCAAAGTGTTCTGGAGAAAGAAATTAAAAATATGTATGACGGTGTGTTAAAAACTAATTGTCTACTCTGAAAAGAATTTAGTCTGAGGTAAGCAAGAGATTGCCTCTGCTTATTAAATCTTACAGAAAATTTGATAATATCTCTCTCTCCTCTTTTTTTTTTTTTTTTTTGTAAGAAACATGTTTGTTGACATGTTCAACTACTTTCTCTCTTTGTTTGAATTTCCCCCTAATTTTTCTTGCCATTTGTTTTAGAGTCTTCTCTAAAATGTGGCTCCCTTGCCACACTAGAATTCTAGGTGAAGCCTCTTTGAGCACTTCCTAACATACCTAGTAAAGACACCCTTCAGATAAGTCACCAGGTTGCCTGTGTTAAGTACGAGTAGTGGGAAATTATAATTTCTGACTTCCTGGGAGCAAGGCAATAATCCTGCACTTCCATGTTTGAGTTACCTGATGAAAGTTAGATATGCCATTGTTGCTGCTCCTGCTTTTTTCACCTGCCAAAAATAAACACGGACAAAACCTAGCTGAGAATAATTCAGTTTTGTGACTTCAAAGCCACCAAAATCCACTATTTTAATAAAATCTGTTTCATCTATTATTATTAAATTCCAGTGGTAATTCTTTTGATGTGCCATTTCAGGAGCAACAGGTAGAATGGAAAGGGGCAATATTTATTTTCACTGAATGTAGATGAGATGTGCAAAATGGGAGAACCATTTAACACAAAATAATTCGAGTAGAATTTCTTGTAGACTTACTACTTTCATTAGAGGTGAGATCCAAAAATGTACCAATGTACCAGTTTAATATGCAAATTTTAACTAATGAAGACAATTACATTATCCTATCCTGTCACTTCCTGTGTCAGTTTTCATCAGCATTCACTATATCTCAGAAAAACAGCAACAACAACCACAACAAAAAACCTAGTCTTCACAATTTCATGAGAAGCCATGAGAAGTTTATGCACCACTTATAAAGGAGGAAGAAATTTAAGAGTCAAAAGTAAAGCAGACATTTTCTCGAGCTTTTCATATTCACACTAGCACAGCAACTGCCAGATATAGAAACATAACTCAGTAGATTTCCGTCAGGGATATGCTGAAAATGATCCATTACCTCTGATATTCAGTAATTATGTTAAACCAGACATGAATCAGGTTAGAGTAAATTAAATTAATTATTATTTTCACTAACAAAGAATGCCTGGTACTGTCTGCATACAAACCCATATGCACCACTCTCACTCCTTCCAGGAATAAGGCCCTCTCTCCTAGCCATGGTCCCACAAAAGAGCATCATCAAACCAGCTGCTTTCCAGACAGAGGTACAACACTGCCTGTGCATGTTACCATCACTCTATGTCATCAGCATTTTTACACTATATACCCATTATTTATCTTTCCACTACAAAGCACATGCCAGTTCTGTTGACTGGGGCACATAAAGCAAAGATATTGTTGCTCAGTACTACAGTACCACGAAGACCAGATGGTTGTTATTAAAAGGCTTATGCCTGGTTCATAAGTGATGACAAAAATTTAGGCCACATCATGCCTTGAATAATTTGATGTTCTGAAAATTTCCCAGACCTTGTAACAGCTCCTTCGCTATATACAAGTAAGAACTTCTACATCTGGAATATCTTCCTTAAGCATTAGGTCTGCACTATGACACCTACCATCCCACTGTTTTCTCCCTCATCACCATCCCTGCCTCCATAGTTACCACCCCATAAAAGCCAGTCAACACAGGACATAGGCACTCTGTCGTGCCAGGAACCTGCCATCACATAACCCTATTGACAGCCCCTCAAGTTATTCACACAAATGCAACCCTGACTGTCTTCTGATCAGTCTCTGGACATGTTTTCCTACTAATGGCTGTCAGTTAACTGAGGTTGCATAATCACTGGTTTCCCTGAGACAGGCTCAAGTCACACAGTCACAACCAACTCAAGCCACCAGCTAAGCCCCTACAGCACATAAAAAGTTGTTTGAGGTTGCAGTGATGACTTACAGCTAGCCAAGCATGTTGTAGCAAGTTGCCTCAGACACATCCCACCTACCAAGACAGATATGACATAAACATCAAAATATTCTAGAAATTACAGAAAGCCATCACCACCTAAAATGAGACTTCAACTATTGCTAACAGTTCAAGTTCAAAGGAAACTAAGACTCCCTCACACAACTACTAATTAGGTCTGGAGGCACTTGCACCCTGTAAGTACTTTGTATCTCCCTTATTAGCTACAGCTGTGTCTCAGAATACACAAAGGTTTGAATACCACATGCCTACTAATAAGCTGTTCAAGGCTCAGTTTATGTTTAAGTCTAACTTGAACTAACAAAAAAAAAAAAGGCTTTTCACCATATAAGCAGGAGAAGGACTTTTTGCAAGGACATGTAGTAATAGGATGAGGGGTAATGTTTTCAAACTGATAGAGAGGTATAGATCAGATATTAGGAAGAAATTCTTTACTGTGAGGGTGATAAGACACTGAAACATGTTGTCCAGGGAAATTGTGGATGCGCCTTTCTTGGAAGGTAAGTGTGAGATTGCCTCTGCTGATTAAATTTTACAGAGAATTTGATTTTTTTTCTATTTTTTTTCATTTCAGAATACACAAGGTTTGAATACCACATGCCTATAATAAGCTGTTTCAAGGTCAGGTTTATGTTTAAGTCTAACTTGAACTAACAAAAAAAAAAAGGCTTTTCACCATATAAGCAGGAGAAGGACTTTTTGCAAGGACATGTAGTAATAGGATGAGGGGTAATGTTTTCAAACTGATAGAGAGGTATAGATCAGATATTAGGAAGAAATTCTTTACTGTGAGGGTGATAAGACACTGAAACATGTTGTCCAGGGAAATTGTGGATGCGCCTTTCTTGGAAGGTAAGTGTGAGATTGCCTCTGCTGATTAAATTTTACAGAGAATTTGATTTTTTTTCTATTTTTTTTCATTTTTTTTCCAAACATATTAGTTGACATGTTCAGCTACTTTTTCTTGTTCTTTGAATTTTCCCCCTCATTTTTCTTCCTATTCTTTTTGGAGTCTTCTCTAAAATGTGGCTCTAAAATGTAAAATGAAGCATTCAGCATGAGGTTGGATGGGGCTTTGAGCAACCTAGTCTAGTGGGAGGTGCTCCTGCCCTTCAGGGGGTTTGGAACTAGATAATCTTTTAGGTTCCTTCCAATCCAAACCATTCTATGATTCTATAATTCTAGTTCTCAAGGGAGTCAAAATAATAATTCTTACCAACAAAGGAAAGGCAGAACCAATGACTACAGCCTCAGAAAACAGAAGGAAAGATAACACAGGTTCACTGCCTACCTCTAATTCTCTTCCTGAAAAGACTCAAACTAAAATCAGACAAAACAAGAAAAAGCATTTTCAGACACTTTTCTGCAAGTGGTCACCTGCAAAAGAGGCTTCTAAATTCTAACTTTCAAGAACAACAAAACCAGGTATTACCCACCAGCTCTGGGCTAAACACGTGCAGAAGAGAACTGAAGACTTGACCCTTGCTGCAGCCCTTGTAATTAGCTGTCTTATACAGATGCATCCTCCTCTGGCCCCACCACTTCCCAGTCCTTTTTTTCACTTTTTCACCTTGTTGACTTGAGCAGTTCATCCTTTAATTTCTGTTAACCCTTTCATCAAAAGGAGCCCTTTTTTATTTAGTGCTGTAGCATGACTACAAACTAAATCTTTCTGGAAGAAGCAACTATTCTCTTCCTTCAGTGGCTACTGAATACATGTTTCTAAACCTCCTGACATTGCTTTCTGGCAGCAATTGCTGACTCTAGCACTATGATCTGAAGCCAGAAGCAGGGTTGAAAAAGAGCAAAAATCTAATGTCTTGACATGTTCAGCTACTTTTTCTTGTTCTTTGAATTTTCCCCCTCATTTTTCTTCCTATTCTTTTTAGAGTCTTCTCTAAAATGTGGCTCTAAAATGTAAAATGAAGCATTCAGCATGAGGTTGGATGGGGCTTTGAGCAACCTAGTCTAGTGGGAGGTGCTCCTGCCCTTCAGGGGGTTTGGAACTAGATAATCTTTTAGGTTCCTTCCAATCCAAACCATTCTATGATTCTATAATTCTAGTTCTCAAGGGAGTCAAAATAATAATTCTTACCAACAAAGGAAAGGCAGAACCAATGACTACAGCCTCAGAAAACAGAAGGAAAGATAACACAGGTTCACTGCCTACCTCTAATTCTCTTCCTGAAAAGACTCAAACTAAAATCAGACAAAACAAGAAAAAGCATTTTCAGACACTTTTCTGCAAGTGGTCACCTGCAAAAGAGGCTTCTAAATTCTAACTTTCAAGAACAACAAAACCAGGTATTACCCACCAGCTCTGGGCTAAACACGTGCAGAAGAGAACTGAAGACTTGACCCTTGCTGCAGCCCTTGTAATTAGCTGTCTTATACAGATGCATCCTCCTCTGGCCCCACCACTTCCCAGTCCTTTTTTTCACTTTTTCACCTTGTTGACTTGAGCAGTTCGTCCTTTAATTTCTGTTAACCCTTTCATCAAAAGGAGCCCTTTTTTATTTAGTGCTGTAGCATGACTACAAACTAAATCTTTCTGGAAGAAGCAACTATTCTCTTCCTTCAGTGGCTACTGAATACATGTTTCTAAACCTCCTGACATTGCTTTCTGGCAGCAATTGCTGACTCTAGCACTATGATCTGAAGCCAGAAGCGAGGTTGAAAAAGAGCAAAAATCTAATGTCTCCAATTGTAATTGTCTTTCTTTGAAGGCTATGCCATATTTTAGACATGAATATAGCAAACTGATGGATGTAAGCAGATTCCTCTGAGAATTTCCAGCACTATAGGAAGGAAAGGAAAATGACTGTGCAGAACAGTTTGAGCAATTAGGGGCCTTAATTAGAAAGTAGAAGTGTGCTTCCATCATCCATATAATGTTGTCTGGTTTCCGTTAGTGAATGTGTCTTCTCATTTTCCTCCAGGTTCTCTTCAAACAAAGCTTCTGCTTTTGAATGTGATTATCACATTTGATTACTATGTATTTAAGACTTAGAGCTTAATTCAACACATTATTTAAGTATGTGTTAATTCTAATCACACGGCTTGTCTCATTTAATAATGCATTAATGGATAGTACACCGGGTCACAGCTAAATTCTCTTAAATTTCTTACCTTAAGCCTTTAACTCAAGTATGAGAATCAATCCATTTCTTTCTCCTGATATTTACAATATTTCATTTTTTTCTCTTTACTTATAAAGAAAGTGCAGTAGCAATATTTTGTTGGCTGTCTAGAAATTCCCATTTCCCTTCCTTTTTAGATCCTATTGATTTCTGTTTCCCACTGCTTGCCACTTATGTGTTAATTCCTTAATTTTTTTCATCAAAATAACAATGAGTTATAAATACACATTTTAAAAGACTTTTTTGGGTCAGTAGGGTATTTTTAAACTTTTGTGAAATAACATACCACTTTAATGTCAAGATAAGACATTTACTGAGGGAAACTAATTTGTGCTAAGATATTGCTGTGCATACGTCAATGTCGGGATTTTTTACTGTCTAAAAAACTGAAGAAAATAAGTACTCTGAGACAATCTCATGATATAGTGGATCTGATGTGTAATGGCTGTGCTACTCCAATTGTTGGAATGTCCAAAATCTATTAATTAATTGAGATACCTATAAAAATATTTGGTTTTCTTCCTTATTGAATTAGGACAGTGACATCTATCATGCTAGTGGTACATAAGCAAGATAACTTAAAATTAAGCTATTAAAATTTTTATACTGTATTCTCTTTGAGTGCTTTTGAACTCTCAGACAAGCACAAAATCAAAGTAAAAACCTATCCAAATGGGAGCAAAATATGTTTTTAAGCATTGCTCATACTTTGAGAAAGATCATTGCTCAAGGCTGTTTTTGAATCTATGTATACACACACACACATATTTCTACATGGGTCATCCAAAAACTACAGCTGCAAGGAGTTAAAGCAGCTTAAAGTAATGCAGCTGTGAATTTATTTCTGTGAATAACCAGTGACTTTAATGATGTTTTCTTTTAAGTATAAACACTGCCAATATGTCTGTAGGATAAGAAGAAAAAAAGAAAAATCTTTAATACTTTTTTCTACTTCAGAAAACTATTAAATGTGAAATCTTTCACTAAAATCCGAGCAATGATAAGACTTATGTAATTAGTGTTGACTAAAAGGATTGTCACCTAAAGCTACCACTTTAAAAGAGCCAGATGAAATTAGAATAAGATATGGGTGCCTATAGTCTAAAGTCTCATTTGAAAATTACAGAGTATTTAATTTGCAAATTGTGTTAAGGCTCAAATTCTACTGCTCTGTCTCTCATGTTGCTGAGAAGGAAAGATGAAAAGTAGGTAAAATACAGGACTTTCAGAAAAGACTCAAAAGTTCCATAATCTGAAGTGCCCTATTTTTAACTAATGCTGTTCATGGAAAAGGAAAAATAAAAATAATAATAATAAAAAAACCCCAAATAACAAGAAAACAAACAAAAAAACCAACCCAACTATCTATAGAGCTATAGATAGTTCTATAGCAATCACCATTAATTAAATAGAGTGAATTATATCTTCAAAAGCTTTTCTAGTTATAAGAGTTTGGCAATTTACTGTACACTGGTAGTCAGTATCAAAACCCAGAAATCTTTTATCATCTTAAGATGAAAATTGGCCTCTCAAAAGAACCTGTTTCTCAAAACTGATAAGTGAAGAAAAAAAAAATAGATCATAACAAAAGGCAGCCTACAATATATACATAGGCAGTTTATGTATTGCATCAGAGTAGTCATCATCTTTCCTCCTATTTGAACATGCCCACTAAATTTACAAGTATTTTCACCCTAGTGTATGGTTGACACACCAGTACTGGTAGTTAATGACAGGCTTTGTGTTGAAAATGAGACAAATAATAAACCTCTAATGTAGTATCAAACTGGGAAGCAGAGTCTGAGAAATGAATACTTAATACTAGTTTTATTGCAGTGGGAATTGAAGAATTTATTTTGAGACTAATCTTTGTTTGCAATACTTCTCTGTCTCCTTCTAGCATGTTGACAAGTAAACCACATCACCATTAAGGCTTAGTCCTTAGACAGTGTGTGATGTGGGCCACCCAAAAGGACCACAGTCCTTGCACTCTTCCAAGAGTGCAAATTACCCTGGAGCTGCTAGCAAGAGCAACCAGTATGTATTTTTGCACCCCTGGAAACCAACAGATCTCCCTAGCTGTGATCAGGAACTTTTATTGTGTCTGAAGTCTTCATTTTTCACTACAGTTCTGTCTTGATTACTGAAATAGGGAGGAGGCCAAGCCTAAAAAGTAATATGTAATTATGCTATTAAGCAATATATCATAACGTGTGCAGGGGTGCACAGGAAGCAAAATCTTGGCATTTTCTTTCAAGTGCATGTTAATGAAAAATAATTATTTAAGTACAGCTTGAAACTTCTACCAATTAAAAGTTATGATGTCAGCTAAGCCAGAGAGTCTTTTGTTCTTCCACTATTCCAAATGCATGGTAATGTGACTTAGCTCAACTGTCTTCTGTCACAGGCCACATTAAGTACCATTACCCTCTATTTCCCTTGAGCTAAGAACGCAGCTACTGTGGCTCAGCTGATGCATGGTAACTGACTGCAAGCAGCAGCTTGAATGTGAACTTGACCTATCACAACTTTCTTTTAATGCCATTCTCCACAGTTCTTCATTGTGGGGTTATTTTACTTTTCTGTAGGGGAGAAGAGTTCTGCCATTTTCTAGTTTTTATTTTCGCAGTAGCACAAATGCACAGCTATTATGTACAGCTGCAGTGACATGTGTGTCATGCTATTTTAACTAGCAGCAGAAGGACTGTTATTTTAGAGGGAAGAATATTTTCACACTGGATTCAGAGGAAAGGCATCATGGGACTCTTGATTTTGCTTAGAGAGGTCGTGGCCCAGATCTGCTTGGCCAGACACAAGACAGACCCTCAGGCTGTCCTTCCTCCTACTTTTCTCCAACCTCAGTCCCATGTTGATTCCTCATCATGAAGAAGAGATGGATCAGCTTACAGACCTCAGATACCCATTCTGTCTGCCCTGTGAATGCCACAGAACTAATCAACCATGAAAACTGCACTGGAAAAGTTCATGGTTGTGTGTAGAGCCTCACCATTCAGTACATCTGTGTCTGCAGTTCACATGATGTTCTTTTCTCAGTACCGTGTGTAACATGGGACAGCTCCATAGCTTGGATAGAAAGGAATTTCATGTGAGAAAGCCAAAACATCCCAAGGCTTGTGGTGATCACTGGAAAAGCTGAAGTAAGTCAGAAATCAAAGCAGAAATCTGTTATAATGGCAAATGTTGCACAGCTTCAGTATGTGGTCACCATCCATTATTTCTATCATTTATGGAACAACTTTCATTAGGTATCAGTTGTTTCAGCTTCAAAAGTGAACATCTCACTTTAGAAACTAGACATTATATGTAATTTTCTCCATTGCCACAATTATTTTTTGTCTTCACTATTGTCCTTCAGACATTGTTGTCTTGTCTTATCATATTCAATTTTCATTATAAAAAAAAAAAGGTATGTTGGATGGTTGATATGGTTATCATCTTAAAACTCATCATGGTATTTACCTCAAAGCTATTAAAATATATAGAAGGAGGATGGGGCAAAATTATCTTTGTAGCTTCATAGTTTCACTACTATAAGTTTAAAGAAAAATAAATAAACTTTAACAGCTTTTTATTATGGAAACAGGACATTTAGTCTCAGTGGGTATCCTGAGTGCTGCATGCTAAATTTGATATTTTTCTTTTTCTCAAAGAGCCTGCAGGGGAAAATTATTAGGATGAAAGGATAGGTCTGGAACTTCAGAATAATTTTAACACTGGTTGCCAAACTTTTGAAGCCTCTATGAAACATAGCCTATTGGGGAATACTCTAGTGTTGCTGGCTAATATGAAAAGAATTATAGATAAACCATGAAGATAACTGTAAACCTGAAGAAAATGTTATAATATTAATTATAATATATATATAATATAAATAACAAGGAGAAAAGAAAAACAACAACTAGGTCCTATGAAATACAGTTTACACTTTCCTAAAATCTAGAATTCATTAAGAGGCTTTAGATGAAGCTTCTTTGTGCTTGAAAGAAAAATGCTAGGCATATCCTAAGGCTTTTGAGCTAAGAGAAGGGTAGAAGATGCTACAGCAAGGGAAAAGATCAAAAAGTTGAAAAAAAAGCTCAATGTAACTGCAAGCCCATGATGCAGGAGGCAGTCAATGAAGCCAGCCCTCCAATGAGGCGAGGGCTGTCTAGGGCATTATTTACAGCTTCCCTTTCTGGTAAACTTTATCCTGCTTGGAAGAAACCACTAAGCTAGAGCTTTCTCTATCACAGTTTTCAAGTGAAACTTGAGTTTATTCTTCAATCCCAAGTAACTAGGAACTGGGTCTTTAAGAAAAAAAATCTCAAAACCTGCAAACATGCAACTAAAAAAGATAAACACAGGAAGTATCAGAAGCACATTGAAGATGGATTGAAACTGAGTGACTCCAACTGGTCTTCTACTGTTGCCAAATAGTCCAGTTGAAAACTATACTGTTTGAACTCTGCCTGTAAGAAGTCTCACTATACCTGCTGAAACATGTATAAGTATTTTTCATTTTTTCACTTTTGTTTTTCTCTACTTAGAAATATTAAGAAACTAAAATAATCAGAGAATCATAGAATGATAGTGCAGCCCAGTTTGAAAGGTACCCTCAAAGATCATCTGGTCCAAACTTACATGGGAAAGAAAGCCTACTTGAGGTTATCTGGCACTCTGTCCAATTGCATCTTGAAAAGCCCTTGTGATGGGGACTCCATCATGTCCGTGGGAAAGTTGTTCCAGTAGATGATTGTTCTCACTGTAAAAAAATTTTCTTCTATCTCCCAGTGCAACTTGTACCTGCAGCCATTTGTCTTCTCCATGTCGCTCCTTGTGAAGACAGAGTCCCCATCCTCTTTGTAGCAGCCCTTTAAGTACAGAAATACTGTGATGAATTTGCCCATAAACATTCTCTTCTGCTGGGAGAAAAGACTGCAATGCACAGTATACACATGTTAATTTAATACACAATTTACACATTACTTTAATGTGCAGTATTTAAGAAAAGGAAAAGAAAACATTTCTGGAACAGTTGTCTCCAGATAGAGACTAAATAGCAAATATGAAGAAAAAAGTTCCTACCTGGTGTTTCAGGCAATTCCTTCTCTGCCTTGTCTTCTCCCATCCAGCCAGGCTGACTCCACAGAAATCTACATCAGTCTAACTACTGGCTGCTGGACCCCTGCTCTCCCCTTTGCAGCACAAACCCATCCTGTCCTTTGCACCTGCTCTGCCACTAATTTTGTCAGTGTAGCCTCTTCCAGTATCCAGCAAGCCATCTCAAAATTTTGTTTTGTGTGGTAGGTTTGATGCATTAGTGCACTGATTCAGTTTCAAGTGAGGAGGGAGACCCGCAGAGTCAATGTAAAGCAGGAACCATTACCAACCACTGGCCAGGTGGGTTTGTGCTGCTATTGAGTTCCAATCTAATGTTCAGAACCGAAGTGCTCTTGTGGATACTCACAACAAAAATAATTATTAGTAAAAGATGAGAATATGTAATGTCTGTAATTTATGCCATTTTGAATTCATTCTAAGTTTGTATATTTGTTTCTTCACATTCTTATTTCTTTGACCCCTGGGTTCACGTATGCAGGTAATTTGGTAACATAAGCCATGCTGAAGAATCAATGCAAAAGACTAACAGGGAACAGTTTGGTCTTCAAATATGTTGATGATAACAAATTTTCATTGCTTCAGAGTGTCAACTGTGTGTCAACAGTTTCCCTAAGCCATTATTTATGCATACAGTGTTTCAAATTATGATTTTACAGATAAGAAGGAGCATTTGTATTGTGGTTTCTGAAATGAAAAATGGAGGTATCTTTTTGAGAACAAAAATTCTGTGACTGCTGAATAGTATTATACTGTCTAGAATTCAACAGGAAGAACACTAGGGCTTTGTATCTGACATTTGTTTTGAAAAATAGCCTGTGCTTGAGCAGAACAAGAAAGAGGAAGGTTGTGTTTAAAAGTGTAAGTAATGAGTCACACACTTCTTGCAATACTTTTCCATCAAATACAAGATGGTCAAGATACATTTTTTTTTCCCTGTTGTGATTAAGTGTCTTTATAAAAGCTGAAACACAAGAAGTTTTAAAGTGACATAAAGAATCCAGTTGTCCCTTTCTATTCAACATTTATGTGATCCACATTAAAGCAACAGCCTATAGAACACAATAGAGGTGCCTGAGCTAGACCAAATACCAAATGAAAGGTTACTCACATCAATACAGAGCTCAGGGTGAGCTACACTACCTTGTTTCTGAGGTTAAAACCAGTGATTATCACATGTCTGAGTAAAGGAGTCCTACCTTTAAGTCAGTCTATGTCACAAAAGGTGAGAGCAGCTGCTATGGGAACTGAGCTACTGCTTTACTTACAGTACTTAGTTGGTTTAACAGTGATTTTGCTGTCTCTTGTTCAGCTCCTTTAGAATGGACCTGCGCTTTCCACAGTCTAATGCAAACATCATCGCTTTCAATAGTGCTTGCACTCAACAGCCATACGATGAAAACGACATGCTAGGAATATGATAGCTTCACTCAAAGTCAATGTAATCTTAACAGCTTATACAAACTGTTTGTTATTCTTCATGGTTCTTTTTGTACCAGTGTTGCCCCATCTTAAGTACTTTCTTCATAACTAATAAATGGTATGTGAATTATTAGTTCCATATCAAGGATAAGGTTCTTTATTTCTCCTCTTGGTCACCCTTTCCGTTACTTCCTAGCTACAGGGAAAAACAAAACAAAACAAAACAAAAGCAGCATTTTAATAATGGAATGCAGCTCTCAAGGGAGGAAAAATAAAGAACAGCACAATTCACAGACTGAAGAATAAGTATTGATTGACAGAGTGAGAAAGATTGCTACTCCAGAAATTGTTTAGTTCTTCTTCTGGAGTCCTAATTGAGAAAAGATTGAATAAGACCATATTTCCACTGCAACTTCTTTAAGGCACAACACTTGCCATTGGGTAAGAAAACCGATTTTTCTGTTTCTCTGCAGAAAACATTACTATCCTTGTCCAGCCTTCCTATCCATCTAAGGGCCAAATAGAGGTCATTTTTCTACAGGGCACTTTGTTCAAACAACTCTGTGTAGCAAATTGTGTTAAGAGATTGGCATTTGGGCTTCACTGCTAAACTTGCTGGTTCAGTTCAGAAAAACAGCTTATAAACTTGTACAGTAATAATAGTTCTGCTTCTGACTCCAACTAAAATAAAAACATCCAGGATAAAGAATAATTAAAAAAGTTTTTCTCTTAGTTATCTAGAGTATTTGGTTTAAGTTGGGTTTTAATTTTAGTTTTAAAGTTCAGGCCAGTTCTTCTTATATCAGCACTGTTTTTTCTAGCTGTAACCACTTTGATTCCTTTGTGTCAAGGATGCACAGACAAATCCCAGAAAATTCACTCAGACACATTGGCCAAGGGAAAATTGTTTAGCCTTCTCTCCTCATAAAAACAGCTTTGTTTTCCTTGTCCTTGCACCTTAAAACATTTTTTTAATACAGTATTCACACATTGTCTTGCTGTGCTATTGTCATCCAATATACATGCAGCTGTATTGTATCTTCCGACTATGTGCATTGTACAACGAAAATCACATTTCAATAAATCAGTACCATATTTTAGGCAAGCTTCTACTCCTTGGGTGAGCCAAAACATCCCACTTCGTGTAAGAGCAGATTGACTGCTAACAATGGATTAGGAATTATGAGTGAAATCAGTTTTAAGATTACATGAATTAGCAAAACTGTGTTCCCAATGCACAAGCCTTTCATAGTACTACTTTCTAAAGCCTCTAATACAAACAAACACAAAATATATTTGATAAATTAGGCATTTAGGAATACAAATATGTTGGAAGACATCAGGAAAGTTATTAGACCTATTTTTCTCCTAAACAATACAGCAGGATTGTTTCTGCATTCCTGTGATATAAACACTTCTCTTGTCCTCTTTTTTTTTTTTTATTCAGAGAAAATATCAGCCTAGGTGCTTAGGCATGGAGGCAGAATTAATCTTAACAGAAAAGTATTTCCAAATTCAGTAATTAGCAAATTAAAAAAGGAACTTTACATAACAGTTTCTTTAATGGTTTAGGAATACTCTTGTGTAGTTGGCATAACTGCTGCAGGAAACTGATTAATCAGTCGCATGCATATTCTACTAACGCACTTCTGTTTATGCAAGTATTGGCCTAGTACATGTGTGACTGTTCTTCAGACTAAAGCTGCAATGATTCATTATATGACCAAAATCAAAGGTATCTGATATTTAAATCCTGTGCAGATAAACTTTAAAATTGGTCAGACAAGAGAAAATGTGTATTTATTCATGTTCTTAAACACAGCTGTATTAAATTTAACTCAGTTTAAAAGGGGCTAATAAGACACTAAGTAATTTCTCAGCAGGTTTTATTGTAATGTAGTATTTCAATTTCACTAAATTTTCCATGTAAAACTATAGCATATAATTCTGTGGGAAAAATATTATCATTTTTCTGACAGTCTATATACATCTGTTCATTTGTCTACTGCTGATCCAGGAACCAATACTTTTTTTGAAAGTTGAAGTCAATGGAGAAAAAGAAGGTTTTTCCTTTCTTCCTCCAACAGTTGCTGACCCATTATCACATGGGTGAGAATATACACAACTTTTCTTCCATCTCCTTTGGAAAAGAAAAATCTTTATGTTTATGGGGACTGCTGAAAGAAGAAGAAATACTGAAACTGAGGATGGTCACTCCCACAGAAAACCAGTCTGACTGTCATTCTCTCTTCCTTTGCCATATATTGCTTAATACACATTATTTCCTCTATTATGGCACATCAATTGAAAATACATTTCTTGGTTAGGGATGTCAGTTTGTTAATGATTGCTGGGACACAAGCTACACGTGGTGGAAAAGTCCTTAATAGATTGGACAAGTGAGCTTTGCTGTGTCTGGACACCTCTATCTCAATGTGATGGTAAAGACTTGCTGAGAGGACGACATTGCCTTTGTGGAAACCTCCAGATGCAGAAGCAGCAGCTGAGTCCTGAACAGTCATACTGATGGAAGTGTTTAGCCCCATGTTGAACCAGTCCTTTGTGCTGCAGTTTCAGAATACAGATATTGACATTCCAGTTTGAAAATACTGCTTTAGATACACCAGTAGAAAAGAGCAATGGTTATTGCATGCAATTATGGGCAGCACCTGTGAAAAGGCTTCTTTCCACTTATTTCAACAAATATGAAAAGCCATGCTGTAGTTACATGGTCACAGTGGTATTTCTGTTTCAGATGGAGCAGAGCGAGCGCATCAAACACTACCAGAAGTCTTCACTGATCAAATTGCTTTACGTATAATTTTCAAAAACCTTGATAAACAACAGCAGAAGTAGGTCTGCACAAAACTGCAGGCACTGTCTGTCTGGGGAATTTTTACAATGTTTTCTGCTGTTCTGTAGCTCCTGAATTTTGTGGTGAGTCTCCAGGCTGGTTGTTACTTCTAATTATGAGACAATGCCTTGATGAAAGTATAGGCCAGTCTCAAGGAGATCCATACATAGAAGAAAGAACCACATCTCTAGTAACCTATTTGATATCTTTGTTTCTTGTGAGGTTAATAATCCATTCTTCTTTTTTTTTTTTTCCTTTTTTTCACAGGAGCTAGTCATCAAATTTAGTGATGTAGTTATAGATCAACATTAACACTGATGTATTATTTTGCAAAATCAAGGAAAAATCAGTAACTGCTTATAAACAGATGCATAATATTTAGATGGAATGATTCAAGGGAGGTAAGGTTTCCTTCGTGTCATAGAACAATTAATCATCTCTAAACTTCTGTTGTTAGAGTTTTTTACCTGTTTTTTTTACCTTCTTACCTTGAGTTTTTTACCTTAGACAACATCAGTCCTCTTAAATAACATTGGAAAGCATCAAGTGAAGGATTTTTAGAAAACCTCATTAAAATTATTTGCCCTGTAAATTATGTTTGCCTATCTCCGTCATAATTAGAAAGTTAAAGGAATTCAAAAGCATGTGGACCTACCTAGTACACTTACCATCAGTGCAGCCATAACAAATTAGTACCAGGATCCTGATGCTAGAAAGCAATTTTGTCTTTCTTGAATATGGTTACAATACTACCCTTCACTTCTGTTACTCATCAGTAATCTGTCGCAGAAATCTGTCTTCTTACCTGTGCCCATCTGATGGTCCTATTGGAGTAGATAATAATTATCTACCTCAATTTTTCTCTAGCTCCTTCTTTTCCTGTTCCTCCTGTGTATGAAGTGTATTTTGCTCTGTGCCCTGCCGTTAACTCTTTTCTTCCCAGAGCTGTTTTTTCCTACAATATTTTATTCTGTTTCAAGACATTGTACCCCTAGCTTGCTGCCTCTGTTCACAATCTCCTCTTTTTTTGTCTCCTCTAGAAGAGTGTTCAGGTGGTGGAGGCTTTGTTAAACTGCATTCAGGGCCAGGAAGATAAATATTTTCAGTTTAGAAGCTTTCTCCAAGCCATTCTGCACACATATGAGGATAGCACCTTATGTAGGTGTGAGGGATGCAGAAGAAGGAGGCAGAAGGAAGCTTGCTACTTTTCCCCAACTTTTTCTCCATTTCTCAGCTCTGACATTAACACAATTCTGCAACACCAGCAGGGGACTCAGCTGGCTGAGATCAATCCATGGGAACACCAGCTATGGCTCAAGAGACTCACACAGCCAGGTTTCAACAACATGTGGACAACTTATCTGCAGAGTCTAATATTGTGCTCTGGGGACAGCCTGACAAGTAGTAGGCCCTGTTCCACAGTGCTGTTAGGCACCTGAGTTCTTTTGGGAGCTTTTCTACAGCTGTTTCTAGAAGCAAATGATAGCCAAGACATTCAGCCATCAGGGACATATGTCAGTGATTTTGATGTCTTTCATTTTCCCATATGAAAATAAGAAATGTTTTATATTGCTTATTTTCATAGACCTTGACTTTCACTTTTACAAAAGCATTAATAGTTCTTTTTCTGTGCACTAATGACTGCTATTCATGTAGTTCAACTCATGATGGATGACCAAACTGAATCCATATTTAAGAACTAGAAAGTTTGTTTCTAAACAGGTTATTTTAAGAAACTTACATTTTGACAAATAAGAGACAAATTTATCAAGGTCATTAAATAAGTAAAATTGCTTTTCTTCTGCCTCAAAAAAAAATCTACAAACAGTTAATTAGCTACCACTGATTTTAATTTTAGCTTTTATTTCTAAATTAAATTCACAGTTTAACAAATGCCATCCAGCAGGAAAATTAGTCACTTATAAATATATTACACTCTTACTCGCTTTTAAGTTACTCGCTTTTGGTAGTGTATCATGGACTCTTGCTTCATTACTGAGAGCCATTATCTGGAATTTATTCTGCTGCTAGTACAGAGAGAAACTCCACTAGCAAAGAAAACCACACTTTATCTTAACACAAAACACAGTATAAAAGTTTTCCTCTTCACAAATGTTCTTCATTAGATCACACTTGATGTCAGAGTTATTTTTGAAGTTACACAGGAACCTGATTCTGAGGTCTACTCTCACAAAATCACTAAACAGAATTTTAACACTGATAAATGTGTCTAATCTAACCAACTTGGGGTTTAAATAGTCAGAGTTATTTTTGAAGTTACACAGGAATCTGATTCTGAAGTCTACTCTCACGAAATCACTAAACAGAATTTTAACACTGATAAGTGTGTCTAATCTAACCAACTTGGGGTTTAAATTGTAAATGTAAAGTAATTAAAGCAGTACTCCTAGAAAACAATTTCTCAGTAACCTATAGGATGAAATATATTCACATAAAATAATTGTTGAATCATTCCATTGAATGAAAGTATTCTGTGAAGAAGTAATAATTTGCTTACAATTATTGAATAGTAGAAAGCTCTATATTTAAGAACAGATTTGTTTGCTGCAAATAGTTCTCCTGGATCTAATCAGAAGATACCTATCTATTTTCAGAGTATTTCAGGTGACAGTATATAAAGACAGGCTGCTCTGTATCCAGACACTTTAAAGAAAAAATATAGAGGGTTTCAACTCAAAATAATAAGGTATTACACAATTTCAATGTAATCACAATTCAAATCTAACGTGATAGGAGCTCCTAGTTTCTTATGCAGCAGGGAGGGAGCAGTAACCTTTATGCTCTGGAAGAGAAAAAGAAGCAAATCCAGCAACCAGAATTCAGAAGCAAGCTTCTTGGAACAGTGGCCTTTATCTCTTAGAAATTATTCAGTGTGTGTTTTAAATCCTTGAACTTCTAACGGAACAAAATTAAGTGGTGTCATTCCTTTTTCCTGGCCTGTTCTATTCCCTTTGAAATCTGTTATGGGCCCTATGATCTTCATTCTCTTACATAGTGGCATTCAAATTTATCAATAAACATCTGTAGCTGTCATTCCATTTCTTGGTTCAAATCTAGCTTCTCAGTTAGACCCAGTGTTTGCTGACTTATTTTATTCCATTTGCAGTACTTGCTGGGACTTTCATATTCAAAGATCAGGCAGAAAGTCATGTCTGTGATGTTTTCAAAGGCTGGAAAGGTGTTTCTCCCCCCAGTGTTCTGAGTTTCATTTGAACACATGGAAAGAAGTCTGAATTTTATAGGAGAGTTACCTAGAAAGGGATTCACTTCAACCATATAGGTACATTTTTTTTAGCAAATATAACTCTTTCTATTTTTTCCCACATACTTGTTTGTTATGAAATTACTAACCTCTTTTTACTGTAAGGAGACCTTAGAAATAAAAAAACAAACAAACAAACCTCCAAACATCATAAATGTAATCCACCTGTAAGTGCATTCTGGTCTCTGCTACCAACCCACAGAGCATGTAGCTCAGGGGAAGGCAGGAATTCAGTGGGCTTCTTGCTAGGTTACAGGGGCTGGAAAGGTCATTTACAATAACAGAATACATCATAGCCACTGTTTGCATTAGCTTCCCAAGTCTATGTTAGGCTCCTCTCCAATGTATCTTTCATTAACCTAATCTTCCTCTGATCTTACTGGGATTTAGCACTGCAACACATTTTTTGTGCATAAAAATACACTTCCTGTGTGTTATGATGGCATAGGTTACCAAAAGTAGTCATTATACATATTACTATGCCTCCCTTTCCATTACCCCCACCACCAACTTTTACCGACCCAGTACAACATGGACACCTACAGCTATAGTCCCTGCACAGTCTTCACATAAAATTCTAAAACAGATCACACTTTCCTTATCAAAAAGTGCACTAGTCTCAGCAAAATAACAACTTCAGTGTAAATTCCTATTCCACTTTCTCTGTGTTCATGCAATTTCCAGTTAACCTAAGTCCTGTAAACACTAATACCAGTCCTATCCAGTACAAGTACTGCACAGACATGATCTGAAGCAGAAGTGAGCACAATGGTCTCGTTTTTATCAAATTAACCAATGAACACAATGCAGAGGTGTACCTTTTTACAGCTTTAATACATGTGGTGGATTGAGCCCAGCCAGCAGCCTATCATCCACACACCCACAGAAAAGATCCTACATGCCCTTACAGATTTGCTGTGATTGCACAAAGAACTGCTGGGGGGTCTTGCTTATGCCTCCAGGAACTTCTTATAATCTTCTTAACCAATGGTACCTCAAACTGTGTACAACTTAGCTTACTTTACCTTACTTTACCTTTTACTCTACTTTACCTTTTACTTTACTTTACTCTGATGTTACTTCGCCTTACCTTACCTTACCTTACCTTACCTTACCTTACCTTACCTTACCTTACCTTACCTTACCTTACCTTACCTTACCTTACCTTACCTTACCTTACCTTACCTTACCTTACCTTACCTTACCTTACCTTACCTTACCTTACCTTACCTTACCTTACCTTACCTCACCTCACCTCACCTCACCTCACCTCACCTCACCTCACCTCACCTCACCTCACCTCACCTCACCTCACCTCACCTCACCTCACCTCACCTCACCTCACCTCACCTTACCTTACCTTACCTTACCTCACCTCACCTCACCTCACCTCACCTCACCTTACCTTGTCTGATCTTGTCCCTCATCTGCTGGGGTAAATCTGGTAACACTGATAGCATTGTATGGATTCTCTGCAGTCCAGTGTCTTCCTTGATATCTTAACAAGTTGTGGATCATGAGTTGTAGATAAGACAGGTCCTTTAAAGCACAAAAATAGCTTGAAATTTAATTACTGCATAAAGCTAATTCTTGAAACAGTCACAGAATAAGCAGTCACAAAGCATATTTTGTAGGATGGCTGTTCTGGATCTGTATTACCTTTAAGTGCTTCTTTCAAATCCAAGAAGATAAATTTCTTTGGAGGCACACTTACATGCATGGATCAATGATGATCTTTCTCTGAACTTTTGCATCACTGCATGAGTTTGGGAATCTCAGAGTAGAATGACTTGGATCAAAATTCCTTGGTGAAAGTTTATGTTCCTGTACACTTGAACAAAACCTATGCCAAAGCTAGATGCCTAAGCAAACTCTCTGCCTTTCATATGCCTTCAGTCTAATTCCTGCAGTTTTCATCAGTTTATCATAAAAACTGAATGCATTGATAGAAAATCCTAAAAGTGAGGCTACTTCCATTTTTGGATGAAAAGAAAAGGTCCATTCATATGTTATAATAGAGAGTTTGATGGAATGTGTCAATGCTAGTAGAAAACAGAGAAATTATTAATATGCAAATACATATTTTCAAAAATACTTATGCAGAGGATAGATAGCTTTGAAAAATTAACTGTAGCATAAGAAATATTGATTAAAGTTTGAAGAAGCTGAAGTCTGTGAACATGTTTTGTGACAGGTCAGTAAAATTAATTACAACTGCAGAAAAAAACTGACTAGCTCTAAAGTAATTACCAGCTTTCTACTAAGATCCTTATTCCAGCTACTGTAGTGCAGAAAAGTCAATATATGGACTTCTGGCTAAGGACTCAGGGTCAGGACCTGACTTTGATCTGTGCTGGTGGTGTTCTTGGGGCTACACCTCAGTAACAAATCTTGGGCTCTTACTTGCCACAGGGTAGTGTTGGGTACCTTCTGGCAGTTGACTGTACAGCCCAGGACATCTTCTCTTGTGGTTTCTTATTAAATCTCATTCACCCCACCAACTATTGCTATTCAAATTCCACACGAGTTTTGCTCTTGATATCACTGTGCCAATCCCAGTCCTTATCAGAATGGATTTCTGTGCCGGTCTATTACTACTTTCATCCTAACAGTAGTAGTAAGTTTTCCCTGTGCTTTCTGTCAAAGTCAAACTGGGATCTCTTAGAAAAGTCCCATGAATTAAGAGTTTTTCTTCAGTTTCCTTGAATGTGTCCTGAGCAACCCATAGCAAATCTAAATAACAACCTACTTGGCAAATTCTGCCCGTTTCTGCCTTGGACTGGTTCAAACCCAGTAACTTATTGTATGTAATGTATTTTCAAAATGTGTAAAAGCCATATAAGAGTGGATGTTGCTTGGTGCAAATGGATTTTTTTTTTTTTTTTTCATTTGACAAATATTTAACAAGCATATTTAATTTATTGAAGACTCAACACCTGGAAGGAGCAATAAAATTAAAAACCCTAATGAATCATCAAATTTTCAGTTCCTCCTTCAAAAAAACCCACAAAAACAACAAGAGCTTTTAGTGGAAGCTCCTATAAGCTCTTACCATAGTCAAAGTAACATATTTTTTCCTGATTCCATTCTGAGGACTACCTGAACAACTAGATGATACTAGCCCAAAAATAATTGTGTCACAGAGACCCCACACAGAATATTTAAACCTAAATATCTGAAGTTTGGCAGTCATAAGCAACTGAGACCTCAATCTTACAAACACCATCAGTTCAGTTTCAAAAGAATTACTCTAGGAATTCTTTTCATAATTCACACACACGTTAGTTGTATGATACTGAGATTCAAGTGAATTTTAAAATAATTTAAATAGCTGCCTTTTACTGTTTGTCATGAAAGCAACATTGAGCTTTATCAGGAGAAGCCACTGGATTTATTTACAGTTCAACAACATTTAAATCAAATTATGTCAGAAGTTTGGATTCAATCTCTTGTATTCAATAGCATGGTTTAGAATAAAAACCAAAGAGCATGTTTGCGGTGAAACGAATAATCCAAAATCAGTCTAAAAGCAATTTGGTTAAGCTTAAACTATTTAGGATTAGTGGTTGATATTTACATAGGAACATTAGGTATAATAATTACATTTACCACATTTATTTTTAAATTCTGTTAGTGGATTTTTTAATCAACTAGCTATTACTGAATACATATAATTAGCTTTGTCACTTTCATATTCATTTGTCACTGGATTTCTTATTATATGTTCAAACACTCTAAGAAATATTAACTTCTGGAAAACACAAAGATAATTCAATACTTCAGCATATATCAAACACAAAACTGAAAAGATAACATTATTTACATGTTAATTCCCTTTCCACACAAACACATATATAGAAATATAGAAACTATATATGTACACACACATAAACAATTTATATACAAATATAGAAAAGTGAATTACATTAGATCAGTATCATGCCTTCTCCAGAACCAGAAGCACTATAGCTATTTCAGTACAGCTTGGCATCTCAACAAGTAACTTACACTGAAACAGAGATCCAGGCAGATACACTGCTACAGGGACCAAAATACTACTCTCTGCACTGTTGTATGGACATACTAGCTCCAGTGGTGTTTTTGCTGTGTTATTTCTACATAGTTCTCTGTTTTGCAGTATAAGCAGGTCTGAGAACACCCCTGGTGAACAAAAGGCCAGTGGAGCACCCCAACCTCTTTATCAGTATAAAATGTAGTCTCCCTGCCATCAACAGGAGATGGAAGTTTTCACAGGTGCTGTTCTCAGCAATTGCAGAATTGAACTGTATAATAAATCACCTTGTACAGAAGAATTGTATTGATGTATGTTTTGGAGAGCAGTAAAGAAGCCTAAAAATCACACAACCTCATTTCTATCCATCAGTGAATCAAATGTTTCAACTAAGCATAGGTGAGGGTTGAGCTGTGATGAAATAGCTCAGATTGCATACAGTTCAAATCCAGTGTGATTAATTTACCTGTTTTTTCCTTTTCAGTATGATAAACAGAGTGACATATCTAGATAATATATGCAGCCACAAGCTGGCTTATAGACATAAAACATTAAACAAGAATATATTTTGTGTTTTGCTTTCACAAAAAATTGCCATAGTGTCTTTCTGGAGATAGGACATTTTATACAGAACACATAGCTATGATTAAGGAACAAATGGTTTCTGCTTAATTTAGTTTTAAGGCTGATCACTTTTTTTTTCTTATTATATACATTTTCCTCAGCTGAATTTGCAAGAATAATCAATGAGCAGTGTACAAAAATGGTGTTTTTCTTTCTGTGAGTTAATATTGTTATTCAGAATTCTGCATATAAAAGACAAGTAAGATTTTAACATCAGAAACATTAGAAAATCTCCATCTCCCTTTTGCTTGAGAAAGCTGCCTGCTCTCTGCACAGTTCATATATGGTTATATGAAATACAAAAGTGCACAAACATCCCTGAATTCCAAAGGAAAATGTGTAAGTTTATTCAGTGTGATTTGAACTGAGAATGGGCCTTGAGCTTAGCACTGCAACCCAGACCCTGAGCAGAACTTCCCACCATTTCAGTTCCACTTAGAATGAAGGCTTGACTTGGACTTTGAGTTGACACACCAGCTCCAGACATCAAGTCTGTGCTGTCTTCTCAATAGTGAAGATGCCTGATTTTAACATTTTTTGAGTGTTTGTCCTCCTGATCATCTTGCTCCCTGCCCTTTCACATTATCGTGATATACTGCTGTGAGTTTTTTGTACCAGACAGTGGACTGAAGCTAAGTCACATTCCTAGAAATATTAGATCAATTACTATTGGTACCTAGCTACTCCAACAAGTTATATTTATTTTTAGTGACTTCCAGGCTCACAAGCCATACTAGTATGACAAAGCTGCTTTTATATTTAACATGGAAAACTATATTTTCCTGATACTACCTGAAAATTTCTAGAGATGAACCTTCAAGACATGACCATAAGATATTGACTCATACAGAATTCAGTGATTTTAAGTTATGTAAACCACTTAAATATTTCAGTTATGTAGAGTGAAAGAAAACAATCCCAGTGTTTTCTTCTCTTGGCTTGCAAGTTCTTTTAAAAGGACCAGTAATTAATATAGCTACAATACAGTTTAGTATAGGTAAAAGCTTTCATTAAGCAATTTTTGCTTCTTATAAGTAAATATTCTGGAAATACAATTCAAATGCAAAATACAATGCTATAAATTCACCTGATGAATAGCAATAAAGGAAAAGGATTAAATCTTAAGAGTCCTACAAGAACCAATTGGAAGGAGCAAGCTACGTTAGCCAGGCAACCACTCTGAAGTGATGAATTTTAGTTGTTATCCCATTAAAAAAAAAAAAAATCACCAGAAAGGTAATTGGGGAGAAAAAGTTTCTATAGAAAGTGAGCTAACATCTAGAAAGTAGGACTCACGTTTAAAAAAAATAATTAAAAAACCCCCTATTTTTTCTGATGTATCAATCTCATTTACTCATAAATCACAATAAGTGACTACGAAAAAACATTGTAATTTTGTTCCATGAAGATTTTCTAATGCTTCAGAACAAAATCTGGCTAAATTCTTACCTCTTTTGTGATATTAGTGCTCATTTTCTTTTCATTATCTGATCAGAAACATCAGGTCTTTATGAGGATATTTTCCCTGTCGAACTTCAAGTGTGTCACTGAAACACATGTACTAAACACGTTAAGAGAATTATCTACTATTAGAGATAGCAGAAAACCTTAGTTCAAAGTAAATTCAAAGTGATAAGTCCTTCTGCTTTAAAGTCTCCCTGTAACATTATAGAATGCTCTGCTAGTTCTCTCTTCCTCTTGGCAGAGTCTAATCATCAGCCCTGTAAATTAGTATAGTGCCAATGGAGACAATGGGACTCTTGATTTATACTGAGGCAGGGTCAGATCCAAAGCTTCTATCATGTTCTGTTCTGGATCAATAACCAGAAAAATGTCAAGGAGCAGAAAAACATTTTGTAACATAATTTAACGTAAAGGATAGGAAAATATTTTGAAAACTCTTATGCATGCTCATTTACATTGATAGCTTTCTTAATATTGGAAACAGTATTTAGGTTTCATACTTGTCTGGGGAAAAAGGGAATTTAAAATACCAAGCTCTCATCTAGCACATAATTCACAAACTTGAGTCACAGATCTATTTTTTGTTAGTCATAGTACATAAGCCTAAAACATTTGAGTAACTTAAGTCATGTGCTAGTTTTACAGGACTCAGCTCCATTTCCATCCCACGTACAGACCCTTATCATCGGTTCTCATCACTCAACCATCATCAAAACTGGTGTCAGAACTGACAGTGCAATCTGCAGCAACCGAGGTGAGAGCCTGAGACAGAGTTATCTGTAAAGGTCTACATATTCACCTTTTAAAATGTCAAAACTGGCATATTCTTAGTATTTAGTTTTGCTTGACAGTTCCTGTAGCATCAGAGGGTTTTAACATTTCTGAAAAAGAGTGATCATTGACATCCATTCTTTGAGCTAAAAATTGAGCTATGTTTAATTGTGTATCATTAAAATGTCTTACCTGGAATGCATATTCCTGCATTTTCAATAATCTCTTATCTTCCAAATTATCTTGTACCAGGGAAGATGTTCAGAAGACTGGAATTTTGGACTAACAGTTCTGTTTCCAAACTTTTTCACCTGAATTCCTCAGATGGGAAAAGAGAATAAAAGAAACAAAAGGATAAGGTATCTTCTTTAGAATTCATTTTAAGGAACTGTACTCTCCATTATTTTCTCATTGTATGCTTGTAAATCAAAACCACTCTAAATTCACTAATGTCAGTGGAAATACTCTAGGAAAAAAAATGTTAGAGAAGAACCAGCCCCTGTGGAAAGTTCAATTTTTGGCCTGGTTATTAGCACTTACAGACCAGCAGAGAAGAACCAGACAGTGTTATGTACAAACAATTAATCCCTCAACACAGACAGAAAAGCAGTTAGACTGATATATAGTGCTAATTATGGGAAAAAAGGTTAACTAACATGGTGAGACATATTCAATCTAACTTTGCAAATGTGTTAAGTTGTTAAATTGTAGCTTTTTAAATGCACATACTTTCTGTCTTGCCAGGGATGAAATGCAATCTAGCTAATTTTCCATTCTTTCATAACTCGAAATGGGAACAGCTCATTCAGAGCTCTTGCTTGCTATTCTTTTGTCATTGTCTCCCACTTTTAGAAAATTCCCATCTTATTTTCTCTTTTTCACACTGAATCTCCCTGATAGGAGTAGTTCCTTCTTTCTGTAATGGTATTATAATCTTTCATTTTCTGATACTCTCTCATTTGCTGGTTTTCAACCACCAGTATCAAGTGTTATTTTTGCTAGCAAAATTTTTCATTAGCTGTTGGTGAATTCTCATTTTTGAGACACAATGTTCATACTGTAGTGAAGCTTCTTAGTTGGTAATTGTCTCTTTTAAAGAATCGCAGTTCAGGAACTGAATATCCTTTGAAATTTTAAAAAATTTTTACTCTTGCTATTTTGAACAACTACTTAAGGACTATTTCTGCCATCTTTTTCTATCTCCAGCTCTGCTTAAAAATAACGGAACTGATGAAGCTTTACCAAAATTTGTTATTACAATTTTTTTTTCATGTAAGCCAAGATGTAAGTATTCAGTACTATTTAGAACAGTATTCTTCTGTTCATTTAAAAAAAACTGTTTTCATATATTAACTTGTAGATAACATTATATGTGTATTCATCTTGAGAGGAAGGTAATTTAAGTATCTGCATTATATTATTATTGAGTTTTCAGTGAAATGAGTCTGTAACACTGGCAGTCTAGCATAACACAGTAATGAAGTATAGTTTACACTCACCAGCTTCCTTTTGATGGCTCATGATCCATGCAAATATTTTCAAACACATAAACAGAACTAGTGCTGTAGTGGAACTGATTATATACAAAGTGTGTTTAAAATGGGAATTTTGTCTGGTTTTAGTACTAGATGGACATATAATGTATGTGTGATATATTACGATAGTTATCAGGCTTATTCTCAATATATGCAGCTCTTTCTTATGCTGAATTAATAATTTTAATAGAAACTAAGCATCAGAAATATATTCTGCATATTTCCCATGATTAATTGAAATATTCAATTACTCCAGCTTGGCTGCCTAATTTGTGTGATTTAATTACTTGGTATATTTTTTTCTTTCCTTTCATATTATTAGATGCAGTGACAGAGATGACAGTGTCAAGGCAAAGAGCATTACCACTCCAGAGGTATCAATATATTTCTAGTGAAAAATACAGTTAGATGTTGTCAGCAAGAAGGTAAGGTAGGCCAAAATATCTTCCTCTTGTCTCTGTACAACTCCATCACACTAAATAGCAACTGATCATTTTAGGGGTAATTTTTTTTTTTTTTTAAATACACTTTCTTGAAATTACACTTCCAATTCCTTGGTAAGCAGTGCAGTCTTCTGTCCTCATTTTTAAGAAAGCTCTGCCTTTCATAACAATAAGAGCAATTTTGGGTTTTAGTTCTATTGAAAATCCCTGTTTCCAGTACCAATATTTTTTTCTTAGCAGTATGAGAAGGAAGAGATTCTCCCTTTTGGTCTTGCATTGAATTATTAAAAAATACATATTTCTGTAAATCTGTTGGCTGTCTTATAGACAGAGCAAACCAAGACTCACTGGAAAGACAAAATAATTTATTTTCTTCTTTTTGACTTTTGGAGGATTTGAATAGGAAGGTTTATAAAGAGTCACACATTTTAGCTTTTAGATAATAATTTCTAAAGATAAGGTGTTTTGAAATAAAGAGAATTATAGTGAAAATATGGCATACTCACTGCATTCATTCCTTTCTCTCTGTCCTCTACCTTACCTCCAAGAAAAACATGTTAAAAAAGAAAGAATAAAAAGACATTAAAATGCTGTTTTTCTTTAATTGTGTTGCATAATTTAAGTTTACATATATACTTCATTAGTCTTCATATTTATTTTGCAGAAAATTTAAATAATTTCAAACAAATACCAATTTCACCCCAAATACACTTCCTATTGATACACTTCCTATTGATTTTCTTAAGAGCAACCTAAGTGATGACTGATCAGGAGAGTATCTAGTACATTACTACCAGATTTGAGTTCCTTCTCGGTCTGATCTTTGGTATGTGGAATTTGGCATAATCTTAATTCAACAGGTCTCCAAAGTTTTTATGGTATTTATGTTGCTGAAATTACTGTGGAAGGCCATGATCAAAACTCTAAGCTCTCCATATATCACACTCTCCTATCTCTTTATGACTCAAAATATGGATGAGAGATCAAGATTAAAAATGAGCATTGTGGAACAGATCATATCTTTTTTAAAGGTAGGTTTCTATCTATAATCTTTAGGAGAAAAATATATCGTGAATAAGTATGAACTCTCTTTCCATTTGAATAATGCAGAATGCTTCAGCTCATGCATAATTCACAGTTTATGGTTTGTTTGTTACCCTTCAATGGAAAATTCAATAAAAACTTGATTAAAAATAAAGTATACAGTACCATAAAGTTGAAAGAGAAGTGTATTCTTAGAGACACTTATATTTTGTAAACTTATATTTCTGTGATTTATAATTAAGGTAAGTAGTAGATATATTAAAACTGTGGAGTTTGTTTCTAATGAAAGGTTAAGTTATCTGAAGAAAAGATACCTCATTATCTCAAAAACTGACAGTGGCAAATACAAGGAGAGGCAAGATAATAGTAAAGATTTTGAAAAAGTAGAAGTGGAGCTATCTGGGAAAGGGAGGAAAAAGAGAATTATTAGTTAAAAAGAGCAATTGCATAAATTATTCCAATAGTGTTCCTATAAAAACCATGAAAGTAGTATCAGTAATATGAACATTTTATGAAGCAGGTGCTACTGAAATTATACTATAAATTGAACAGAAAAGAGTCAAATAATCTGCCAAGTGATTAAAGTATTGCAATTTATTATATTTTAAATGTAATATTTTTGTGGGGTATGAATATGTTTTACAACATATAATACAGCAATTTCACTCCTTGCGATCAATAATACCAACTTAACTGTAATAGCCTGTTCTAGGATTTATTATCATATTTTGCATCTCATACATGGATAAAGGTAGTTATGAGAAGAAAAACTGGATCAGCTTGTTTCAAAAAATTTTATGGGATTCTACTCAGGAAAGTATGGTGTTCCAATGTGCTTCACATTTTTGGATAAGGCCTCCCTTTAGTGTTTCCTTTCTTGTTCCACTGAAGTGAATAGTAAAATTAAAACAAAATTAAATTGAATACTTTATTAATTTATATCCTCAGGTCTTATTTGTAACATTTTGTGTCCTGAATACTGCAAATATATATAGCTAGGTAATTAGAGATTAGATAGACATTTTTAAAAATCAAAATAAAAATCACACGGTCATGTTACATTAACTTTCATTCTAGATCCAAAATTTTTCTGGTGTTCTGTATTTTAATTCTATCTTATATCTTTCATTCATCATAAACACTGAAAACACACCACTTGAAACAAAAGTACAGTCTTGAAAAGAGCTGAACACGTTTTTCTAAGTTTAACATGCTTTATTATCATTAGTGTCAGTATAATTTGAAGATGTTGAATGTCTCACAGAATTCTGTAATGTAGAATTGAATTGCCACATTTACTTCTTGCAATTAATATCGTACTCTACAGAGAGTTTTGTTGATTGATATCAGCCAATTTAATTAGAAAATTATGGTGACATTCATAGTAACCAATTCCAGAAAAGAAACTATCAGAAGGATGGCTGGGAGAGGAAGATCATGGTGCAATGCTTTGTTCCATCTTTTTTTGTGTGTGCGTAACATCAAGTTTTAAAATCCTGTGTTTTTGTTAAAGAAACTGGCTGTCATGCACACTGTACTAAAGTTTGGAACAATCTGAGCACCTTTTTTTATTTCATAGAAAAAAAATCCTGAGCAATGATTCTGACTCTTACATGATGACAGGTTTTTTCAGTGAAGCTCAAAAACAAGCTGTTTTCAATATGATCAACCAGATCTATTCTATAATAATCTTCCTTTTCTCTCTCTAATGAACACATTGTATCTCTCTGCAAGTGTACAAGGCACAGAAAAAAATTATTGTCAACAAAATTCTTCAGGTGTGCTTCCTGTTCTCTAAGACACCTAATACAGCTGCTGCTAGAATTTTTTTCTTAGATACCAGCAAATATATTGAAAAAGGTAATGTCTGAGAGTCCCAGCTTCTAGGAAGATGCTACAGTTGAGTCATTTTGCATATATATCTTTTCCCCTGCTACTAGAACATATACTCAGAAGTAAATTTGTCTTGAGATTATGAAAGCCATTAACACCATCAGCACATCAACAATTTATTTAAGAGGCTAGTCTGTCCCCACTTCCAGTATAGACAGCAGAGACAGATAGGTCCTTCTAAGAGGCTAGTCTGTCCCCACTTCAGTATAGACAGCAGAGACAGATAGGTCCTTCAAGGGTCATTCAGAATGCATGACGAAAAAAAGTATTCACTATATTCAAACGTGGTACCTGTATTAGCCAACTAATTGCCTAGAACCTGTTTGTAGTCATTGAAAAGGAATAAGCACATCAACAGGTTATATCAAATAGCCCCACATTAAGTTGCTGCTCCAAGTCACTCTCTCTCTCTCTTCCTCTGTCATATTATAAAGAATGGTGTCCTATAATGAGTCATAAACTTCTGCAGAAGAATAATCTTTCCCCACTTTGTTAACTTCTTAGTCAACCTGAGAAGACCTAAAGATATTCCACCTATCTGTCACAATGTCACCATACTACCCTTTTAGAGTGGAAATATATGTCTTTTGGAAAAATAATTTTGTTTTTGAAAATAAACAGAGCTGTCAGATTCTAGCATGCTTAAGTACACATTTGAACATCCCTCAGTATGAACTTTGGAACTAAACAGTCAGATTTTAGTGTAAGGAGATTGAGTAGCTAATAATCTGGAGAAGAGAAGGCTCTGGGAAGATGTTATAGCAGCCTTCCAAGGGGCTTGCAAGAAAGCTGGGAGAGGACTTTTTACAGAGGTGTGTTGTGATAGAATGAGAAGTAATGGTTTTAAACTGGAAGATGGTAGATTTAGATTGGATATTGGGAAGAAATTATTTCTTGTGAGGGTGGTGAGACACAGGAGCAGGTTGCCCAGGGAAGTTGTGGATGCCCCCCTGGTAAGGTTCAAGACCAGGCTGGATGGGGCTTGGAGCAACCTAGTCTAGCAGAAGGCCCCATGCAGAAGGGCTGGAACTGGATAATTTTAAGGTCCCTTCCAACCCAAACCATTCTATGATTCTGTCATAGCACAATGCTCTCCCAGTATGCTGTCTTCCTGTCCATGGTATTTTATGGATTTCTAAGGGTTTTTCCCTTGCTAAAATGCTAACTAGCTTAACATTACTAAACCCAGAAATAGATTATTTATTTATTTATTTATTTATTTAAGATATCTTCATTATTTATAACAAATGGAACTCAGAAAATGCAGTAGGCAAAATAAACAGAAAATATCACTTAGCTGTTATGGTGAATTTTTCAAAACAGAATTCAGAGTACTTTGTAGGAAAAGGAAGTCTTAAGTTACTCGTACAGAGAGCAGAAATTGAGCTATACAGAAATAAGTTGACAACTTCCAAGAAAAATAAGCATAAATGATGCTGCAAATGCTATCTCAATTCCCTATGCAATGAATTAATGTCTACCTCTCCTTGATTTTTATTGCCTTCTTGGTAGCAAAGATATATAAAGCATACATATAAACCTTACACCATATTTCCCCCTTTGCTAGTGCTTTTCTTCTCTGACTTTATTACTTCTTTGTTTCTGTTAATAAGACACAGTTAGTATAGCTGACAGGATAAATCTCCAGAACAGCTCAAGATGTCCATGAAGTTTTGTGGAATCTAACTCAAAGTCATAGCACCAGGAAATACAGCAAGTAAGGAAGAAAGAGAGGAAAGGAGGGGGGGAGACAGAGAGAAAGAGAGAGAAACAAAGCAAACAAGTCCTCAGATTCCATTTCCAGTTTCCACACCTTGAACCGATGTTTAGACATATACAGCCTGATGTTCCTATTTATCACTACAGGCTATATTTAATGAAATCTTTAAATTTTGTACCTACTTAGGGGTTCCAAGTGATTCAGTCCTTGAGAAAATAATTCAAAAAAACATTATGGAAAATGGACTTTAATTGCTCTGGTTAAATTTCTGGCTTTCTCCTCTTTATTGTTTACATTTTGTCTCATTAGAGTTAAAATCAGTTAGACACTGATACCTTTTTAAGTTACTAATACAGTGGCATGTCACTAATATACATATGCTACTAAGCATTTTTATTCTATATTTAAACTATATTGTTATTTTACATCACTGAGGGGCCTAAGAGGTACACAAAGCAAATGACCAGAATAAGATATTGGCAATATATTCAACGTAAGCCCTTGCAATAAGGCAATTTCCAATATCAGTTTTTTTAGCAACATTAGAAGTTTCATTTATTTGCTGATCTGAGGGTAATACAACCTAATTAACACAAACATTTACAAAACGAAAGACTATTGAACAGACATATATCCATAAATACATTTTCCAGCTAAGTGCCTGTTCTGCATTGCACATTTGTCATTTGGCATCTACAAATTGTACAGTGTCTCTCTGTTTAAGTCCCATTATACTGTTCTATTTAATCAGATGATTCCTGTAACTAAATTGCTCATCAGAAATAGTTACTCGTATTAACCTCATTTTTCTTCTCAACAAGGGCTACAAAGTACATCCCCTTGATCAAACCACCTCAGCTTCATGGAAAGGATGAAAAGCAGTAAGTGAATTCAAAGCTTATGGGACTGGGAAAAGGTTCCCACTCTATATATCTGCTCTCTTTCTGGGAAAAAAGCATTGCTGCATCGAGGGGGTGTGGAAGGCTAAAGTATTCTGAAGAGTTTGGAGTTGTAGCCACCCCTGTCAAAAAGTACAGAGAAACTTCAAGCTTCTTACTACAATAATGGCAGAGGGGGATTCTCTCAGTCCTGATTTTTATACTGAAGAAAGGCTAAAAGCTTCACAAGCATACATATTCAGTTGTATTTGTAATACTGCTTGAAAGAAAACTGGCCTTTGACTTGTGGGCTCACAGGTTCAGTGAGGCCAGTCATAAAAATGGAAACTTCTTCCAAGGGAATATTTACAGGGAGAAATCTCATGCAGAACATTCTCATTGGGAAAGCCTGGTTGATTTGTTTGTTTGTTTTTTTCCAGTGAGAAAATGTGAAATACTAGGAAAGACAGAGTGAAGGAGAACATTGCTTTACTCCCCCAGTCATTTTTGAGATACATTTCTTGCTACTTGCCTAGTTGCAAAATCATTACAATTTTTTTTTCCCTGCATTTTACTACAAGTTTTCATCTAACAATAAAAAACATATTTTCTTTAACTTTAGGAGGTAGCAAATTAAAAATAGGAAAAAGTACTGTTTCCAGAGGACTTATTCCAGAGAACCTAGTCCATTATTTTTTTGCAGTAGAAATCATTTTGTCAGAAAATCTCTATAGTTTCAGTGCACCCCTTCCATGTATTTATGATTTTTTGTTTAAAATCCTAAAATCTAGAAAAACTAATGTGGTTTGTAAGAGAAACTTTCATTTTACACAGGGATGAAAACAACTAATAGACTACATCTAGATTTTCTCTATTTTATAGACTTTTTTTCCTTATTGGCATGTGCAGGATGATGATAATACATGGGTTATTTTATTCAGTGTTGTTACATGACTTCGTGTCTATACTTTCCATTTAGGAGGATGGGCACATGACTGTACGGGGCTATGAATTGTGAACACTGTCCTACCAGCCTTATTCTTGTTACTGAAAAAAAAGCTGCTTTTTTTTTTTTTTTTTCTCAACATGAATACCTTTAATAGGCTGTATTTAAATGGTCACAAAAGCAGCACACTCATGATCTATGGATTTTACTGTCCAGACAGGATTATTACAATTCTGTATTTATTGGTCTCTCCCAGAATGCTGGCCATAAATTGTGACTCATTTGGAATGCAACAGCTTAGGCACTTACTCAGAAAAAAAATTTAAAAATGGACTCATATTTTTTCAATCTAGCTGTATTGCACTAGCTTTCTATTTGACAGCATATTGATTTTTATTTCTTATTAACTGTCTATTATTGTTTATTAGGTAATGTTCCATCATACCCATCTTGGCCAATAAATACTGGCTCTTCTGTCTGTTCATTATGATCCACTTTAGACTATCAGCTGCTGGCAATAGAATATTAGTATTTTATGGATTAAAATGGTAAAATTATTCATGACAACAACAACTCCCAGTTGTACCAGTTTCAAAAAGCAAAAAAAAAAAGCTTGTGACTCACTTTGTGGTTCTGCATTAAAACAGTTTATACTAGGTAGCATGTTAGACCACATATTTCTTAAACATTCAATAGTTTTTGTAGTCCTGTTCCAGTACATATAGAAAACTTGGGGAAATACGCTTCTTATCAAACATTTCTATTACCTCTTAAATTGTATCTGCTGAGGTTACTGGAGGCCTGTATTGTCCTTTTTTCTTTCTTTCTTTCTTTTTTTTTTTTTTTTCCCCCAGCACTACAACATACAAAAGCATAAATCACTGTGTGACAACCCAGCCCTAAGAGAAGAGGTGATCTTTCTGATAGTAATTATAGTTACAGTGCTATTTACCTGGTATTCTAGTTATAATATGACCTCGTATTAACCTTTGATTTAGCAAACTGTTCAGTCAGTGATGTTTTACTGGATGTCTGATATAGTTTATAGCGGGAGTACTCAGGCACTTAGTTGGAAGGTGAAAGGAAAGCACCTGGTTAGGTCTTTAGCCTTAACTTTATGTGTAAAGTAATAACACATTATAAAACATTATTTACTAGTGCATGAGTTCCTAAACATAAATAAGAAAGAATTGCTTTCAGTGTCATTAAATATTTGTTTGACTGTCACACCAAAAAAAAGGTTTATAATTTCTTACCTCATAGGTAGTTCCTGGAGTTATTACATGTAATATATTTACAGGGAATCAATTTCTCCAATGAAAATGTTGACAACACTGCTGAAGTTGGACTGTGTCTCACCTTTCAGTATTTTTGTGGATAGCTATCCTCACTGTTTAAATCTTTAATAGGTCTTTTAAGAAGTTTATCTTGTAGCAATTGACTACATTATAATCAACCTACCCTCATATTTTTCTGGAGAAAAGAAGCCTGCTTCCAGAAAAAAAAACCAAACAACTAAGGGAGTGCTTCAAGCCTAGGTTTTAGATGAAATTATATCAGAAAAAAAAACCAAACCAAAACACCTAAATTATAAGGCTAATTTAATATCTATCAACATCTTTTATGTACAATTCTCAGAAAGTTCGAGAAAAATATATATTAATTAACCTCCATTATGGAAAGAGAACATGAAGGCACTAGTGAGGGGGAAGATACATATACTGCAAAATGCAGCACAGCTTTTCTGAATCACTCAATGATTCACAATAGCTGGGGAGAAAAACTACAGAAATGCAGTGAATTCTTAGCTAGATGGTAAAAACAGAAGATTACTTGTATTCTCCTGTTGTTGAGAGTGTAACCACAAGGCTTCCATTTTCCTGCAATGATTCATTTTCCCTGCAGCTCTGCCAATTCCAACTCAAGCATAGAATCATAGAATCATAGAATCCTAGGGGTTGGAAGGGACCTCGAAAGATCATCTAGTCCAACCCCCCTGCCAGAGCGGGGTCACCCAAAGTTGTATTCGACTAGCCATCCTATAAATACTGTATGCTAAAATGTCAGCTACATAATTTATCAGCTGCTACTGTGACTACTGGCTAAGTGAAACACCAGCTAGTACCATCTATGTGCTGATAGTCCTCCAAATTCTTCTTTTATTTTGATACATGTGCTCAGAAAAGACAAATGCAGATTTTCCCAGTAATCACAGAGAAAAAAAAAACAACTTTTGTGAACTGGCCTATTTCAGCCTAAAGAAATCCTAATGTCCACACACAAATTCCAAACCTAAGGTGGCCTTGATTGTTGTTTTGCGCCCCAGGAATGGCTTCTGGGTGAACTGTTTGGGTGCCAGGTGCACTGAGGCAAGAGAGTCCAGCCACTCTTGAGCACTGCAGGATCCCAGCCCCACTGATCTTAGTTTACCCATGTGCTAATTTTGTTGGAGAGACAGTCATTCTAGTTCCACATGAAAACAGAAGAACGTGCCACTCTGGGTGAAGTGAATTAGAGCATGTCCATATGCCCTCCTACCAGCTATCTGGACCTTTCAGCAGCAGCCAGCTGGAGAAGGACCGGGGCAGCAACCACTGTGACACCTCAGAAAAACTGGTTTTCTGCAATCCGATTTAAAAGCAGCATCTGCAGTGGAGATAAACAGAATTACAATGGAAAGAGGCATTTGAAACTGGAAGGCTCTGGCTTCTGTTCTTATGAGAAAAAGCAACTTTTTTTTTTTTTTTTTTTTTCCTCCTAGAACTATTGATTAAGGTATTGTAGATATTATTTAGACTTTTATTTATTTACACTCTGCTTTTGTTTCAAAACCAGTGTTACCACACTGGCTTGAACTGCAAAAAGTCAGCTCAGCCCAGCCAACTGGTTCTGTTATTTCATTTCCTTTCATTACAATGGCAAGGTCATAACCTCTGTCTCTGATTCTCTAGGTGCTTATCTCCCAAATACTGATATTTAAATATAAACAGATTAATATCCTTTCAGATTATAATTCTTTACAGTGTGGGAATGACATTCCATATATTTGAGCTTTTTTTTTTTTCTTCATTGTGACTGATCCAAATAAACTTTTATATATGCTATTTTAAAACTAGCATATGGGTTCTGTGAGAACATGGGTACTAGTAAACCTCTACTGCTGAAAAATGGTCCAAAACAAAGTGCAAAGAAAGGTACATTCATATTCACAATAAATTTATTAAAAATAAGATGAAGTGCATACAGAAAAAGCTTTGTATTATTTATCCTATTTTACATCTGTCTCACTAGTGGAAAAAGAGCAAACCCTCATTTTTCTGTGTTTGATTTACATTGGTTTTATACTTACTCTCTTGCATCTTTCAATTGGACTTGAAAAATAAGGAGAGACACTGAAAATCTGTACAGTTGTTGCATGTAAATGCCTGATGACATCATGTCTTAGGAAAAAAAAAAATGGAAATACGGAAATAACATTGGAGCTGGGAAAGTCATGTAAAGTAGCAGTGGTCACTCTAGATTAAGTGCTCCTCCTTTGCTGAAAATAAGATTAAGAAATATATAAGAAAAAAACATTTCAAAGTGGCATCACTTATAATAATCTAATATCTCAGCACCCTTAAACTGCAAATGTACTGATACCTAATATACTTTATAAATTGCACACAAGACAGTACAGCTCATTACCTCTTTACTGTGGCATTCATTCAGCTGCTTGGAAACTGCACTTTCCATACAATGAGAAACTAAGGCTTTTAAGTATGCACACTATTCATTAGACAATCCTGGAGAAATGAAAGTTAATTTTAGATTATATAAATGTTATTATTATGTTTTCTGTAACAAGCTGATTACCCTCCTTCTTCCTCTTTCATAAAGAGAAAAAAACCAAACAAAACCAAAACAAAAAACAACCAGAAAACTTTAAATTAACTGCAGATCTAAGCTAAAATGTGGATATAAACATGGCTTTGTTTATGCAGGAAAGTCTTTCAGAACTGCTTAGCAGGTTGGTATCCTAGAATTAATTTCTGTAGGCAAATGACTTCAGGTCTTACCTTTGCTGTATTCTAAGTACAGTGCACAGAAGCTTGGTCAAGGAAGATGGATAACATCCCTCTTAAAGAGCTTATCAATAGACATGTATGTAATTACACTTACCTTAACACTTGTAAGGATACATACTGTTACATTATTTGCCTATTGATTATAACTACTATATAATACTATAATACTATATAATGTGTGGCAGAATTATAATAATTTGTCTTCACTGGAATGATGTTTAAAACTAAATACTTATGAGATTGTAATATTAAATTCTCTATAAATGCATACACACACATATATATGAAAAAAAAAAAAAGTTCAATGTAAGCACTGTCTTTGATTTCTCCAGTAACAGTTTAGAGATACTGAAAAACAGAATACTTAATTTTAATTTTTACTCCATTTAGCTGAAAGAACACCTCAATAGGTTGAATATTTATACTTATTTTCATAATACATCATCCTGGAATTTGACAATTCCAGTCAATTTGAGAAGTGTCACAACATTTCTGAAGAATTTACCAATTTTGAAAACTCATGTTAAATACGCCTGCATTAGAGGTGATAACTGGGGCCTCTAAACCTATCGACTCAGGCATAAAGCTATATGCATTTTACCTTTTCTCATCACAGGGATTTCATCAAACCCATCTACTTGCAATACCTGAAACACAATATTCTGTCAAATCAGAAGCAGGCCTTTTTTTGTTGTTGTTGTTAAATGTAAAACATCACTTTCTTTTTGATATAAGTGACTCTTATTGGTGTTTCAAAGACTTACAAGCCAGAAAATACCATCAAGAGATCTGCAACATCTCTGCCTTTGAAGTACATGTGAGACTTGTTTTAAGAAATGAGAAATTGTGATTTAGGGAAAAAAAGCACTTCCAATACTGCTGACTGTCTATTAGGTTTTTAATACTCTTCTGAATCACTTTGTTGATCCTTTTGAGGTTTGCCCATCTCTACTAATTATTTTCACTCTATATTCTTATGTAGCTAGTTTTTAACTTGTAAATTATGTCAGTTGAAGTATTAATTTTACTTCCCTTGAAAATTGAGAACAGATTAATGTTGTGAGCTAAGGATTGATATGACTGTGAAAGTAGGACAGTAAAAGGACTTGGATGAGATAAAAATACCATACCACATTCATTGTGAATGCCTAGCAGGTAATTAACAAGAAAACATTT
The DNA here is from genome assembly GCF_000747805.2 of Chaetura pelagica. Classification (NCBI taxonomy): domain Eukaryota; kingdom Metazoa; phylum Chordata; class Aves; order Apodiformes; family Apodidae; genus Chaetura; species Chaetura pelagica. Next base: position 3,722,311 of record NW_009952435.1, read on the forward strand.
ATTTGACTAATTCAGACATTTAGTCTACCTGAAAAAGTCTCATGGATAACTCTTGATTTCCAGTGAAGTACTGATTCTGTGAATGCATTCTGGAAGTAACTTCCAGAATGTTGGGTTTTTTTTCTTAAAAATATTTTAAAATTCAAGCACCTG
>NW_009952435.1:3722516-3743373 GCF_000747805.2 Chaetura pelagica
CTCTTGATTTCCAGTGAAGTACTGATTCTGTGAATGCATTCTGGAAGTAACTTCCAGAATGTTGGGTTTTTTTTCTTAAAAATATTTTAAAATTCAAGCCGCTGTTTAGAGATAATGTTTTCCATTATCCATCCAGTTTTTGTTTCAAGTTGCTATTTTCCACTCTCCCTTTGAGAAAATACTGAAGAATCATTCCCAATGCTACTAGTGGGAGTAGTTAAGCTGTTGTCTTTTTACTAAGGGGCTTTGGTGAGGATTTGCCTCTGTGATCCTCTTTTCCATTTTTATGACCTTATTAGATGGAAGCTTATTTCGGCTTTTTGATATGTCTATATTTTATTCCTACACTGTTGGTTGGCTTTTGGTTCAAGGGCCTTATGTCCTCTTCATATGACTGTTTCTGGCAAACAGCTGCCTCAGTGTCTTAAAATTATTGCCTCGAACTTAGGAACTGATGTAATGGATTAAACCAGTCATTCATCTAAACGGTCAGATCTGTTTGGCTCATATTAATATTGCTGAAAGAAATATGTGTTCAGAATTCAAGCAGTCAGTCATGACTGACATTTTGCATAATGAGGAGAAAAAAAAAAAAAAAGAAAAAAAAAAGAAAGAAAATAAAGAGCTTAAAAATATTGTCTTTCAGCTTCAAGTGTCTCCTTCCCTACCTGGGTGGGAGGAAGAGGGGATCTAGGGCATTATTGTTGCTGGTTCAAATGCTGATGCTGAGTCAAACCATGACAACTGTTAACATCATTTCTTTTGAATTACCCCTGTAAAGCATCTTGGCTTTATGGAACATGGATTAATTTATTTGAGGGTTACTTCTTTTCTATTTTTTTTTTTTTCTAGTAATGAAGCTGTCAGAGAGTCTTTTGGTGATTTGCAAGTGTGTATAGAACTACAACATCCCTTTTTCTGTCCCGAACAACTCAGGATGGAGTTCCATGGTAGGCAAGCACGAACAGTGAGACGCAGGTGGGATGGTAGGCTATTTCCCTTCCCCTGTCTCCCCACACACGCCTTGGAAAATTTCCAGTAGCTGCTCTGCTCATGTGCCAACCACCAGGGGTCACCTTGGACCCTCAGAAGAAGCCCCCTCCAACCCTATTCCAGAACTCTATAATTCCAGCCTTGTACCCAGTACCTTCCAGAGCAATGAACTGTGCATGTGCAAAACCCAGCTTCATGTTGTGGCACCAAGGGTGGTCCCTGGGGGACAGAATGTTATCAAGAAGGTGAAAGTGCATCACACCTTTGTTGACCCACCATCTGTGGACCAGGACCTGAGGCTAGAGGCTTGCAGAGTGGGACCACACCCTAGAAAACACCTTGCTGGAATGAAAGGGTGGTGATGTATCTGTCCTATCTTCTCATCTTTCTTCCTTTCCTTTTCTCCTATGAGTTAGTGTTACAACCCCCTAGCCATTTCCCTTGTTTGCTTCATTTGCCCAATTAGGGAAGGTGTTACTGTGGATTAACATCTTCGAGGTTGCCCGCCTAAGTAACAGCTCTCAACAAAACATTGCTCTGCAGTTTCTCTAGAGCATTTGCCATGTTTTGTTTTGTTTTTTCACTACACCCTGCTGCTGAAGCAAGACTTGCATGCTTTTGGGGCACAAGAACTTTCACCTTCCTTGAAATTCACTGAGTGGGATGAGACAGAAGCTCAAAACACAAATCCTGTCACACCCTTAAGGGAGTTTGTTCTAGGGAACAGCTAGAGGAGGATGAGCACTTGATTTATTACATTTAACAAAAGAACCAGAAAATGAGAGGCAAACTGACAAAAAATGACCTTGGAACACTCAGTTGCTTATGAATTTGAGAACAGTTTTGTTCTTATTACCCATGTTTCGTTTTGTTTTGTTTTGTTTTTTCTAATTTAAAAGATGTGGGATGGTGCCTATCTAAGTTAACAGCTGATACGTTTGGCATCAAATCAAACAAAAAGCTGAAAAATACCCAACACCAAATGTGTTCTCATATTGTAGCAAGACACTGCAGTCATGACTTTTGACTTATGACCAAGGCCTTATCACTGGAAACTGTCCAGTGTAACATGATGCAGCGTATTCAAAACACTTCAAATATTTTAGGGCTTTTTTTTTTTTTTTTTTAATCCATGCCAAACTCATTGTTGAATACTGAGAAACTTTTATCACTAGGTGACAGATGATGCTGCTGGTTAAATGTGCTACAGTGCTTGCTGCACATTTTATTCTTGCGTTATCAGTGGATATGTTTGGACTACAGGCCTTCACACCCAGTGCACCTCTGCTCTTTGATGAATGATGCACTTGTTTTGGAAATTCTTTTTAAAGTTGTAGTAGCTTAATCCTCCTTTTTTTTGGAGGAAAAATATTCACTGGAAGACAAAAAATATGTCAAGGTTTATTTCACAGTTGGGAAATGTAAACTGTGCCCTGCTGCTGTCAGTCTCCTCATATCTCTCTCTCTCACACATGCCTGATCCATTTATATTCAGAACACGACAAACATGCTACAGAAATTATTCCAATAAGGAAAAGTTTATATTCTAATAAAGAATATTATTCCCACTGAAGCAGTGAAGAGACTCCAACTCTCATCAACAGGAATTGAGCTGGATCCCCAGGAACCTCCTCTTCTTTTCATCTAGACCCAGCAAACAGTGAAGTGGGGTGTATGCAATTTAGATGCAGAAGAAGAAAAAAATACTGTCCCAGACTCTACCTGCCTGAGATACCACTATGACACAGTAGGTTTGGGTCAGTGCAACTGTGTGAAATCAACAATTATTGCAACACTGTTCAATATGCATGAGGAAGATTTAGATATACCACTGCATTAAAGCAGTAGGCAACTTGGAAGATGTATTTTTCCACATAAGAAGAGTACTTTGTGTACTGGGACTTTGAAAGAATGACATGTAAAACTTACTAGAGTATATAAATTGTGTCTTTGGTAATCTTATTCTGACTGTTTATTTGGAAGCATAATAGATACATGATGTAGGCTACACTTCTAAAAGTCTCTGAGCCTCATCTTTCCTTAAGAAAAGTTGTGAACGGTGTCTTCAAAAAAGTGGTGTCCATTACTGATATAATCAGTTCAGGCATCTCTGCCTTATGTTTATATTTTTATCAGAATAACTCCACCACCAGGTAAGCAGGAGTAGAGTGGGTACCATGAACAGTAAGGGATGCAGTGAGACCATCTTAGTTAAATTAATTCCTTTTTCTGACTTGAGAATGAAGAGGAAAATATGTTTCAGATAAATTACATAAACTCATGTTTAATTTCAGTGTGGACTCTTATTATGTTACCATTACATTACTATTACGAGTTTGGTCTACCTGATTCTGCTTCTACTGATTTTACAGAGGTCTTGATGAATGTGCAGTGAATTGAGGTGCACTGGTTTATCAACAGAAACTGCCTGTTTTTTGGAAATCCAAAGTCATTTGCTGTGGTATATTTTACAGCAATTTGTGAAGGGTAATATAATTTCATTTTTTATCTTTATTCTGAATTTTCTGCACATGCTGCGGACTGCTCTGGAGTTCTTCTGCCACTGTCTTCTGTGAGAGCCAGAAGGCCTTCAGGGCATCTCGGGAAAAAACGGATTGCAAGAGAGAAAACATCATATTTTAAATTTCCTGGCCCTTCCAACAACTATTAGAGCAAAAGAATCATAAAAATTTGTCTATTCCTCCATTTTATTCTCTCTCCTTCTCAATTCCCCCCATATTTTCACGTTTCTCACATTTATTCCTCAAGATATTAGTTTATAAACTTTCTTCAAATACCCACAAAAGACTGTAAGTCACTGTTTCTATGTTCAAACCATTAATTTCAAGAAAACATGTCCTGCAGCTTGACCTTTTGAGACAGCTTAAAAACTTTTTTTAGAAATCTGGATCAACATCCAGCAAGTGCAAGTACATACCTCATGAAATATATTACTCAGTAAAAAGCATTATCTGTGAACTACCTCAAAAATTTTTCACTTTAGGTACTAGCATTTCACTTGCATAAAGTGAACTGGTCAGCTTGGACATATCCAACAACAAGAGATGAAACAGAATAGGCTGCTAATCTTCCATACATTGTGACATATTACACAGGTGCTTTGCAGAACTGATTAATTGATTGATGTATTAAGAGTTAAAGACAGACAGTGATTGTTCGTAGTTCCACCATTAAGAGTATATTATTCTACATATCTGAAGGAGATGCATAAATGAAACAAATAAAAATAGTGTTGTAACACAGTAACAGTCATCAGTGTGCAGGTTCAGAATAAAGCAAGTTCAAAGTACACATTCTAGAGGTGTTCTACTATTGGTATTTCACTTTGGATGTCTGCCTCTACAGCACTGCAGTGCTAACTAATGTAGATATGGTCTTGAATAATTCAGTCAGGGCCTGCTGAGTGATTTTGGCTTTTGGGTGAGCAAAAACCAAGATATTGCCCTTTTTCTCTGAAATTATGAATGTGAGGCTGATGTTCTGCTCCTGTTCCTGTCCTGCTATGTTCCTAATTACAATAATATTAATAAAAAAATAATCTAAAGACACTGCAGTTACAATACAGCAACTCTTAGCAGCTCACATTACATTTGATTGAAATGCAATAATGAGCTGATCAGGATCCAAGTTATTTTACACCGATTAATTAAAAAAAACCAACAAACCAGATCCCACTCTCCATAAGGAAATGAAACTTGACACAGATGTAAAGTCCCACTAAATTCAGAGACTGTGGGGTTAGTTAGTGCAATGAGAACATCTGCCCCACCCCTACTGTACTGAAAGATATAATGGCTGTCTTGCAGTAACCTTCTACTACTTCATATAACATGGATCATTTGGAGACAGACAAATGACAAGTGACACAGAAATATGTTTACATAAATAATGAACAGATATAATGTATTAGGCACTAGCAGTTGATATTTAGGATCTTGATCACTGGGATGTTTAAAAAATTTATTACAAGTGCAATTGTAAAAGATCATAATGACTGTTTTCAATATAAATTGTAATTAAAATTATTTATGATTTAATGACTTGCCAAAAGCAGAATACATTTTTCCCCTTGTATTTCTTACTTATGCTTTTAACTTCCTTACCAACTGCAGTGATAAGCTGTTCCTCTAAATGGCCATTCCACTCCATGAGCTGCATGATTGACTGACTGATTGATGGTGTGTTCAGTTCAAACACAGATGATCACAGCTTGAAAAGAAGAATAATTGATAGAGGGGAAGAAAAAAAAAAGTGGCAATCACATGAATAGATTATCATCCCTCTAAGAACAGATTTTCTTTTCAACAGCTTCAAATAACACTATATCAAATCTTCCAAGCTTATTTTTAAAAACAAAGCAAAAACATCAGTTTCTTTGTTAATCACCCCTATTTTTTTACTCACCAAGTTATGTAAAACTATTTCAATTAAAAAGTTATTGCTAAGTTAATTCCTTAGATGCCTTCACTCACAGAGGAGTTCTGAAGTCTTTATTCAGCATTTACTCATGGAGATATCTGAAACATGGTCAAGACATGGCTCAGTTATAGTGAAGAGAGTTAAAATTTCATCTAAATGCTATTTGGATCAACTGAAATAAGCCAAATATTGACATATTTTCCCTTAAATTTGCAGCAAATTTCACTAACATCCATTTAGGTCTCAAAACTTTGCATGTTTAAATATAGTTGTATGCAAGAGGAAAAAAGACTAGCAGTTGCTTGCTTATTAGTTTATAACACACAGTACTATCTGGAACTAGCCTGGTTGTTTATTTTTATTTTATACAGGTAAAATTTCCCTTCATGTTAAAATGACAGTGGCCTTTGTCAGAAGTTCATACTAACAGAAAGGGAAATGTGCATAATGTACTAAAACAATAACAGGGAGGCAGAGAAGGTTGTGTGTTAGGTTAGAAACAGCTATTTTAGTAGCTGGGAGCCATTCTGACTCAATCTACCCTGGCAAGGTCAGTGACCCACTTAGTCACCTCTTAATCCCCAGGCAAAAGGATTAGAGAGAGGCACTGGAGTAGACTGGCCTTGTCCATATTGCCTGCTCTTCAGCCTGGTCTCCTCCTGGCTATGTGTGGTATTCCTGTTGTGCTAAAATGTAATTATTACTCCTGTGCTTTGGTTTGGTTTGTTTTTTCCAGGTCCAAGCACCAAAATAGTGTGAGGGCTTTGCTTCAGCCCTCCAGATGGGTACTTATATGATGGTGTGCATATTTTATTTTGTGTGCATGGTATGGGTACTGCATGCAGGCATTTGGGGGCATGGAAGACTTGGTGGCATAGAGGGGGGCAAATATGGTGTAATCATATTTCTGTTCTTCCTGTAGGGATGAATAAAAATAATAATGGAAAATGTTTAATTTTTTTAAACAGATTAATCTCTAGAGCTATTTTCTGATTAAATGATAGAGATGAGAAACATAAAAGATTTTAAAACAAAGTTTTCAAGTGTGTATAAAAAGAATTAGGAGAATTGTTTGCATACAGTCAAAAGAAATTTTAATCTCTGGCCTGTATGGTCCTTTCCAGCCCTGTGTTTCTCTGCTTCTAACAGCTTTTCATTCTTCTTTCATTGTTCATCTGTGCCCTGAGCCCAGCTTCAAAGAGCATTATTTACTGATGTGAATGCAACTAAAAGTCTGTATGGCATTTCAAAGGAATTCAAAGAAGTTGCCCTTGAATGGCTCCAGGTGAATAGTTTTACCTAGTGAATAGTTTCAAGAATAGCTTGCTTCTTTTCTCTGAAGTTTTTATTTCTTCTCTCTCTCTGGCTGACATTCACTCACTGCAGAAGGACAGAGGACCAGGCTGAAATAAACACAGGAGGAAAAGGGCAAGTGTGAGGAAGACAGGTAGAAAAGCAGATGTTTATGAGAACTGGAAAAGTAGTAATTACAATTAACGTGGCAACAAGGTCCTTGTAGCTATCTATAACAACAAAACACAAAATTTCGATACATGCTAACTTTGGAGTTACTTTAAAGGTGTTAATCTTCAGCTGTGGAGTAAAAAAAAAAATTAAAAAAAAATAATTCTCAAATGGCTATAGTTTGTCTTAGAAAATTTCTCTTTCCTTTTAATTTCTGTTCTGGTTTGGTGGTTTTTTTGGTAGCAGGGGAAGGGCCCCAGGAGTGGCTCCAGTAAGAAGCTGAGAAGCTCCCTCTGCTCCAAAACCCCCTGCTCCAATACCAGCCGAGGAGCCATTAGAGGGACAACAAGTGAACCTCAGTGATTAGCATACGAAAGAACTGAGGTAAGACCTGAGCAGATAAAGAAAAAGAAGAGCTGTGTTGGGGAGGCAGAGCGGTACTGGTGGTTGGTGAGGAAGAAGGAGAAGAAGGTGCCCAAGCAGAAGTTTCCCTGCAGCCCATGGCGAGATGGCAGGTGTGCCCCTGAACTCGTGAAGGAACGTGGTGGGACATTCCCTGAAGGTGCCAGGAGGGGTGAACTTGGCCAGTGGACTTGGATTCTATGGCCAGTGGATTTGCTGCCAGTGGACTCTGATTGTGCAGCTTTGGAAGCCCCCGGGCCAGGGGAGGTGGCTGTTCCCAAAGCCCCCGTGACTCTGTGGGAAGCCCAGGCTGGAGCAGCTCCAGACCTCGTGGGAAGGACTCATGAAGGAGAGGTTCCTGAAGGACTCTCTCCCATGGGAGGGACCCCATGAGGAAGCAGGGCAGAACTGTAAGGAATCCTTCTTTCCGAGGAAGAAGGAGCAGCAGGAACCACCAGCCTGTGAACTGACTCTAAACCCCATCCCCTGTCCCCCTGTGCCACTGGGGAGAAGGAGGGAGAGAAACCGGGAACAAAGGGATTCTGGCCCGGGAAGAAGGGGGGGTTGGGGTAACATATGCAAGCCCTGCTCTGTGTGTGTCTGTGTCCTGGGTGTGTTTGATGAGTGTGAAATTAAATTATTATTTTTTCCCCAAGTTGAGTCTGTTTTGCCCAGGATCTCAATTGCTGAAGATCCCTTCTTGTCTTTTGTCTCAACCCATGAGCCTTGTCCTCCTCATCCCAGAGTGTGTGTGTGTGTGGGGGGGGGAGCTGAGTGAGTGGCCATGGGACTGTTCCTTTGTTGTCGTGTTGGGCCCAAACCACGACAATTTCCCACATTTGCAACTGAATTTAAAAGAGCATTATGTCACAGCAAATGATGAAAAGTATCCAGAGTTACTTTGTACAGCTTAAATCAATGCATGGGTCTGGTCTATGAAGGTGATCTTGATATGTGTCAGAACTTCCCTTGACATTTCAAATTTGTAATGTATTGACTAGTGCCTTGCATATGTCATGAATCAGCATTAGCAGACACAATAGGTTTCTTACATCTGTTACTATGCATCATTGAACCATTTATGAATTGTATTCAGGATATAGCTGGCTAAATAACAGATGTCAGTGTCCTTAGTAAAATATTCAAATTTCCTTCTGAAAATGTGTCTTGATCCTCTTGTTGTAATTAATATTTTGAAGTCAATTACTCTTTTACTTTTTAGAGTTTCAAGTTTCCTATTATTTCACAGAACATTCAGCACATTCAGGCCACTGGTTTTAAGTCTGTGTATCTCCTAAGGACAGGAGATACAGTGATACGGAGATGTGAGATACTAACTCATCTGACAAAGGGGAATATAAGAATTTTTTAACATGGCCAGAAAATCCATGCAGAATGTTTTTAGTTATAAAATGTGGGTTTTTTTCCTCAAATCACAAACCTGAAAACTACTGTATCAGCAACATAAATATATTATTATTGTGTTGCCATTCAGTCAGGATGAATAGCAAAACCAAAATTTTAGAGACATAACATTACTGCTTCTCAAAGTTAACAATTTGTTTTACACATGAAAAGCAATATATAACATTTTCCCCAAAATGTTACAATACTTTAATATATTCTTAACATAGATTATTGACATACAATCCCTCTGTGGGATTTCATAGCTATAGATAATGAAGGAGAAAACCTGCCTTTTTCACAGAAAAATGCTAAAACTGCCATGCCAAAAGCATCTAAAGTTTTAATCCTTAATTCAAAATTCTTGTGAAGAGACTTAGCAATCTGCACACCCAAGACCAATAGCCATTTTGGATAGACTTGATAATAATTTTTATTTGTATTTTATTCTTTTATCTCTGTTCACAGTAGTCCAGTTGTAGCCTTCAGGAACTAATGCTGGCTCATATAAATGGCACCTGTCAGAGAGCACGTCATCAGTTTTCCTGCATGAGTTGAGCACATAACACTTCATAAAAGTTAGATGGTCAACTGAGTGAAAAGTGGGGGTCAAGGAGGACAGGTTAAAAGGCTTATGGTATGTAGAATATAGGATACAATGTCATAACAAGGAAGCAAAATAACAGCACCATGAGCATATGGCATATGCTACATCAGCTACTACTACAGTCCAAAGGAGTCTTTTTTTTGTATATCAGAATGTAAGAGCAGTACCCTGGTCTGTGAGATTACAGACTCACCATTATTTTCTTCCAAAGAGCTCCTAATAAATGTCACCGATGAAGGACCCTGCATAAAAAAATAATGTGTTCACTGTGGTGTTTGAAGACACTTGTTTCCACCACCCTGTATTCAAATACCTGGAGTAGCAGAGGAGAGATCAATAAGAAAATGTGTTTTGCAGCTTCATAATTAATTTAAATTTCAATGAAAAGTTGAATATTTTTAAATCATGGCAAATAGTAACTTATTAACTGAAATTTGCACACCAAACATTTCTAAAAATACAGCACTTACCCTGATGCAATGTCATTTAGGGAAATTCCCTGTTCCTTTACATCTTGGGAAGTTTAGAGTAAGAATTACAAAAATCTCTTGTTAAACATTTATGTTTTCTAAAGATTTATCCTGTTCATCAAACGCTGCATTTTCCCACATCTTCTTTACATATTTATTCTTTTCTAATTGTTCTGAACAGCTTATGGGCATTGTTTCAGTGCTGTTTTAGAGACAGAAATTCTTGAAACACAATAGTGTTTCAATGCACTACTGAAAGGTATTCGAAGTGAACAATGGCTTGGGAAGCTTCCCCTGTTGACTGATTTATAATAATGCTGAAGAAAGGATTTGTTTTTGAGCTTACTGTTTGAAAGTCAAAAAGGCTGCCAGATCCAATAAATCTTATTTTACACCTAACTGATCCTTGCACCTTTGCTTTCTGGGCTACAGAACAAATTTAGGAAAGTAAGGTTGAGCTAAAGCTCCATCAAATTAGTACACAGACCATTGCTTCTAAAGTCTCCTTGTTAGACTTTATATTTAAATTAATTTACACAGCCTCAGCAATGATACTTTGATCTACCTTCTGAGGTTGTCCCTCTCCACACCACAGACCCGCATGTTTGTGTGATTCAAAACCAACTTGTGTAAGCCCCAAATGCCAGTGAGGGAGAGGGGGAGAAAATGCCACCTAAGTCTTTCTCAGAGAAATTTTCTGTTTTGTACAGCTGTGCTGGTGAGCTAAAAGTCCAGGTCTTTCCTTTCCACTGACCTGTCAAAGTATGAACTAAGTGAAGAAAATTTAGACAATAGATCAAACACCTTTATGTTAATGAGAACGTAACCATCATCTTCAGTGTATTTCAGAGGAGATGTGGAAGTCCTGGATCAGGTGTTCATCATCCCACCGTAGCCTACAACAGAGCGCTCACCTGGGTTGTGGATGTGATTTAGTTCTGTCAGAGCCCACCACATTCCAATTGGGAAAAGGCATTGTGGGATATATTTTCCTGTAACTTCCAATGAGACCATGTGGAATTCATGTCTATGTTTGCAGTATAGAATTATTTCCATGCTAACGTTTCACCTTAGCTCAATCTGTAACAATAACTTCAGCTGGGCAAAAGTCAGTCATTTCCCTCCATCGGGACATGTAAGATGCCAGACACACAGCAGAACATTCCCTTCATGTGCAAACCATAATCCAGCATAGAAAAGGAGCAATATAAACAAAAGTTTGAGTTTATGTTCACAGATAGATGGGTTAGAACAACTAGCCTACTCCTCTTAGACTACTTTCACCCCAATTCTATTCTATTTTTTATCATAGAAAATCATGAAGCCCCACTGCACAAATTCTTTAACCAGGGTAAATTTGATGTCCTTAAAGACCTTGCAGTCAAATTTGCAAAGGATAAGACAGTAAAAGGGCATAACGTAGGCCACATAAATCCACCCAACGTTCTCCAAACTACTGTAACATATAAGGAAGGTCAAGAGTCATTTACCTTGTTCTCTCTTCTCCCTCTGTTTGGAAAGCCTTTTAGTTCTCCATTCCCTTCCCTAGTTCCCCGGTATCCATTTTCACAAGGTCATTTGGAACACTGAAGGATGGTGGAAGGTGGAGGTAATTTTATCAGGTTTTACAGCCTGTAGACAGGCAGATCTCAATGTGTTTCTGAAAATCAAATCCACAAAAAAATACATCCAATTGCAGTTTGAAGAGACCTGTGTCTCAGTATTTTTTTTATTATTTTTTTTTTTTATTAAAACAACTGCTGTTTCTTTGTCCTACATTCAGCAAACTTTTCAGACGGAGGTTTTCAGAGGTATTTTGAGCAGTAGGATGTCTAAATTGTACAACTTTCATTATTCATTAAACACTTCAGTTGTTTTCCCCTCACCGGGTGAATGTTGCTTTAACTTTTTTTCTATCTTCAGCTAATCCGTTGAGCACTCGCTGTACATTCAGCAGTGTAGTTATGTTGTATAAATGCCTTCTTTCCTCACTGTGTCAGTTGGGCTATACCTCAGAGAATAACGTTTTCTTCAGGGATAGAAACACTGCAGTGGATTTTAAGAAACTCTAGTGTATCTCTGCACTGCCCAGGCTGAAAATTGAAGGCATAAGACTAGAATCTGATAAAAGAAATGAAAATAGAGAGAGGCTCTGCTTTTACAGACAGTTTCACTTTCATTTAAATGATTTGCCCTTCATTTTCTGGGCTTTTTTCCCCTTTAAAGCAAATAAAGTATTGAGAGAGGAAAAAAGTTGCTGTGATGGGTGCACATAGACCAGATTGTACTATTTCTCTATTTTAAAATTTTCATGCATAACACATTCTAATTATTATCTTTTTTATTTTCATATACAGTCTTGTTTTTCCTCAAACTGCATTTTAAACCTGTTTTCCTGCTTCTACGAATATGTGTCCTTCTGTATCTACGAAAAAGGTAGAAACTTATGGCCATGCTTTTCTGTATTAGGGTCATAAAATTTTTCATAACTCAGATTCTAAAAAGAAGACTACATATAAAAATATGTATACATATGCCGTTTAAATAAATTTAGCATTCCTTGTTTAATTTTGACTGGACATTTCTTTTATGTTTATATAATACAGATGAATTTTTCAGTTGAACTTACACAATATTATTCTACATATTCATTGTTAGAACTGAACAAATGAACTTCTGATTCTAAAAGGATCAATTAAGACATGTTAGTAATTTTAAAAATCATAATGTCTAAACAATGATTAAAAGCTACACTTTCCTGCAAGATTTTTCAGTTTCAGATTTGCTATTCTTTTTAGAAAACAAGGAATCCTTAAATAACCCCTTCCTAGTATTTCTGGGCTGTTTATTTTTATCTGCTTAACTCTTTAAAAGAAATAATGTATAGCTGTCTTTTTAAAAGTCAAGCCAAAGCAACCTGTCAGTGTTTGGGTATCTGCTGTACTAGAATGCGATTTGTGTGGAACCTGTAACAGAAATGTTATTCTGATTGTAAAAATACTAGCTTACTAAATGGATAATACAACCATAATTTAACATTTTTATTTAGTTATTTATTTATTTGTTTGTTGTGATAGCCAGAGGTTTGAAATTGGGGATTTGGCCACATGAATGTCTATTTACTTCACTGAGAAGCAAACTGGAAACTGGAGAACTTCTGGAAATGTCTGTGACAGTACTTTACTGAATTGAGGCCTGCGGAGCAAATATTTAAAATGTTCAAGAGCCAGTATTTGCTAGTACTTCTAATAACAGGCTATCCTTTACAAATGCAAGTTTAACGTGGTGATTACACAATTTATAACTGAACTAAAAAAAAACACAAAACCGTGTAATCTCATAATGCATACTCATTAAGAGAAGTGGTATTTTACAATTAATAGTTCTTAATAATGTTGTAGGTAGATAGAAAATTATCCTTAATGCTATTTCTAGCAATAGAGCCATGACAGTTTAGACAAAATTTTGGGCTCCTTTTCTACAATGAGATATTTTAATAAACTTCCAAAGATGCAAATTTTGCCTTTCTCAATAGTTAGACAATGAGTTTTTTCTTGGTTTTAAAACAGTTCCCTCACATAAACACCCTAGATGCTGGAGAGAAAATTTCATAAGCAGAGGCATATGTGCTAAAATGTAAGTAAGAAATAATGGGAAAGCAATAGAGAAACCTTGGCTTTTAAAATAATCATTAAAAAAAACAGTACATGAACCTTATCCCATAATTATGTCAAAGAAAGAAGGTAATGCTTGGCAAACTATTTTACTCTTTATTCATGCACTGAACATTCTTCTTCATTCCCAGAAAGTGTGCTGAGAATTGCACAGCATTATGTTTACACTGACAGAAAAGGAAACATAAATTCATAAGGAGCTGTGTGTTAACTACAACTAAGAAGAAATTTCAAGATACCCTTATAGATGGCACATTTATTCCACTCTAAGGGTTACAGTGAGCTTTTTCAGAGGATAGAGGTAAGCTATATGAGATGAACAGATAAATTGATTTACATCAAATTTAAGCTTTCAATTTTATTATTTTCTTCAGGCATATGCTTTAAAAAAAGGCAATTTATTCAGAAAAGTAAAGTCTTTTTACTTAAAAAGTATCACAGTATTTTATAGGGTTTTCACTTCATTTTTGCAGTTCAGAAGTAGAATTGAATAACAAGCTTCTGGATTTTTTCTCAACTATGAATATTTTTGGACAACCTGATCATGATCCTTTCAATCACTTCATACTGTTCAGGTAATTTTGCAAGAACTCCCCTATATTTCCGTGCCGATGAGGTTTAAATAGTAAATGCTAAATGATCTGCATGAGTCATGGACCTATATGAGATTCTGACTGAAGCAATTAAAAGGAATTTGGAGGTAGATCTTGTCTCTAACAACAAATGCAGGAATCTTTCAAAGTATTGAAAAAATTGAGAGTTTGCTCTTCCTGTAGGACAATGGCTATGACTTGCCCCATCTTGAATACAACATGTAAATCAAATGGGAATTTGCATATAAGCATTTTTGTTAGGTGGGATCAGACAGTGGATGAATAAAAGCATCTGAAGCCAAAACAATCTTTCTGTGTTTGGGTAGCTGCTGCAAGCGAATGCCATTTACATTGAATCTGGGTTGTTTAGTCTGCAGAAAAGGAGGCTGAGGGGAGACCTTTTCACTCTCTACAACTACCTGACAGGAGGCTGTAAGGAGGTGGGGATGTGTCTCTTCTCTCTAGTAACAAAAAATAGGATGAGAGGAAATGGCCAGAAGTTGTGCTAGGGGAGGTTTCAATTGGACATATTATGTAAAATTTCTTCACATAATGGGTTATCAAGCATTGCAATCGGCTGCCTTAGAGAGGTGGTTGTGTCGCCATCCTGAAGGTATTTAAAAGATGTGCAGATGTGTCACTTAGGGACATGGTTAAGTAGTGGACATGGCTGTGCTAGGTTTATAGTTGAACTCAATGATCTTAAGGCTTTTTTCCAACTGCAATTATTCTAAGATTATGTGAGCATATGGTGTTTCCTTAAACAAGCTACTCAGGTTGCCATAAGCTATCATAAAATTTTCCCTAGCGTACTGTGCTTTCATGCCGTAGCTGTTGAAATCAGAACCACTTCCTGTTTGAAAGAATTGGGGTTGAGGCCTCTCGTATTGTTTATATGCAATATTTGGTAAAAGACAAATTCAGACAAAAGGAAAACAGTGAAAGTAAATAAGAAGAATGAGATTTGGATTAAGGGTTATCCCATTTTGGCAGGTTCTCCAGGGCATGAAAGAACAGAAGAATATTGGAAGCTCATTTTGCCAGAAGCAAAATTGATAATTAAATGTCTCCTTGCTGTTTTTTGTTTCCTTGTTTTAATTTGGAATTTACATTTCTTTCACTTCAGTAACAAGCTGTTCTTTCAGGTCAAGTAGGAATTCAGAACATTCAGCTTTAATAGATGTCCCCTGGCTCTTAATGTGGTAAAAACTTATGTAGGATCAGGCTGTGTTCCTCTCCCATTTGACTACAAACAAATTGAAAGGGATATTATATTTAAGTTACAGTACTAGAAAGAAAGAGATAAGAAAACCATAACTGAAATGGAGTTACCATACTTCATCTATATTTTAATTAAACTATAAACATATAGAAATAAAATTGTTTATTCTTGACATACTTGTTTAATATCCTCCTCTGAATCACTCACTGCTGCAGCCTTTCCCTCTCATGGTTGACTGTGTAAGTGCACATAGAGATGAGTCTCTTAATTTAGGCATCTCAAATCACAACCCTAAATTTGAGATTTACAAATTTAACCTTCTCTTCCCAAAGTTGTCACAGACACTCAGCTGACCCACAAGTCACAACAATGTAATTCCAGTAAAAAAGAATAATTGGTTACTCTGCTTGCTTTCTTTAGTGGTGTACTGAATACTTCCTGTTAGTTACACCTAGTTCTGTCTCAGTTGTGCTGGTCATTGACACTTTGTGAATGTTAATGTACTGTCAAAATATGTGTTCCTGTAATAAGTGGGTACTTCATGTGGTGTCCAATATAAAAATCCATCCAAGTGGTATTAATCTATCATGGAAACAAGATGAGTAACAAAAAAATGAATTGAGTGTAAAACAGAAGATATTTTTTCTCTGTTGTAATAATTTTTCTAATTCTTTCATCTCCAGTTTTATCCAGAAAGCAGAATTTTGAAGATATTTTTGAGGCATGAATGAATGAATGAATGACATATCGATAGTTCTTATGTTGTATAGAGTAGTAGAGGGAAAAAAAGAACAAGTAGTTAATCTATCCTTTAAAGTAAGGCAACAAACTAGACTCTAGATGCCCATTCAGCAATCACATTAAAACATGAATCCTGCAGTAGAAACAAATAACACATGAAGTTACAGCAGAGTTAGGGCTAGCAGAAAAAAAAACAATCAACTAATAAATAAAAAAATACAAGGAAATATTTTTCAAAACATGATACAAAATAATTTTCCCCAAAAAAATCTCACATAGACTTAATTGTTTGCAACACCACACTAGGTATTTCAAGAGAGAGGAGTAAATGTTGAGAGAGAGGAATGCTACATGTTCATAGAAGTCAAAGCGTGAACACACCAAAGTAACTTCAGCAGCAATCCAAGACATGATGTGTGAGCAGCAAAAGTGTGTTGCAAGGAATATTTTTACGCCTTTTTCTATAAATAAACAATTAGAAAGAGTAAATTCTGTATGTGTCTGCAGGATGTTTTCTTGCTCTCTGTATGAATAGAAATTTCACTGCAACTTCTCCTGAGCTGTTCACTCAGTATGTTATACATAACCCACTGTTTTAAGATATCTTCACTGAAATCCTAACAGAGCTGTTAATTCTACTTCAACTAGAGCCATTATCTCAGAATATGAGGGGCCATACATGGGGTTGGAACTACATGATCAAGGTCCTTTCCAACTCAAACCATTTGATGATGATGATGACGATGATGGTGATGATGATGATGACGATGGAATGAACTGTTGATTTAAGGCAAGGTATTTTCTTATTTTGAAAATCTGATTCATTAAAGAAGTATTTTTGATAAGCTGTTGGTGTATTTTGTTCTGGTAGGATAGGACATTAAGTCCTCCTAGCTGAATGAGAATGGAGACTTTTGCAATATGAATGACAAAGTCACATTAAAGATGAGCTTGAAAGAGAATAAAAAAGTGAGATAAAGTGAAAGTCTTCTATGTGGTATGTTTCAGCACAAAATGCTTCCACAACAAAGCTATTGATAAGCAATACAGTTTGATTTTTCATTGGTCTCAAGACACTCTTGGTTACTTCCCTTTAGCTGTTTTATTAAAAATAAAGGTTTACAAAATAGTGCCCCTAAGACATGTGCTTGAGGTATCTGTTTATTACCTGCTTCGAACTGTTGGTATCAGGTACTACCTAGCCAGTGAGCAAATATTTTGCTATATTTAATGAGGGTCACCACTTTCATTATTTGCCAACTACAGTCATTTGGGAAGGCAGATGACTGAATGTTGTTTTACTCTAAATGTTTTGCCTCATCTTTTAAAGACAAACGAGAAGTACTACTCTCTTCCACATCACTTACCTCAATGATCACTTAAGCATAAAATTAGAGAAAAGAGAAGAAAATCAAGGATGCTGTCAACTCCTAAGCACTATGCTAATGAAATCACTATCTTCTGCAAATGTTTTTTGCATAAAATTGTCTCCAAGTCTTAAAATAGCTTTCCAACACAGTTCTTCTGACATTATTCTTTCATTAAATCATCGTCTGGTTAATTGTGTCCTATTGATGATAGCAATCCATTTATGCTCTATGTTCTTTTTATCAAGTGAAAGGTCACATCAACTGAAACCTGCTATTAAGCAAATAGTGAAGAAATTGAAAGCAGTAATAATAGTGTTTTCCTGCATACACAAAGATGGTGATGAACCAAAGATGGAAATATACATTTAAAACTAAACGATGTAAAAATATTGCAATATCTCAAGAAAATATTGTATGGTATGAGCCTTTGTTTATACACAAAAAGAACCAGAACTGAATTTAAAACAATAATGAAAACTATATGCAATGTAACTGGAGAATAAAAAATATATAGTATTGCTATCTATCATAATTGTATCTTGATAACTGTTGATAGACTATCTTAGGAACTCAATTCCAGTTATAAATAATTCAGGTTAAAATTGTCTTAAATTGAGTACTCCCTAAGGACTCTGGCTTGGAGCAGGTATATAATATTGCTAACTTTCATGAGAAGAGGGGACATTTTACTTTTCTTAATTCTCAGTCCTTAGCAGTTATCTTCCATTGTCGTAAATATACATGCTTGAAAACAGAGAAAGTAGTAAATCTTAAGAAGAACAGCAAGTTACACAGCACAACTATCAGACAATGTCAGTCATAGAGTGGGACTCACTATACATTATATATTTTTATTCTCTCGCAGTTCCAAAAAGAACAATTGAAAAAAAAATAATTCTACAGGTAGCCTGAGACAATTATATTTCTTAGGAAATATGGAAAATTGAGAAGCTGCAGGGGGAAAAAAAAATAAAAATCTTATTTAAGATTAAGAAGGTAGTTTATTTATTACCCTTTGTTTTTGTTCAAACAGCCCTGAAACTTTCAGAAGGTAAAAGACTTCTTCTCAACGTAAAAGTAAATTAGACATTCCAATTGGGAATGTCAAAATGAAAAATTTTACTTTTCCTACTATGCATTTTTCCGCAATACAAACACTTCAATGACCTGAAATTAATTCAGAAAATATTTCAGCATCACCAAAGATGTGTTAATTTATTTTTATTACAGGAAAAAATGACAGCCAAATTATTTCATCCAGCTCTCCTCTAGATATCCA
Source organism: Chaetura pelagica (assembly GCF_000747805.2). NCBI lineage: Eukaryota > Metazoa > Chordata > Aves > Apodiformes > Apodidae > Chaetura > Chaetura pelagica. Next base: position 3,741,176 of record NW_009952435.1, read on the forward strand.
TTCCATTGTGCGGCTCCTATTATTACCTGGGCAATTCACAATTTTGACTGTATTTATAGTCATAATAGCTCTCTAAGGTAGGAAAATAGTACTGGTATATACAGAGGGACAGTTCTAAAAAGGGGTCATAGCCCACTGATATTCATTACTGAGTGGGATTCAAGTGCCTGAGTCAAGCATCTTAATACTTCTGTACATTAAAAAACAAGAATTACATGACAAAAAAAGATACCTGCAGTCTCTAGCATGCTGAAGAGAGAACAACAAAGGTAGCCAATAATTAATGCTGAAAATTTGAACAAAATTATCTCCAACACAGTTTAATATCTAACTGTATTTCTGTCCGAAATCCACACATATAAAAAATGTCCAAAAAATCCCAACAAAAAAAAACCCAAACCAACAACAAACCAAAAAACCCAAACAACCAAACAAAAACCCCAACCAACCAAAAAAACCCAAACAAAACAAAAAAACAAAAAAAAAACAAAAAAAACCCTTCCTAACTCCAGGGATTAAGCTTCTGTTTCCTCAGAAAATTGCCTCACTATGGGCCTTGCTGAAAATATGATCTCTCAAACCAACAGAAGTTATGAGGCAAGAAAGTAATTCAAGTTTAAAAGTGAAAAGAGATGATTTGAGATGGAAAAGTAATATTCAAGTCTTTGCCCCTAAAACTCTTTCTACTCTTCCATACAGCCAATATAAAATGGATAGATTGTTCAGGGAGCTGGGACTGCCATTTGAAATTTCCTTCCTCCCCTGTGTGTTCTTATAAGGGTTTACCTACTGAGGTACAACCTAAATGAAGTTAAGAGGGCTCCAAACCTGATCTGCCCAATTCACTCAGGGCTGCTGGGCATCTATGCAGAATTTCCAGCCGCACCGTCCCAGCTCATGTTTCTTTGTTCTGTCTGCATTTAAAATAAATACAATTTAAGAAATATATTTGACTAGTAGTTATTATACATTATGATTGTTTAAGTGGCACCATATCCTGAACTCCAGATGTTGGACTGAGAGTTCATTAGATGTGGGCTTATATTCTGATACTCATTGAATAGGAAAAATGTTCCTTTCCCGAAAATCTTCCTCCAGCAAGTCTATCTGTGAGAGCAGTAACTTTAAGTAAATTCACAGAATCACAGAAGGGTTTGGGTTGGAAGGGACATTAAAGATCATCAAGTTCCAACTCCCCTGCCATGGGCAGGGAGACCTTCCATTGGACGAGGTTGCTCAATAACAAATTTTACCATGCAATCTACAGAGCTAACATCTTCTGAAGATATGAAGGATGTTTTCAGTTTCTTCCTCCACTCTTCAGCTGGATCCAGCACAGCAACTAAAATGTTCCTTTCCATATACTGGCACTGACTGCCACTGTTCACTGGGTGTAGTGTCTTGTCAGCAACTTACTGACTGGTAAGACTCTAATCCAACCACACCACTGACCCTGCTATTTCTAACAATTCTTAACTTGTTGCTTTTTTTTTCATTTTCATTGGCCAAGAAAGCCAACAGCATCCTGGCTTGTAGCAGGAATAGTGTGGCCAGCAGGAGAAAAGAGGTTATTGTGACTCTCTACTTGGCACTGGTGAGGCCGCACCTCAAGTGCCGCGTTCAGTTCTGGGCCCTTCACTACAATAAACACATTGAGGTGCTGGAGCCAATTCAAAGGGCATCCAAGCTGGTGAAGGGTCTGGAGAAGTCTGAGTGTCTGAGGGAATTAGGATTCTTTCATTTGAAGAAGAGGAGGCTGAGGGGAGAGTTGACCACTCCCTACGACTATCTGAAAGGAAGTTCTAGGAAGGTGAGTGTTGGCCTCTTCTCTGAAATAAATAATGATAAGCCTAGAGGAAATGGCCTCAAGTTACGCTAGGGGAGGTTAATACTAAGTGTTGGGAAGAATTTATTTACTGAAAGAGTAGACAGGCACTGGAATGGGCTGCCTAGGGAGGTGGTGGAGTCACCATCCCTGGAGGTATATAAAAAACAGGTAGATAAAGCACTTGATAATGTGCCCAGGGAACTTGTGGAAGACCCCTCCCAGGAAGTGTTACAAGACCAGGTTGGATGTGTCTCTGAGCAACCTGATCTAGTGGGATATATCCTGGAACTAGATGATTTTAAGGTCCCTTCTAACTCAAACCATTCTAGTATTCTATGATTCTATGTTCCAATAGGCTTTTTTTCTTTCC
>NW_009952435.1:3743386-3764841 GCF_000747805.2 Chaetura pelagica
TTTCCCTATTTATTTATTTATTTTTATTACTTTGCAGAGATGGGGTTGATGGTTGGATGTGATAATCTTGGAGGTCTTTTCCAACCATAATAATTCTGTGTGGTTCTGAGTAATCTTTAAGAAGCAGAGACAATCAAACAGATATAGAGGACTTATAAGCTGGTTTTACCCTTCTCATTCATGGATTCACTTCTGTCACTTTAGAATCTGATAGGAAACTATAGTTACTCTTTCAAACACATACAGCAGAGGATGTTACTTACATTAACAATAACAGTTGACCAGTACATGAAACTCATGACACAGACTTAATTTGCAGCCTAGTTATTACAAGAACAAGACTGATGGAACAGCTGTGATTATAAAGGATGTGTTCACATTTTCAATAAGTTCTGACTATTAATTTACCAGTGGAGTAATTTGTACTCCTTTTAGACATGTTGACAAACAACCAAAATTAGAGAAACAAATGAGCTAATGCATTATCACAGTGAATGGGGCACAGAGAACAAGAAGAAGGTGAAATACAGCGGTGGAGAAAAAAAACCAAAAAACACATTGACAGTCATGTTATAACTTGAGTATTAGTGGGCATGAATTTCCTAAGATGAGAAGCATATAAACAAAAAAACAGACTGTACTTTAACATAACCTTACTGAAAACTGAAGCAAGCAGATTTTATAAGAAGGAAAGGTTATGTATGGATGCCCCATGTCAGCCTTTGGGACCTGTAAAACTACTAACCACAGGATTTTCAGTTCTGAGAAGAGTGATGCACAATTCTATACAACTGCCAAAAAAGGCTGAGAATGGCTCTGAATATGTGAAAAGTAACCACCAGCAGGTATGCTATTAGTCTGGCCATTATAACAGGTGGCTGTAGTTAGCAAGAGATATTAACACAGTGTTTTTTCTGTGCTTCACCATATGGTTCCCATTAAGTTAATACATTAAAAAAAAAAGAAAAATAAAAATATATTTGCCAGCAAGAAAATCTTCCTCTTTAAGCACCTTGTCCAAACCCCAGATACCTGTTAAACAATTTTGCTGAATAAAACACTATGGCCAACCTGCTTTTCCATGTAATAAGCCATAATGGATAGTTTAATAAATCTATGTCATCTTCCTCTAGTTATACAAAGTCAAATTCAGTAGTACATTACAGAGCTACAGCTCATCTTTGACAGCTCAAAGAACCAAAAAATAGGGTCCAGCATTAAGAAATTCTCTCCTGTATTACTAGCCTGCACATAGTGATCTGTTCCCACAATTTCATCCAAACAAAAACATTTAGAATCATAGAATAATAGAATGCATGGAGTTAAAAGGGACCTTTAAAGATCATCTAGTCCAGCACCCCATGCAATGTGTAAGGACATCTTTAACTAGATCAGATTGCTCAGAGCCCCATTAAGCCTGACCTTGAATGTCTGCAGGGATGGACCCTCCACCGCCACTATGGGCAACCTGTTCCAGTGTTTCAACACTCCCATAGTAAAGACCTTCTTAGTGTATAATCTAAATCTACCCTGCTCTAGTTTAAGACCGTTGTGCCTTGTCCTGTTGCTACATGCCCTTGTAAACAGTCCCTCCCCAGGGTTCTTGTAGGCTCCCTTCAGGTGGTGGAACACTGATAGAAGGTTTCTCTGGAGCCTTCTCTTCTCCAGGCTGAACAACCCTAACTCTCTCATCTCATCTCCCATAGAAGAGGTGTTTCAGTCCTCTGACTATTTTTGTGGCCCTCATCTGGACCTGCTCCAAGAGGTCCACGTCCTTCTTGTGATGAGGGCTCCAGAGCTGGACACAAAACTCCAAAGTGAGGTCTTGCCAGAAAGAGTAGAGGGGCAGAATCACTTCCCTTGACCTGCTGGCCACCCTTCTTTTGATCCAACCCAGGATATGGTTGGTCCTTCAGGCTGTGAAAATATATTGCTGGCTTATGTCCAGGTTTTTGTCAAACGATACCTCCAAGTCTCTTTCAGCAGGGCTGCTCTCTATTCACTTGAGTTAAGGGAGATGTACCCTAAATTTTGAATAGCAAATATACATGTAAAGGTCTGCCTGGAAAAGGATGATTGAGGGAAAGATTAAAGAGCTATAAAATAACAAATAGCATAAAGAAGATTAAGAGAAGTTAAGCATTAATCACTACCCACAAAATGCAGGAAGAAAGGGGAGTCACATGAGACAGCAGGTTACAAATGAAGAAATTGAGGGGGTTTTTTCTACTGTGTTTAATTGTTTCATTGAAGCTCATTGCCAAGATATTGTGGATTCCAAAAATCTAGGTGAGTATAAATGGCAGTAAAACAAATTCAGGAAAGAAACCACTGAGGTCTCTTATAAGTATGTTCTTTAAGTGCATATTACTGACAGGGGGGAAACCAGAGGAGTTATCATGTTTTTTCCACTTTTTCTGGCCACTTAGGCAGGCTATATTTTCTCACGAGTGATGTTTCCTGTGGAAATAAATATACACATAACTCAGTTCTTTGCAGTATACATCAGTCTGCTCTCTTGCACATTTAATTTTTTGTAAAGACTACCTTGTTGGAAGGTTGAGGTTTTGTTCACAATGTTGCTATGGAAATATGTAAATTAAAATATATATATATATATTAGTTCCACTGAAGACTGAAGAATGAGATTCAGATATTGCATTAGAAAAAGGCTGTATTTCAGATTTAAGAAGGGTATGCATAGTGTGAATATACTGGAATTTTGATAGGACTTAGATTGTTTATAACCATAAATAGCACTACAGAAATCATTGCCATCATCAGTTTTCAAGTTTGACAGACTTCCTGCAAGAGTATTGAGATAACTGCACTCTGACTTTGGCTTACTTGGGTTTTTCCAGTAAAGACATAAACTCAAAACTTGCTCATTAAAAAGTTTTATTTATATGCAATATGAATAAAAATCACTACCATGTCAGGAACTCACCTTTCAGCCATTGTATCTGTACAGAAGTGTGTGTCTAGCCTTAGTCTACTATTATAGGCTATAGACATGCAACTGGATGAAAACAAGTTCTGAACTTGTTTTACAAGTTTACAAGCATCTGTTCCAAGTCCAAATTCCTGTAACTGAGTCCTTTAAAAGACTTGTGCAAAGAGGTGATCTACCATTTTTCTTAAAAGCCTAATTACTTCAATGGGACCAATAGGCTGTGGAATCTGCCTATTATCTTATGAAACTAACTACGCTAGGGTAAAAAAATCAAACAGAATTTTGATGTTGTGGGCAAGATTTAAAAAGATGTGAATACAGAAGGAAGGACAGAAAAATTCAAATTGAGGAGAGAAAGCCTCAGCAGAATCAGTAGAATATTGGCTGAGTAGAAATTGTTTATTTTTAGTGAGGGAACTAATCTCTCCCAAATTTGAATTATTTCTATGATATGAACATGTGTAATATTAGCAAAATAAAGTTTATAAAACTTCTATTTTTCACTTCCGTTATCTTTTCTACACTTAGAGTAACAAGAGTTAGAGCAACCCCTTGGATGAGGGTCAGAGTGCCTGTAACAGTTCACTATATTTTGGACGCTGCAGTGGATTGTTTGTGGGGTAGAAAGGTCTTCAGTCAAAGACAGGCTTTGGCAATAGCTTGCATAAGGCTTTGCTATGCTATCAAAGATTTAGTGTGCCAGTCAATGTCAGATGATAAACGGTTACTTAAAATTGATCATAATTCATTAAACATTGATCAGGATGCTGAACTCCACTCATGAGTTGTGGCTGATGCCAACTGTTTTTGGTTATACTTTCACATGTCATTATTTTGAATGCCCGCAAGGCATTCATCAGAACAAAAGCTGTTTCTCTGTAAGTATATAGAATAATAGATGAGATACAGCAAAATAATTCGGTTGAAGGGTTGAAAATAATTCTGTTGAAGGGTTCTGATGACATCACACTCAAAAAACCCCCAAAGCTCAAATTATTTATTATATTGAAAGTAACCAGATGGAGATATTTTCATGTTTTACTGTAGCCCATTCATCTATTTAAATAATATAAGGAGCTGTGACTTTGAGACTTTCACAGAGGCATGGCAGAACTCTCTGATTTGTCTTAGCATGCAATTAATGGTGGATGTGGGCAAGGTCCAGGAAGATACAGGGATGTTTTTTGGAAAGACACCAGCATGACTTGTTGGCATTGCCAGTAGCAGTGCATTATGTGACTTGCTGACAAGTCCGATAGAAATTTTTCTCACAGTATTACCTGATAATGCACAACTCAAATCACTTCCCTCCCTATAATGCATTTGTCAAATGTGATTTTGTTGGGGTTTTTAATGTATTTGCTATACAGTGTGCTGGCTATTTTCTCCTCAGCTCAATGAACAAGACAAAGAATTAGGTACTATGGGCCTGTGTCTGTTGTGGCTCCATGGTATTTAGAGGAAAAGTCCTTATGAAACAAGAGACACCTGTTTCCTTTATCCTCTCGCCCCTTCTCTCGACTCCTGCTTTTTCCAGTGGCAGAAGAAAGTCGTCTTTACATTACCAATTTAATCTCTGATTTTTTTCTGGATGCTTTTCCTTCTTATTCACTCACACAAGTTCATTTCCTTTATAAAAAGAAAGTGAAAGCTTTTGAGCTTTAGGGTGCTAAAGAACAGGTAGGTTTTGTTACCCCATAAAAGTGAGGTCAAGTTCCTCCACTGTTAATTTGAAAAAATAAAAAAGCTGGTTAATTTTGCAAAGCAGATTCACAGGAATGTTAGAAGGCCATGTGAAGATCCCAGGGTTGTCTAGATGCCCTTATACTGTTTCATGAAAGCTTATGTATCTAAATGGGACTGAAAAAACTGCAGAAACTATATGTTTGTGACCCCCACTATTAGTATAATTTTAAAATGTCCCCAGAATGAGCTGTATATAAAGTACGTGAGGTCCAACTCCACAGAGATACTGAGATACTTCTCTGATAAAAAGCTCCACTAAGTTCTCCTAGCAAAACCAATGCACCTTAACTAATGTTTACCATATATGTTGCCTGTGTGGTTTTGTCCATTGAGGTCAGGAGAAAATGCCTTTGTGGTTCTGAGCCTAGCGTCATCTTCAGAAAGAGACTTTTGGATGTGAGAGATAACTGGATTAATGTGCTGGCTAGATTTTCAAATTAATTCAGGTAGCTATACAGAGATTCCCTCTGTAATTTCTAAACGTGTATGGAGGGTGTATTTATTTATCTTTAGCCAGCTAGACTTCTTATTTAATCTAACCCTTGATCAGCATTTTTAAAAGTTATGAAAAATCATCAAAGTGATTTCTAAAAAATCTGTGTCAAATAAAGCTTGTTGAAACAGGAACTGCAGGCACAGGCTATAAGACTCGCAACAATAACTTGCCCTGGTAAATAATCTTTACTTATTTTAAACATGAAGAATCAAGAAAAAAAACCAAAAACCACAAGTAGAAAAAGGGGTGAATGTTGTAATTACAAAAACAATTACATTTTAAAATAATAGGACTGGAAAAACCCTAAGATTCTGAATTCTTTTACAGAAAATGAGTTAACAATACGAGTGAGAACTTAAGTCATACACCATGAATTGAGACAAATTTAGATTGTATGATGACGAAGTTCTTTTCAAGCCAAATATCTTTTTCCCCAATGGAATAATAATCCTTTCCCAAAGAATTGATTAATGATTTGCATTAAAAGAAAATTTTCATACATAACCAAGGAGAAAAAACTGCAACAGAACATTAAGACGTCATTACTAATTAGAAAGTACATTTACCTTCATTTCCATTAATGGATATAAAAAATAGGTTTTGATTTACTACTGTACAAATAAAGAAAATTAACCCATCGATATTTTCAATTAATATATCATTCTTTGGTTATAGAATGAATAAAAAGAGTGCTCCTTTAGAGGGCATAAATGAATGAACTAAGTTTTCTCTCTGGTCTCTTTCTAAAGTAATAACTTAGTTCTCCCTATCAATCAGCATTTTTCCTCACAACACTAATGTTGCACAAATCAAGTAGAAAGTGACTGTTTCACAACAGACCTAAAGCCAAATAAAAAGCTAATAAAACTACTATCCGAATCAGATTAAAAAGTACTACTCTACATGTTAAATAGTGCCAGCTCATCTAATAAAATCAAGGTACAACAGGTCTCTTTTGAAGTTTTGTCACCAAATTCAGTACAACCAGGGTTTTGTGTGCTCTCTATAAACAGAAAAGTGTGGTCACTTTTTGAAGTCTCCAGAAAGAAAAATATTTGTAGGTTTAAAAAACAAAGAACAACAAAAAAACCCAAAACAGTCTCTTTAGGCTGCCAATCTAAAAACAGATAAATGGTTAAATTTAACAAATGACCGGAAGGACCTGTCATCCTGTTCCAAAACACACCACATTTTAACGTTGTTCTGTTTCTGTGATAAGCTTTAAAAAATCAAATTTCATCTGATAAGGTTACATGATAAAATTGAGATACAAGATCATGCTATAATCTAAGACATGACTGTTCTGTTATGGAATTGCAACACAGCACGAGGTAAAATACCATCCTTTTTCAAAGGATAAGTGTGACTAGCAGAAAATATTGTGTGAACTAACAGAAGCTATGGATGATGCTACCCTTCAGCAGGGTGAGTCAGGACCATCCAGGACATTTTCCTGACAGCCATGTCTTCCCTCTACATGAGAAGAGCTGTCTTGCTCATCAGCAGAGGGGAGAAAAAGGTTGCTCTGGCCTCTTTGCCTCTGGGATGACAAACCCTTGTGCTGAGCAGCTGCCAAGAGGGGACTGGTGCCACATCCTACAAGCAAAGGAGGATTTTAGCTGTTCTGATCGCTAGTAGTAACTGATCTCTTTTACTTCTTTGCTACAACTCCTTTTTATTATTTTATCAGATAGGGTATTTCATCTGCTCTCACTTTCCCTTTTATAGCCTAAGAACTCCTACTCAGACACAAACTTGGGGTGGGATCTCCTCTCTGGAACAAAGGCACTCTCTGTCAGGGTTATCACTCCCTCCTCTGAGTGTCCGTTTCTCCTTTTGAGTGTCCCACCGGTCCTCTCCCTCCTGCATACTAAGCCAGCTTGTGCACAACTATATAGTCAGAGGCTTCTCTGCAATTCACATCTATAAAAGAGGGGAGGAATGCTTTCAAATCTGCTGTTGAGTTCAGTACTTGTTAAACTGCAAAACTTTAATCCTCTTGATTCCGTCCCTTGTAACAGGCCCAAGAGGAGGCACATTTTTCTGATTACAGAGGGCAGTCACTGGAGGTGAAATCCTGGCCTTGTTGAAATCAATGGCAAACTTCCACTAGCTGACTTGTTCATCCCCTTAATCCTGCTTTAATCCTCTGTAGGGGTAGATCAAATGTAATCCTTTGAATCGTACCCAGAAAAGAAGGGGAAGCCAGTGTGAGTATTGGAGTATTGTGTAATGTATTGCCTCTCACTCATCCCACTTGGCAGATGGACAGCCATTGGTATGTTTTGTAGATGCAGCTGCTACCCTCTTCAAAGTCCATTGCAGTGTTCTAAATCCCAAGTTAAAAAGGTCTTGTTCATTGTCAAACTATCCTGAAAAGAGAAAAACGTGTATTATTAACAGACATTTTATGACAAAAATAGACTTCAACAAAGCAAAGAACAACTTATTTTGCCACTCTAAGCTCCAGCTCTGTATCAGGTACAGTGATATTCTCTGGCTTTTAGGACAAGGAAATAATTTTTTTAATACAATAAAATGTTTCTTTACATTCTTCTCTGGTGTTATCAGCTTCACTTCTGTGTTCTGTGTGAATTAATCACTGTTTAGTTAATCACAGTCTGAACTTGAGCTGGTCAATGAGAAAAACATGTTGAATAGGCTCAGCCTGAGGAAATATTAATTCAAAATTTGGTGTCACCTGGCTATCTCTGATTCTGCAACCCAAGCCTGCATCTCCTGCTACTGCTCATAAAAGAAGCGAGAGCTTAAAAAGTCTTACAGGAAACTTGCAACAAACTGAAGGATAACACAAACCTACTATGAATTGCAATAGGTGTTACTAGGTTGCAACAATGCCTCTGTAGCTTGGCTAAACACACACCATAGCAGCCTGATAATGCTATTAAAAATTAAGTGCACCTTTCTCATGTACCCTGCAAGATCTGGTATACTTATAAAATAGCTACAGGTGGCAGTTTTACATTTAGAAAATGTGTGTAAAAAAAAAGCAAAAAAAAAAAAAGAAAAGACAAAAGCTGTCTTTGTGATATTACTTCAGTGTAAGTGGAATCACAGTTTAATGCTATGGGCTGATCCTCAACACACCATGGCTTCCTTTATTTTAGAGCTTTCTCTTCTGTATTTGTTTATATTTTTAGATATCTCCTATTTAAATAACAAATAACGGTAGTCCCTTCCCACAGCTTCAAAACCATAAGGTATACAGCCTAGAGACACTGATGCTTTTCCAAAAGAAAAGAGCACAACTAACAAGGGTGTTGGTTGTTATAGCTTTTTTTTTCCACCCAAAGGATAAAGTAATTAAAAAATCTACTTGTTCCTTTACTTCATATTTATTTTGGCTGTATTATAAATATTTAAGAAGTTAGTTTGTGTTTTCTTGTGCCAAAATTTGGGTTTGGAGCAATATTTAGTAAATCACTTCTCCTTACATCTGGACTGTCATTGGCTGTAATGTTTCTGACAACTGGAGATCAGAAGCAGAATTCATCAAGAGATAAGGTGAAAGGCAGGCAGCATCCTCCTGTACCTCACTAATCAAACTTTAATCAGCTCTCAGAGAAATAAATAATAAAGCAAGAGTTGTCTGAATATCAGGGAGATTTGAATGACAAGGTGCTGTAACTTGAATGTCATGGGATTGGGAAAATGTCAGATTCCACCCTACCATCACTCTGTCAAACAGCCATCTGTCCTTTCCAGTTCAAGCCTTTCAAGTTAAAGTAGATCTGAACTGAAATCTCACAAAGGTTAAGGCTAACCAAAGCATAGTTCCTTCATTCCAGACAGAGGAATTAAATGTTTGGTTTTTTATTGTATGGGTTTGTTGACTCTGACAAGAAAGACAAGCACATTGATTTCAGAAGATTTTGATTCACCTGACTTTCATTAGCACTCCTTCTTAATCACCTTGGTAGACTTCATTTGCCATTTTAATTTTTAGTTTTATTTAAACTTTGAAATTACCCCTTTAGACACTTTGGAGCAACCAGTGATATATATATAAAGCAATTCCATTTTTTGTGGAATAATTCATTTTTTGACATATCGCCAATCTTTCACCAGCAAGGGAACAAAGAATAAACCTTTTAATATTAAGTAAAAATCTAGATTTTTGTTTCTTCCATTCAATTTCAAAATCTACTCAGAACAAAATAGGAGTTACAGAGTATTTTTTTTTTCTTTTCCTTAAAACTCTTTAAAGGAGCATTTCCCATTTTAGAAAAAGGGTACAAAATTACATGTTGAGAGAAGCTTCATCCCTTTAAAGGAGTGACTTCCAAAGAGCCAGGTCTGGCTTTCACCTCAGCTTATTGTGATTAGCTTTCAGGATGTGTGGAAAAACAAATATTTTGCTATTTTTATAATGACTTCAGGCTGGTTTTATTTGAGTAGTGTGCATGCAAGGTAGAGGAGAGCCAAGATCTTGCCTTACAAAATACTCTATAGTGCTACATCTCACTCCTTTCATGTGCAAGTAACCAATAAAAATCAGTGGAGTTATACTGCTATAAAGTTGACATAAGGATGAGGAAATCTGACCCTGTGACTTGTGATCCCATTAAAACAGGAACAAATGGCTCGATTTTTATTCAGACCTTCTCTTCACTGGATGCTAACTGCATGCCAAGTGAACAAGTGCTTTACAAAAATTTTCAGACTTCTGAAATGAGATCGTATTGTGTATATCAACAAATAGCAATCTCAGCATTTTCAAATTTTTGTGACCTTTATCAGAAAAATCCTTAAACAGCCTATAAATCTGTAGTGTGATAGATCCTACAATTTGTGATTATCAAATTTCAGAGCTGCTGATATAAAATGGAGCTCATTTTGTGTGTGTATGTTGCTTACACTCTCTTATCAGTACATATCAGTGGGGGGTTGAAAATGCATTTTTGGGGCCACAGGAGATGAAACAGTAAGGAGAAGGTGACTAGGACATACTCATTCAGTTTGAAATATTGCAGTTTTATGATGAAAGCACCATCTTTGAGCTCTGATGCACATAAAAAAATATGTTGCTTTGGGTTCATGTGCAAAATTTGAACTTGAATGCAAAATAAAGTCACATCCAGACACTGGGTCCTAAGAGCTCTTTTCAATAGCCAAGTTTGGATCCTCACATTGCGTAGGTACTGGAAGTAGACTAATGTATGTACTGCCACATCTTTGTGCTCTGGTACCTGTAGGAAGATACAAGAGGAAGCTGCACAATGTTCTCACATGAAACTGGATGAGAAATAAATGTGACCAGAACCTTGAGGTACGCCCAAAAGTGCCCCTCCTGTGCTGGACTGAATATTGTTGTGCAGAACTAGCTATTACTTTTCTAATTACAAATAATTATTAGCCACAGGTGCATTTTAACCCAACTAACCTGCAGAAAACTGGGGTAGTGACAGAATAAAATGTCATGCTGTAGAAGCATAGCACAGCTTATTAGGGAGTGAAACAAGCACATGAGAAGAGTTATGCTGCCTGAGGTACAGTGCTCCTGGCTCCTTGACCACCTGTAGCTTACCTGAAAAATGCAAGGGTCGAGTTAGTGTCCAGCAGAAAAAACAGCCCCTGCTCTCTACAAGGACAGCCATAAGGTGCAATCTTGATGTTTTCATAAGCATTTGGCACTGTAAGCACCCCTGCCTACTTCCACAGTCTCTCTTAAGAAGACAATGAATCATAACCTTACTTCAAACCTCTAAGAAACCCAACATAATGGTTTTAAACTGAGAGAGGGGAGATTTAGGTTAGATATTAGCAAGATATTCTTCACTACAAGGGTGGTGAGGAACTGGAATGGGTTGCCCAGGGAGGTTGTTGAAACCCCTCCCCTGGAGGATTTTAAGGCCAGATTGGAAGAGGTTTTGTGCAACCTGATCGAGTGGTGGGGTTCCCTGCTCCTGTCAGGGGGGTTGGAACTTGATTATGTTTGAGGTTCCTTCCAACCTTAATGATTCTATGATTCTATATCCTGTGCATTCCATTATTTAGTTATCCATCTTTCATCCTATTGCTGAGACACAGTCTTACAGAAGCCATGCAAGTTGATGATTGGGAATTTATATAAGTTATAGGCTACAATAGTGATCACATTAATTAAAAACATTTTAACCTCTGAGACACCAGTGTCTTTCCAGTGGAGTAACTATATGCATCTAGTAGTACAAAAGAGATGAGAGGCTGTCTATAAATCATAAAGAATTAATTTGGCTGTTGGCATGTTTGAGCCAGTTTCAAGCTGAAGAAATGTCAGCATCTAATCAGACACAGAGACAGAGGGTATGGGATTCTTCAATTCTCAGCTCTGACTCTGGATTACCCTTTTTGCAGAAAGGGCACAAGAACCAAGTCTTTTAATCAGAAAAAAGTTGCCTAGGTGTCTTTCACTGCACAGAGATCCCAAAAGTCTCAGCAGAGCTTTGCATTCCTCAGAGACAGAGGGGGTAGACTTGGGGATGGCCTCCTTCTGTGTCATGAAGAACAAGGCTTTTTATCCCCTCACAAAGACATTTACAGGCAATCTCTGTTCTATCTTTTGAGGGAGATCTCAGCAAGCATTTCATCCTTTTCGCAATTTGTTATATTTTATAGCATGAAAATTCTAGGAATCCTGAAAGAAGGATATTGAGTCATTGTCTACCGTTCAATTAAAAATTTACAGTAGATCAACAGATATTAATTATGGCTTAAATTGATTAAATTTGAACAGCAAACATCATTTATACTTCCCTCTGTCCTAAATATCTGTATTATATCTGAATTAAAGTCCAGATTTTAAATTTCAAGAACCTGAAGCATTCATGTTGGTTAAATGAGATTGGCCCTCCCACTATTTCTGAGGGCAGGAAGACAGGAAATAAGATCACATCTTTTTGCATCCTTTGGGGTCATGGTCTTTTTTGTGAAACGTGTAAGCTGAAAACATTACATTTGAAAATATAGTATGATCAAATAGGTTCTGATTTATTTGAGTTATGATCAAGTAGCATAGACAGTGCTATTTCTCTTTACATTGCAAAGATGTTACTTAAAACATTACAGGTGAACCAGTCCTAACTAGAAATGTTATTTCTTGGAATCTGTCAGTAGTTTAGTAACTGTTCTTATTCAACCATGGAAATACACTGTTTATAAGGTTAAAAAAAACAACAACACCAAAAACCCACAACAAACACAAAACAAACGAACCAACCAATACCAAAACAAACAACACAAAAAAAACCCCAACAAAACAAGTCTAACCCAATTTAAAAATACATATAAACTCTGAAGTGAATGTATTTGTTGTGTTAGATATATTCTGCTGCATAATAACAAATCTTTCTGAAACATTATTTTGCTGATGAGTTACCATAGATATCAGGCTGTTAGTCAGCTTTAAAAAGTATAAGTAGGTAGGAAAACATATCCAAAATAGAGCCTGGACAATATTAGTGCACACTGATGATCTCTACAATGTATTAGATAATAACTAGCAATAGTTGAGCAAGAACTAAAATAAGCAATAAAAAGAAATATAAACAAACAGGTGATCCCCATCTGTTGGGACAGAAATGTGATTGATCAGTACTGTACCTCATTAGCGCTTCACATGGGATAGAATTGCTCCAATATTTCTCCACAAGCAAACACAGTTACAGAAAAACCTTAGTAATTGTATTTGATAATGGAAAAATTACCCATCCTAGATGTTTGTACTGTCATATTGCCTGAGATGAATTTTTCCATTCTCAGTTTATGTTGGTTTAACTTTGGCTTGGAAAAGGTAGGAGAGACAGCCTTGATGCTGTGTGAGCACTGCTCACAGTAGAGAAAACACTGTTATGTTATCAACATCAATCTAGTCACAAAAACAAAGCAGAGTACCATGAAGGCTGCTGTGGGGAAAATTAACTCCATCCCAGCCAGACCCCAAAACACAGTCCCACAGAAAAACCCCACCGAAACAACAAGGTTGATGGATTAAGAATCATCAGAGTTGGATGTGATCTTCTTCTCTTACAGAATACTTCTCTATAGAATACTAAGCACACAGTTAAAACTACAACAGATAGGACAGTGCTTTGTATTCAGAACTACAGGTTGGGAAGAGTAATTTCTGTAGAACATTATTGGTTTAAGTTTTATTAAATTCTTTAGGGCTTTTCCTTAAGAACTATTTGAATTGCTTTACTAAGCAATTTGGCTTTAGAAAGGTTTCCTCTTAGTAGGCAATTTCTCCTCTATTTTCCTGTTAGCCAGCTGTCCACATCTAACGCTGAGCTCAATGTAAATTTTAACAACCTGTAAGACATTGATGCAGTGGTTCAAAATTCAGTAAAGTTTGGTAATCAGATGGCCCTGTACATTAGATGAACCTCCTCTTGTCTTCTATCAAGCTGAATATTTAATTAATCCAAAGTAATCACATTGATACTCAAGCCACACTGTTAAAATTAAGTTTCAGAATCACAAACAAACTAATCTGTTTTCATCAAAAGCAAGTGAAGTTTCTGAAGTACTTTCAACAATCTGCTCCTAGGTCTTTTTGTTTTAGGAACCCATTAACTAAATGCAGGTATCTCTGCTTCTTGAACAAGTCTTCCGTCTTTTCAGATAATCCTGTTGACCCTAGCATAGATCCAATGTAAGTCAAACACTTGATAGCTACTGCTGTTAATGTCTGATAGCAGCAATCCACCAATTTAGGGGGTTGCAGATTCTGATAGCTCTTTGCACAAAACCACAGTGATCAACAAAAAAGTATAACTTGGAAAAAGTTTAGTTAAAACATTTCACCAGGTGAAATGAGCTGTGCTCTCCACGCAGAAGCTTCTTAATAATTGCAGCCAAATTGAAAGAGAAAACACAGGCAAAAGTGACCTTTTCCCTTACAATAGTGAACTGCAAAACACCCTGAAGTCCTCATCACAATCTAGTTGATTCCTAGAATAGATCGTTCCAGTGCTCTGTCACCGTCACAATGAATAAGGTTTCCTCATGCTTATGTGAAACCTCCTATGCTCCAGCTTGCACCTGTTGCCCCTTGTCCTGTTACTGGACATCACTGAGAAGAGCCTGGGCCTGTCCTCCTGACACTCACCCTTTACATATTTGCAAACATTTATGAGGTCACCCCTCAGTCTCCACTTGTCCAAGCTAAAGAGATCCAGTTGCCTCAGTCTTTCCTCATAAGGGAGACGTTTCACTCCCTTCATCATCTTTGTGGCTCTGTGCTGGACTCTTTCAAGCAGTTCCCTGTCCTTCTTGAACTGTGAGGCCTAGAACTGGACACAATTTTCCAGATGTGGCCTCACCAAAGCAGAATAGAGGGGGAGGAGAACCTCTCTTGACCGACTAACCACGCGCTTTCTAATGCACCCCAGGATGCCATTGGCCTTCTTGGCCACAAGGGCACGTTGCTGGCTCATGGTCATCCTCTTGTCCACCAGGACCCTCAGGTCCCTTTCCCCTGTGCTCCTCTCCAACAGATCAGTCCCCAGCCTATACAGGTACATGTGGTTGTTCTTTCCCGTATGCAAGTCTCTACACTTGCCCTTGTATTTAATTAAATTTCTCCCTGCCCACCTTTCCAGCCTGTCCAGGTCTCACTAAATAACAGCACAGCCTTCTGGTGTGTCAGCCATTCCTCCCAGTTTTGGGTCATCAGCAAATCTGATGACAGTGCACCCTGTTCCCTCATCCAGGTCACTGATGAATATATTGAATAGTACTGGTGTCAGCATCAGCCCCTGAGGCACTCCACCAGATATAGGCCTCCATCTAGACTCTGTCCCATTGACCACAACTCTCTGACTTCTTTCCTTCAACCAGTTCACAAGCCATCTCACTACCTCCAACTTCCTTTACCCAACCAATCAAGTACTAAACCTGGATGAATGGAAATTTCAAGGAAATTATAGAGGAGTTGAAGATAATTATGTTTTCCAGCATTTGTTACACAAGGTGATGGAAAGAGACAAGGAGGACAAGAAAAAAAATCCTGTATCATTGTCACAGTTACTGATTCTCACAAGTATATTTCTTTATGAAATACAGAACCATGTTTGTTGTTTAAATGGTCTGTGCTAATGATTTAAACCGTGTTGAGCTGAAACAAAATGTATAGGTATCATTTGGCTTTGTAGAAAAAGAAAGATGGTGAGCATTCTACAATATGGAAAACAGATTTTAATTATTAATAAAGCATTATTTTTATTTACTAAGCATTATGCAGTCAGAAATCTCACCACGCTTCTGAGGAAAGCGTACCTTTTTAAAAGGCTTCTCTTTGGTCTCTTTAAACAGTAAGTTATTATTTTGACCATTTATTCAGATTATACTAAGAATCTATTAGTAAGGCTGAGCGGCTGAAACAAACTGCTGGCAAAATGGAGGTTAAATGAGTCCTTCTGAACCTTCATTCTGCATGTGTGATGTCTCTTTATTGCAGCCATTTATCATTTTTTACCTATCAGACAGCATTACAGAGGATAATTAAATGGTAGTTAAATTGATAGAAACTAATAAATTTCTCCTTCCAAGAAAACTTCTTCTCTATTTGAATCTACCATACACTGTAAAACACAAGCTTCTATGAGACAAAATGGATACTGCGAAGTAGTATATGCAAAAAAAAAAAAAAGTGATTATCACCATGAAAATAGGTTGGCTTCACTTTCAAACAGATGTAGAAAAATTTCCTATGTTAGATGTTAACTACTGTTGGATTCTCACACTGAATAATTTGAAACCCTAGGGAGTTTTACTTTGTATTCCAAATTATAGTCATTACAATGCTCTTGGAATACTCTCCTTAATGTTAACTGAGCATTCCTCATAATACAAGAAAAGTTACTACCTCTGCTGAGTTTCTCTTTCATTCTTCAGTTTCAGCATTCTTTAACATACAGCAAAATCTCTGTGAAGCAGACAAAAAGAACAATAGTTTCTAAACCACGTTTTGCTAGTCACCAGAAAGCAATACAAGACTATATCTCATATAAATATAGAGCAATGATTTTGGTCTTACTTCCACTAGTTAAAATTAAAGAAATTCGCCAAGCCAGATATTGCACATTGAAATAGCCATTAATTCTGATTTTAAAATATTACCTGTTACACAGTACTCCAATTTTAGCATAATGCAACACAAACAATATTCTTTAGACTGGAGACAAATCATCGCATTTGCAATTCTGATAGCATTGATGAGGAGTTTTGATTTCAGATGTTGAAGATAAAATTAATTTTCACTATATGTGAGAAAAATCTATGCATTCTATAGGAGCAAATCCTAAGATAATTTTTATACAAAGACACCATGTTTTCACGACCATGGAGTCTTTTTGTATGATACCTAAAAAATGCAATCTCAATGAGATTATTTACAAATCATGAATCATTTCAATTAAAAATAAGTATTCATTATTAATAACTTTTGCACTTTGATAGTGCAAAACGATGACCAGCTAAAGAAAGTTACTCAGAAGAAGGTAAGTTTGAGGGTATCATGGTTGCTTGCTGTAATAGCAGTTAAACATTGCAGCGTTCATAGCACACATGGATTGGACTGGAAGAGCCAGTAGATCTTTTCAGTTTTATGCAAGGAAAAAAAAAGAGTGAAATTGCTTCCTCTCAAACAGATAATATTTAAATGCAATCTTAATTTAAATACATGTAAGGCAGTGCAGTGCATGCCAGTCTCTTTTAGATTTTATAGCACTAGGCATCAATTCTCATAGTTTTTATTACTGATTTGTCTAAGACATCCACCAAAATATTTTAACAGTTCCATAAAAATAAAAAGATCACCAAGGCTTCATAAAAATAATCAGAGGAAAATCCAAGGCCATCCCTTTTTTGCCTTTATCATTAAACATGTTGAAAAAAGTCAGTCACTGGTCATCTAGAAAATGTGGAATCTTTAATGTTCTTGAAAGACTTATGAAAGTTTTTCATATTGTTACAAATCAATACCATTTAGCAAAGTAGTAGATTAGGTAGAGAGTGAGTTTGTGAGAATGCCTAGCAATTTAGAAGACTTATCTATGAAGTGATTCACTAAACTAGACTGTGACGTAAAGCCTTAGAGAACAATGAAAATCAATAATGGAATACTGCACAAATGTGAGCAGAATAACAATAAAAGGAGGACCACACACAGTGGCAACAGCAGTAGGGACTCTGCTCAGTGAAATGTGTCAATGATTATCAAAGACCTGATATTTGAAGTTCCAAGGAGACTTGTAATTTTCCCCCATTGTAGTCTACACTAACAGAACTAAATTTTACTGCTTTTATTGAACAACTAATTCTGAAAGATTATTAAGGTTACTAGCAGAACTTATCACTTCTTCAAATACCTTTTGGAGGAGAATTCCACAGGCTTCTGCTGGGAAAAGCTCTACAGAATTGGCAAAACACTTTGTCATAAAAATTGACATTATTAAATCCCACTCTCCACAGTTATGTACAAAAACCAAAGCAAAACACAACAAACCAGAAACAAACAAACAAAAAAAAAAAAGTGAAATATGGAGTAACAAATGGAAAAACTTGAATTTCCATCTGAAAATTTGCATCTATTAAAATATATTCCAGTCTGACAGAATCAACTGGAAAAGCAGAAGCCTGGCAAAGCCACAAAATTCTTTCTTTGTTCTCAGGTAGTATAATGAGATACTTCACCAAACTAGTATATTAATCTTTGTACACTTGCCATGGTTTAGTACTGGGCTCAGCAGTGTCAAAGTTTATTATTGGACTTTACTATCTTCAGGGTCTTTTCTGACCTAAAGGAGTCTATATTTCTATACTAGACATAATTTAATGTATGCATATATGGTTTTAGGTATATATTAATCAACTAACATAATATTTTTCCTAAAGCAAGATGATGAGAATAATAGATTTTGTAGCAGAAAAAACCCTGAAATGAATGAAATAACCTTCTTTTCTTTTCTTTCTCTTTTGGTCTTTAAAAAAGCCACCAAAAAACACAGAGCTGTACTTTCCTTCTGTTTCCAAAGTTTATTTATTTTATCTCAACCCAATTAGAAACATACAAGACATTTCAACTCAATAGGATTTGGGAAGATAAGCTTTTTCAATTGCTAGCAATGCCCCTTTTTGACATAGATCAATTCTGCCTTCCACTTCTAAAGGTGAAGGAGCTGCAGCAGTACTCCCTAAAGTCAGCTTTCTACAGCTTCACATGACAGGCCACTTCCATTTTCACTGAGAAAAATAGATAAATCAGAAACTTCTGCTTGCCCAACATGCCTCATCTTTAACCCTTCATGTGGGAGCTGCCTAAGGTCTGGCTTAGCCTTGTGCAGATGCAGGCAGCTGTAACAGCAGACTGTCCAACCACTCTTTTGGTAAAGAAATTATTTCTAAGTGTCACTAGTGGCCCTTTCTTAATCAATGCTGATAGGACATGATTTCTTGAACTATTTTATACACAAATAGGGTATTTCTGTATCATTCTTTGTCATAGCAAGGTCTGTTTCTTAGTCCAAAGAAGAAAGAATATCACAGAATCAGGGAATTACAGAATTATTGGAATTTGAAGATCATTGAGTTCCAACTCCCTTGCATGGGCAGGGACACCTTTCACTAGAACAGGGTGCTCACAGTCTCATCCAACCTGCCCTTGAACACCTCCAGGGATGGAACCCCCACAACATCTCTGGGCAGCCTGTTCCAGTGTCTCACCACCCTTACACTGAAGAATTTACACCTGATCTCTAACCTAAATCTCTCTTCTTTCAGCTTAAAATCATTACCCTTCGTCTTCTCACTCACTTCAAGCCCCTGTGAAAAGACCCTCCCCAACTTCAAAATTATGTCAAGACACACAAAGTAATTAGCATTTTTTTTCCAAATAAATATTACAAGTAATTTTAAATGGCCAAAATTCTCTGTGTCATTTGTGGTTTTTACATAGACCCAATACTATTTCATCACTTGTACTGAATCTATTTCTAAAATGTATTCCTCAAACACATGTAAGACATCCACAACTAAGCTATGGAATGAGGACTGCTCAGACTAATTAGCTGCAAACCACTAATTACAGCTTAATGGATTATTGTTCCATTTCAAGTCATGGAATCTTCCATCACACAGAAAGTGTGAACAGAAATGTGTTAACACAGACCACAGTGGAATTTTTTAGGATGCTATAAAAGCTCTCGATTTTAAGCGTTGGTTTGTTTGTTTTAATTTTGTGTGAGAGTGTGTGTCTGTATCTCTATCTGTATCTCCGTCCTTCTAAAGTGTTGCAATGGAGTTTCTAAAGACATCACTGCTTCTAAAAGCTGGGCAGGGAAGTCTAAGAGGAAAAAACTTTTATGAAAAAGTTAACAGGTGTTGAAAAATATTCTGTGGATGTGGAAATGCAGTGTGAATTGTGTCCTGTAAAGAATGACGTGCAGCATGCCACTATCTTGCAGGAAAGGTAATATCACCAATACCATGTACATTTAATGAAAATGTATATTTCTTGTCCCACTAGGTGACTTCTACAAATCAGTCCAGAAGTAAACTGAAGCATTATTGCATGCTTTTGATAACTAACCAATAAAGTAACCAACAATTACTATATTCACAGTACAACACAAATTAGTTGCAATTCAAAAACTGTTGACCTGAAAATTCAATAGAAGTATAGGAACAGATTTTAAAAATAAAAAGTGGTATCATTCTTAGTAGTGCTGAGCACAATTCATTGAAAGCATTGCTTATTGTAATTCCAGTCCCATATAAAATAGAACTTCCTAAGAATAAAAGATCTTACAGTTCTTGTGTTTGGGAATGGCAGTGTTTGGGTTTAGTTTTGGGAGAGTGAGGCAAGAGAGAGTATGGAAACAGATCTCACCACAGCAATATGTGATGCAATAGTGAAGTTTTCACAGTTAACAGAAGGAACATGGGAGGTTAAGTTTTGCAGGGAGTAATCTCAATTGCCTTTCACCTCTGGGAGCCTGTACTCAAGCAAGGTCAAACAGCAAATTAGTTTTGTGATCTCTTTGCTGGCCCGTCTACAGTCAGAAAAAGCTATGACCAGAATAGCAAAAGGATGGCAGTTAAAGGATGAGCTGCTGATACAAGGTTTTCACCCACATGCTTTAGCTTCTGGCATCTCATGATACCTCATCCCTGTGCTTAATGTGAGGTTACTGACCTGTGTAAGATGAAGCACCCCTGTCTTTTTGGAGTTAGTGTCTCAACCTGTACAGTCATTGTTCTTATGAAGGACCACCTTTCTCATCCCTTGGTTTCAGATGTTACTGAAAATCATAGTCAATTACTCACCATACCCTACAATCACAAAAAAAGCCCACCCTGAATTAGGATTTGAAGGTCTCAATTTACTGGCTACATATTAAAAACTGTATTGAGTAAGCAAAATAGACAGTTGTTTGCAAAATTAAGCAACAAAAAAAGCTTCAGTACAATTTGCCACACCAGCCATCTACACAAAACCTTTCTCCTGCCTATTTAAATGCTTCAGCAAAGTTGAGTTCCACAGTAATTAAGAAAAATTCCAACATTTTAAAACATAAAACCCCTGTATTTTCTTGCTAAACCCTGAGGAAAAATTAACTTGATTGAATGGAAGCAGAGGGATGTATGTTGTGTGGGTGGATGTGTTTCACATGTAAGAAATAATTAGAGGAGAAAAAAAATAATAATTTAGTTTTAATTTTTGTAATGGTAAAATCTGTGGTCACCTTCCCTTGTTAAAACTTCTGAAAACACCTGTGAGAGCCCCTATATGAATTAACAAGATTGCTGGAACACAAGTGTTTTAAAAGAATATTTTTCAAAATCCTGTTTCATGAATGATTTAGCATTTTATATCACTGAATAGCAAGCCACACACAGCAATATTACTTAGCAATTTCTAGAAATAATGTGTTGAAATATTCAATATATTCTGTTATAAATAATGTAATGCATAAAATAATTATTGTTGTCTTACTGGAAAATCTAGCATTTATTACTGCAATTTATGTTTCTTTAAAAAAGCTCAATCATAAAAATAATAAAAATAAAAATAAAAATAAAACTTAAGACATTATCATTCTAATATTTTTCTTACCTTTTTTTTTTTTTAAGTTGCTAGCTGTCTCTATAACAAAAATATGGCAACTTACTTGAATTTTCTAGTAGAATACCTAAAACTTAGAGCCCCAGCCCATTTTTTCCACTGATCCTTCTCACCCTGTGTCCTCAATTCATGCC
>NW_009952435.1:3764865-3780285 GCF_000747805.2 Chaetura pelagica
ACTCTTTCTCAGATTTTGGCATCCAGCAGTTCAGGGACTAAGAGGTCACCTGCACATCATGCCATTAACAGCTTTTAGTATTCCTTTTGGTTATGAGTTTATTTTAAAGGTTTTTTTGAACACAGTTACAGTTTTAGACCCCTCACAATATTCTTCAGATGTGAATTAACGCAACTTAAGTTACCCCCTGTACCTTCTCCTGTTCACTGTCTTATTGAATAACTAACAGCATGCAAGATTGACAATTTTCTTTCTTACAAGGTTTAATTCTAGTTTGTTCAGAAAGGCTCTCTGGCTTCTCCAGTGATGTTGAATTTGAGCTTACTGCGGTTACTCACTACTGACAACATTTCTACCTAAAAATGTCAACCAGACTTCACAAGCTAGTCAGAAGTCAGCAGTAGTTTTTCTTATGTGTGTTTAAAAAACATCCAGATCATATTCAGTGTTTAAAAATGACAAAAAAAGTAAGGTATTTTCATTACAAAAGTATTTTCATTTGAAACTGGAGAAGACTCAGAGTCTTCTTCAAATTTTACTTCTGAAAGATGGTTTAAAAGATGGTTTTGAAGATATTCAAATTATGATCTTAACAGAATACAACCAGTTACAATCAAAATGTTGAAAAAATCCCTTTTCATATTACTTGTCTTTTAAGTTCTATGACATGGAATACAAAGTATTCTTTTTGAAATATTAAAAATGTATATTCTTTTCTGCACTCTGCCATTCAGAACTCAAAGGAAAACAAGACACCTTTCTTCTCCAGAAATGTGGAGTAAGATATTTTGTTAATACCGTGGAATTTCTCATCAAATGCAGTGACAATTTAAATGGTATATTGCCTGAAAGACTTACAAAATACAGGAAGGGTTCTGCTTCTGTGTGAGCCTGCAGCACATTGCACACAGCTTCCCAGCATAAATGCACAGCTTTCTGCCAGCTGCTGCTTCCCTGGGAAAAAAACAAATGATACACTGCTCTAAGAAGAAGAAGGGAGCTTGTGAGTACTAAATGCAAATGGCTGTCCTGTTTCTGGACGGGATGGAGTTAATTGCCTTCCTAGCACCTTGTACAATACTGTATTTTGGATTTAGGACCATCATTATATTGATAATACCCTGATGCTGTGGTTGGTGTTGAGCAGTGTTTAAGCTAAGTCAAAGACTTAGCTTCTCACACTGCCCAACCAAGGAGGAGGCTGGGGGTGCACAAGAAACTGGAAGGGGTCACAGCTGGAACAGCTGACCCAAAGAGGCCAAAGAGATATTCCATGTCGTATGATGTCATGCTGTACAATAAGACTGGGGGAAGCTGGCTGGGGCTGTGGAGCAGCTTCCTGGGGACTGACCAGGCATTGGCCAGCAGGTGATGAGCAATTGCATTTTGCATCTCTTGTTTTGTATATTCTTTTATCATTATTATCCCTTTAATTTCTGCCCTATTAAACTGTCTTTACCCAATCTGCAAGTTTTATCTTTTTTTTCCTTCCAATTCCCTCCCCCATCCCACTGAGGGGGGAAAGTGAGTGAACAGCTATGAGTGTAGCTGCCTGCTGGTTAAACCCAACAGGTCTTTTTAGTGCCCAACAGGAGTCTCAATTTATTGAGATAATGACAGATCTGAACAGAGCATATTAAAACAAAAAATCTGAACAGAGCATGTTAAAACAAATGTATGATAAGCATTCATTATTTTAGTTAAATAATTACTGGTCACAACGTTGATGTATTTGCTCTCAGAGTTGTGATTCCCGTTGTCAGAGTTGTGTTGTGTATGTTCCCTGCTGTGCTGTTTATCACCTTTGGGGGCTGGACTACAGTTATAATTTTGCTGTACTGAGTAACACTGGTTTACGATATGACAAAATTACAGGTCAAGAAACTAATCTAGTATTTCTGTTCAACATTGCTTTTATTTCCTTACTTTGGAAACATTCTTTACCTTTTTTCCTCTAAGAGCAAATTCCTGGGAAGACAAGAGGATATAGTTTCCCTCTTTAAAGTATTTGATAACCTTGGGATGTCCAAACAAACATGTTTCTGTTGCTGTGTCTCCTGAATGTGTTTCAGGTCTTGTTTAAGGCTAAACAACTGAATATTACCCAGAGATCTGCCCAGAGACTGGATAGTTAAGAGTGGCAGGGTGTGTGGAAAAGTTTGGTCAAGAGCTTAGGACAGTGTAGGACAGTGGGCATCTCCAGTGTTTTGGAAGTTGATGTATGTAAGTTAAATTAATTTTGTTATTGCATTTTTTGTTAACCTATATTGTCCACTTGGGTCCCAATTTACCAGGTGAGGCACCTGTTGTGCACTTTCCTTCTTTACTAATGCGGACTCATTAATGTTCAGTGAGACTTTGACAGTTCTGAAAAACATGGATTTATTCAGATCTATTACCTTCCCTGAGTCAGGCTTTAAAAAGAGTAATAAAAGTTTGAAATGACCATTTGGTTCATATTTGTTTACTGTTTCTTTGGCTGTAGGGCAATGTGGTATTATCACACTTCTCTATTCATTGGTAAGCTTTATTTTGGACTCTGGAGATGCATACTGTAAATGTTGAATCCTCTGTGACTTTAACCACCACAAAATATCTACCAAAGCAATTTAAAGAGATAATTTTTCCATTTTATTTTTAATAATTTTCCCCATAAATAATTGTAATTTAATTGTTACTTTCAAAAGAATCATGAAACATACAGTGGCAACTAATATGCATGAACCATGAGCTGGAATGGAATAAAATGATAATCACTTAAAAAGGAAGAACAATATGTCTAAATTAAAATGCTGGTCAACAGAACAAAGAGCTGACATTTACAAAGGTTATGTTTGACTGTAATAAAATAAATGGCAGCTCTTTGTGTACACAGTTGTCAATTAGCATTGCATATGTGTCTCTTGGATACATTAATTTTTGCCTAATGACTCCTTATTCAAGATGTAAAAATCTATTATTAATGTTTGGTAAGTATTCCTGACTGAGAAAGATAACTACAAATAGTAGCTGCCTCTTTGTATTAGCATTTTCTTTTCATGACAATGTCACAAAAACAAAAACAAAAAACCCAACAAACTGGAACTTCTAAAAAAAAATAATTATTTGGAAACAGAAGAATAAAAATGTAATAGAAATGGAAAAGTTGTAAGAAAAGTGTAAATTCAAGTGCAACAAGAAATATTTTTTTATGTTAAGTTAAAGCAAGCAAATCTCTTCTCTACTTTGAACTTTTATCTATAATAGGCCTGCTAATGTAGACATGATTAAGCTTTGAAGATACTATTTAGTAATTGAAGACAAAAGTAATTTTAAAAAACATTTCTATTTATTGCGATGCAACTATGTGGCTCCCTAAATGC
This sequence comes from Chaetura pelagica, assembly GCF_000747805.2. NCBI lineage: Eukaryota > Metazoa > Chordata > Aves > Apodiformes > Apodidae > Chaetura > Chaetura pelagica. The sequence goes on from NW_009952435.1 coordinate 3,768,228, forward strand.
CTGAACATTTTGCGTGATTTATCTGTAATGGAAGTTTTATTTCCTTTTTGCCCTTAAGCAGGAAAGGCAGGTCCCCAATTGAAACTCAGAAGGGGTAGACTGTTTCCTCCTGGTATTGGCATGAAGAGCTGCTTTGCCTCAAGAGGAAATGCAATGGAAATGAGGTTGTTGCATCTCATTAAGTCTGAGCTTTGCTGAATGATACACAAACCCTGGGGTAGCACACAAAGAGGTTTGATGCCAGAATCATGTCCTGGTGTCAGATTCATTTAATGATTTTGCAGCAAAACCCCTTAGTCTCTCCTGAAGAAAAATCAGGACATAAATAGACCAAGATGGTTTTTTTGTTATTTTTTACAAGACAGACAATCACTCCATAGTCTGGTGTCCATGAGGCTCATGAGAAAAGGCAGTTATGGTATCCTGGTTCTAGCCCTTACTCAGAATAATTTGCATATTTTACATTAAAACAGTCATTGTTTTTCAAATATTAACATGTCAAGTTTCTGGAGGCAAAAAAATAATCCATTTACATTTTTTACAAGTTAAAGTTTCAGTTATAATGTGTATTGTGGGGAAAAGCCTTGATATTCTTCCTGTCAATAGATTAAATCCACATCCTTAAAGAGGATTCAGAGATGCTCTACTTTTTCTCCAGCTCGTGCTCTGAAATTCTTTACAGTTATTTTGAAGTGTTTTATCTAAGCAAATACAAGTTTCATTTTAGTATGTTGAAAATGAGGCAGTTTGTATGATAATGATTTAAGTCTTTGGTATGTTCTATCTATAATGAGTACTTCATTGGTCCTTATTTACATTCAGAAGAGTAACAAAATATTTTAATGTATTGCCAGTTGAACCTGCCGACAACTAAGTGTGATGACATCTATAATAAGCTAATATACTGGGAACCTGAAACAATGCATAGAAAAATGTTAAGAGCCTCATAAATTACAAAGACCTCACTCTTATCTCTGGAAGAAGAGAAGTCAGGATTCATCCATGAAACAAAACTGATTATGACTTTTTAATGTACATATATATTTTTAATAAGTGGAAATGTAATGTTCAGTGCTTGTAACATTTACCCTAGATGTTCTACTTATGACTATGACTTATGGCCTCAAGCTGCTCCCGGGGAGGTTTAGGTTGTATATCAGGAAGTGCTTCCTCAAGGAGAGGGTGATTAGACATTGGAATGGACTGCCCAGGGAAGTGGTGGAGGCACCGTCCCTGGATGTGTTCAAGAAAAGGCTGGATGTGGCACTTAGTGCCATAGTCTAGCCAATGTGGTGATGTTGAGTCATAGGCTGGACTTGATGATCTTAAAGGTCTTCTCTAGCCTGATGATTCTGTGATTCTGTGACTACAGCAGAGGAATACAATGTGAATTTTTGCCTCCAATTAGAACCAAGATAAACATAATCATCTAACAGAATCGCCAATTATGTAGAAATCCTATATAAGTAAATTTATGTACTATACAAACAGAAATATCTTCTACAGCCATGAAAATCTTTTAAAGGTGATATTTTGAGAAGTGAATGCACAGCCAAACCAGAGATACAAAGAGAACTGTCAATTTGCAGTCCTTCCTGTCAAGATTCAACAACCCTATAATTTAACTTAGAAACTAGTTTGGAAAGAGATTCAAGAACTTCAATTTTTTTTAAGTATACCTGATATATCATCTGCATGGGTGGCATCATCACCCATGTATTCTTCAGTAGCAAAGTACACTCCCTCAAATGGCTTCTGTTTCTTCTTCCAAGCTGCAGTGTTTTAATGCTATGTATAACTTACAGATAGACAGAAAACTGTATGACTATATTGATGTGCTACCTGACCATACGTAAGTGCCATTGAAAACAGATTCTTTACGGTTTCTTCCAGCACTTCCTCATATTCCCACCAGTGAGAGATTAGAAGCACATGGGTCCATGAGGAATTCTTCACACCTATGGAAACATGCCACATTCCACACCTAGGCATCACAGCATGCTCTGCTCTAAAGACTGAGTATGTGCAAAACTTCTCAGCAGATGTGCACTGCATACACACAACACCTAGCTAGTTACTTTGCATACCTCCTCCACAAAGATAATTTACTACTGACAGAACAATGGTTAAAATGAAGAGAATCTTCAAATCAGGTAACTGGTTTGGTAACCAGACGATAGGCTTCATAGCCACCACTTCATATTCCACCACTCCCATGGACCGAACTATTTAAATATTTCTATTATTTGCATCATTAACTTTAGCATGAGTAGGTGACTATGAGCGGGTGATACAAAGTGGTTCTGCAAGTCAATTAACTTTGTATTTAGGAACGCCAAAAGAAAATGTGGAAGCAGCACAACAGGACATACTTAACTGAGATAGTCTCTAGACTTTCAGCATATGAAGCCCAGGTCAAACCATAAATTCATATGTGCATATCTTTCCTCACACATAAAAAAATAGGAAAGGAAATAATTTGATTCTCTGCTCTGTCTTCACCACTTCAGTTTACCTTGAAGAAGAAACTACTGAGCAGATACACTGCCATTTAGCACTAGGTTTCACCAAGGAGATTGAAACATTGTTTTGAGGTGAGGAGCTGTTCTGGAACTTTTCCTGCCCTAGATTTTTCTTGAATCTTTTTCTACCTCGTTTGGTTACACACAATTTATTTGTCAAATCAAGACTTTCTCTGATAATGCTTCAGCACTGCCACAGTACTGTAGTTTATCCTGAGATAATTTTTAAAGACATGAACAGCCACTCAGTTGCCTTGTCACTAACACAAAAACAGTAACTTGAGCAACACTGATTAAAGGAACCTATGAACAATAAATTTTCCCTTGAGATTCCTTCAGTAGAAAAAAATAACAAAACAAATGTAAACAAGAAACCCAAAACAACTAAAAAGCCCACCTCAGCATTCACAAGTTACTTGCCAAAACACAATTAAAATTAAAACAAAAACAAAGCAAAACAAAAAATCAACAACTGAAAATAACTAAAAATATATAATTATTGGATACAAAATGTAACTTCATTATTCTACTTCATTTCTTGATGGAAGTGTAGCAGAATAATATCAATTCACAGGGTAACAAGATGACAAATTAGCTAACTTATTCCAGAGTGCCATACATAAATCATGAATTTAAGCTGTCTTCTATTTATCTTTGTTTATTTGACAAGTCTTCATCTAGATAGCACATGGGAATATCACAAACCCATATCACTATGACTCAGGCAAATTCCTCATATAAAAATACTTAAATACTTAATGCTATTTTCAATGTTTAATTTAGCAGGGAAGAATTAAAGATATCAAGGAAAAATAGAAAGTCACAATGTCTAGTCATAGAGGAAGAATATTACTGAAAAAAAAATAGTTCATCCACCAAGTATGTATCAGGTCATAAGTCCTCTGGAAGTCTCACATTTACTGCTGTAACCCCATGTTATTTCATTCCTTACTCCTTTCCAGACTCTCTGATAATACTAGCTACTCTTCTTAATCTGGTCTCCCAAGAAAATGAGGTTTGGGAACTGCATCTGTTATCTCAGACCTTTACTTTCAAACAACTGTTGAGAAGAACTAAGGTCTCAAAATCACTATGTTGCTGAAATTTCTGTGAAAAAGGCATTTAGACAGAACATACTATTGCCTTCAGAGGAGGGAAACTTTGCAGAACTACTTTACCCACACTATTAGGTACCATAAAATTAACACAAGGAAAGCTGTAGGAAACCAACTTCAGAAGTTCTGCTCTTTAGAGGCGTCTGTTTTACTTCCAAAATCAAAAAGGCCTTAGAGAAAGAACATGATTTTTCTCCAAGCACTGAACAAATCTGAAGTAACAATAATCTATAGGCATAGTCACAGTAGTATATGACAATTCTTGTGTGCAATTCATTAGAAATCTTTATATTTGCCCTATTTCTCCCTTACTAAAATTAATCTAAAGTTACAGCTCACAGCCTTCAAAGATGTTACACTGCATTTTAAAAAAAACATAACTATTTTAAAGAGGATCTTAACTTCCTTTACTCTCCATGACAACTGAATGCCTAATTCTCTTAAGTACTTTTGAAATTTTATTAGAAAAAAATATCAACTGAACATATCTAGAGTCCCTTGTTCCAGTTCATCCCACATTCATAAGTGACCTAAGTTATATAAAAGTTAAAAGCAGACTAGAACTTCTGACAGATCTTTCACATGACAAAATGGAGAAAAAAATTACTTCATCTTCTTCCAACCAATGTGAAATACACACTTCTCTGCAAGTCTGCATACTTCTCCAGTCACCCACAATTGCCAAGAAGACATTTTCTGCACAGACTGTGCACCAGTCACTTAGAATTGCTGTGAAAAGCTCTTTGAGACAAGAAATGCATTTTCTAGATGCAGAGTAAATGTGAAAAAAATAACCCATATTTCTCAGGACAGTAAAATTACACAGGTGCACGGGGTATATTCCCATTATATGTACTTCCAAATAGCTTCTTAATACATGTGAAAATGCCATTTTGCTTCAGCTCCTCAGTTATAAGTAAATTCTATATAAAACAATTTCAGAAATGTCAAAATAACCTAAAAGATCTGAGTATTTTAGAAGGTTTTCCTTTTCATTCCTGAAATACACAAAAGAAATTACACATAGAGGAGGTGAGGTTCAGCATAGGGTTTACACTACAGATTTATGCCCTGATGCACCAGCAAGGCAGAAGCTGTCCAGTGTCAGAAAGAGTTGACCTAAATTTCTTCCTCATCAATGGCATGACTCAAGTGATTGGCAAAGCCACGTCCTGACTTGGATGCTGATGCTGCATGCAGCAGTCACCTGAGACTGCAGTCATTCAGCAGCTGCTTAGCAGCATGTGCCAACAGGCATCCGACGTGCCTAGCGCGACATGGAGGAAGTCTTTGCCAGCGCAGAACAACTGTATTGAATTTAGAGATTATAAAATAATTATCTATTCCTACACACCTGACTAAGTTGTTTTCGTACTAACCTACCATGTATAAATAGATGCACATACAAATGCAAATGAATTTTTATAAATAAACCCCTTTTGAACAAAACAAAAGCCTAGTGAAGCTAGCAGTCAGAACTGTGAAGTCTACTACTGTGAAACAATTGAAAAATGTAAAAAAAGTTTAGGTTGCTCTTTGTTGTCATTGAATATTTTGCAGGGATCACTATGCCTGAAAGGCTGAAGCTACCTCTCAATTGCAGTGCTTAGATATAAAGCTGGGAGGAACTTATTCACTTATTCCTTGCTAACGCAGCACATCAACACCATGTTTATGAGTCTGACCCTTAATTTTTATTGCAAATGATAAAAAAACCCCAAACAAACAAATAAACAAACAAAACCTCTATAAATATTTTTTTTTCCTTCTGGCAGAAAAGCAACTTATTCTGTGAGCAGCAGGAGTCCACAAGCACATGTCTGAGTATTTTTCCTAATGTGGGTCTGCTGATGTATAATAGAGTACATCTTTTTGCTCAGTGGGAGAATTAGTTTACCTGGGTATCTATTGTAATGACATTAATGAGAATAAAAGATCTTGGCAATTCCACCCCCCGTCAAATTAGTAATCAGGTTCTACAGTCATTAAGCAGGAGAGAAATAGTGAAGGCAGGCACTGTCACAGCACACAGACTAATAATGAGAAGCAGGGGGGGATAGGATGGGACCCAAGCAAAACAGATTCCATCATTAAGCTTATCAATGTTAACTTATTTTCTCTAAATTTTAACCAGAATTCCTATAAGGATTTTTCATTTGATTATACTTCTTGTGTGTCTCTTAATAGCTCTATAACTATTCAACAAGCCCAAACTGACTGAGCAAAAAAGAGACAAAAAATAAATTATGTGACTCCAATTCCAGAGACTAAACAAGAGTGACTCATCCCCTCTAGAAAGAAATGTTCTGGTATGAGCAGAAGAATAAAAGGTATCAGAGATTTTGAAAGAGCAAAATAGTTTCAAATGCCCCAAATGTGAGGAAAATATCAAATGGCATTTAGATCAAGTACTTCTCAGTCAAGACTCGGATTTCAAGATGACAAATCCTCCTAGTGCTTACACAACTGTCTGGCATATCACTAGAGTGTCTGGCACGATACTACACAGCCTAAGGAAGTAACAGTACTGAAACATCCAGTATCACCCATGACTTCCAACCAATGCATGTAGGAAGCTTGCAGGAAAATCTAGTATACAATGACAGATTTTAAATTTGCAACAGAAAAAAGAAGTCACTCAGATGATGACTCAGAGATCAGGCAACCCAAATTTAGAGATTATGCAATTCCTTTTATCCTGTAGTTTTTTTTATCATAGTATGCATCAGATTAATGCCTACTTAGAACATAATTTGCTGATATTTTGAAATATTTAAGATATGCTTTTTTTCCCCTTTGTGGATGCAGAGCACTGACAACTTAGGCATGTTTCAGGACCTTTTGAATTTTATCTTACTTCTTTGTCTGCTTTTCAGATGGTCAAAAACTCCACAAAATCACAGCTAGAGAATTAACTTTCTCAGACTCTCACTAAGGTTCTGCTTCATTCAGTAACAACAGAGAAGACTCTTAGGGGTATGTATGGTACCATACATCACATATCATTTTTTCCTAATTTCAGCAGCTGTTCAAGACTCTCAAATAAAATGGATCCACTGTTTCCCTGTAACACTGGTGGGGGTACTGACATCACATCTATTATTAGGCCCATTTCAACTTCAGCTGATTTTATAATAAGTTTGCAGCTGACAAGCTGGACATTAAAGTGAACCTATGTTATTCAGAATTATTCAGTATGTTACAAACAAACCAATACTGGAAGAACCAGAGCAGTCCAGCATAGCTTTTAATTATTAATTGTGTCATTATTATTGCATGTACTCCTCAGGCCCCTCCAAAGTTCATTTGGTGTGCCCCTTGTATAATTTAGAATTACAACTGTTCTTTCCTGAAGAGGGAAAGGAGAGTGAGACTTCTCTCTGTCTTGTCTGGAAAATTTCCCTTTGCAAAAATGACAAATCCAAGTGACAAATGCCTGTAATGTGCAGTATACAACATCAGGAGCACTCTAGCACCCAAGTGACAAGACAGTCAAAAAGGAATGGGTTTGACAACATACCATGAGGAATAAGTCTTAACTTAGCCTTGTGTTTTTCCTGGTAAGAGCAATTCTTACAGATGCAGATACGTTATTTTTTTTTACACATATATATTTTTTAAAGTCCTTCTTCCTGTCCTACAGAGTCAAAGCACCCCTGGTCATCACAGTTCCTAATCTGGGTTTGGAAAAAGAAGCAAGTTATAAGTAACAGGGTCCCATGCTACTAAGAATTTACAGAGAAGGATTCGTGATTGATTTGGGAACCACAGAAAAGAGCAAGAACACGGAAAATTATAAATAATTTTTTTCTGTGCTACAGGGCAAAATATTATATTTTCTTCAGAAATAAGATAATTGTAAAGGGAAAAAAAACCAAACCCATACATTATTTTCCTAACATTATAATGTGTGGTCTTAGAAATTGGAAAAAAATATTTATGGCAACTGTTTTTTAAATAAAGATGTAAAAAAAGCCACCAGATTCTTTACCAATTTATCATTAGTCAAACTTTTACGTTCTTCCACTTCTTTAGTACCTACGTCTTGTGAGAACTTTTGTGTCAAGAAGCGTTTTATAAAGAGAGAGGTTAAAGTCACTGGCTGATGGCAGAAGCAGACCGTAGGTCAAGAACAGGAGTCAAAAAGATGGATGGAACTTCGAAAAAGGGCAAAAATAGGAGTAAGTCATCACATGCAGGCAAACACTTTGTCTTGTAACTTTATTGGCACTTGGGTTCTCTCAGTTCAATACTTCTTTCTTGCAATGAAGACTCCTTTCTACATGCCTCTCTGACTCTTGCATGTTCATAACTCAAGTTAATATGCAGATTTTCTAGTTTATTGTACATCTACACAGCAACAGGCAAATTATATAGTACATATAGTAACTAATGTAGGAAAGGGACTGACAAGAAGGTTCTTCCACTTTTCATTTAGGAGATAAACACCACTCAAAAATATTTTTTTGTATGCACAATTTTATTTTTTAATATTTTAAATGTATGCACAATATCCTTCCTTTGTTACACAATATGTGATCTTTTTTACAATTTTCCTTCTTGTAAGTTTAAGGCAATTAAACTTTGCTTCAGACTCAGTGAAATACAGATGATGCACTTCAACAGCATTGTATTGCTTGTCATAAATTGTCTTGATCTCAGTTCAACAGATGACTCTCACCAAGTGACTCTGGATTTCTGAGAAATTACTGATGAAGCTCCTTAGTCAGATTAAAAATTTTAGGTAATTACCTTGCTCCAAACACTAACATGTACAAATTATACACTCTGACAACACACACGTGGAAAACATAATAAACCAGAGGGGGGGCAGAGATATAATTTAGAAAACTGAGTGGCCTAGAAGATTGCAATACCAAAAATGACAGAAAATTAAAATTATGGAGTAAAAAGGCAGATTTTTAACAATAATTGCTTCTATCACTGCATCGTACTGGAAAAGGAATAAGACACAGTAGAAGAAGGACTTGGATGAATTAATCAGGTGTAGGTTGTAAGCCACCAATTAAACACTCAAAAAAATGATGCATACAATTATTAAATAAAGAATGAGAAGCCAGCCATACCATTGGATAAGAGTTTGGTTAGAGCACACCTAAAATATTAGGTGCAGGACAAGTCACACATATCTAAGATTAATTCAACTAGGAGAAGCAAAAGACAGGTTAATCATGGAAGAATGGTGATATTTTAAGAACCAATGTCTAAAAGCTGACTGAGTCTTTTGAACTTGTAAAGAAGATTCAAAGGAGAAATTATTACTGACTAGAGAGATATATCAAGAAGTATGAAAAAAGAAAAAAAATAAATTTTAAAACCCAATAAAATAAAATAAATCAATAAATCTGAGTTACTTATATCAAGTACTATTATATGAAAAAATTGTATACCCAGACTACGACAAGTTTAATCCAGGACTTAGAAAAGAGTACCTAAACACCAGGAAATGTAGTTGCTCAGAAGAGAGATAGTACAGAAACAATGAAGACAAAAAGGATTTTGGTGAGCGATGGTGTTAAAACATTTTAAAATTCAGCATTTAGTAGCTTCTCTTAGCTTAGAATTAGACTTGGTTTTCACATGGTCTTTTACATGGTTTTAGCCAAGTTTTCTGGGAAATTTCTCATTGATTAATGATCTTTTCTAGCAAAAATCAGCTATGTCTGTTTCAGTGAGAGGACACTTAAATCAACAACCCTTTATTATTAGCTCCATTCTTTCTTGTAAGTAGCAAAGTCATAAGACAAAGAAAACAAGAGAAGGACTACTCACAAATCACTCAAACATGTGGCATGAACATAGATATCCCATTTCCCATGTGGAGCTGAGGTATGATTTTTCACAATGAGATCCATATTCAAAAGGCAAAAGTCAGCAAGCTTATTATTGGACATATCGGGCTACTCTGAGTGTGTAACAAGATCCAGAGCTCTTAGAGCTGTAACAGAGTCTCCTGTTTTAAGCCTCTATTGCTGAGACATCACAATAATGTAAAATCCATGGAATTGAACCAATCAAGTATGTCTGGATCCATGGAAGAAGGTATATGATAGTTCAAATTTAGAGAGAGACTAGCCGATATGCCACTTCCAAACACTCCCTCAAACTTCACTGGTAGACGGTGGTGGACGTTGGGGAGCTTGAAGACATGATACATCAGGAAAACTATGACATAGTGGCTGTCACAGAAACGTGATGGGATGTATCACATGACTGGAGCACCACAATCGATGGCTACAAGCTCTTCAGGAGGATAGAAAGGGAAGGAGAGGGGGTGGAGTAGCCATGTGTTAGAGAATGCTATGAGAGCTTGGAAATCAAGTAGAGTCATGATGATTGAGAGTGTTTGGATTAGGTTAAGGGCCAATAAAGCTGATATTGCTGTGGCAGTCTGCTAGAGACCTCCCAACCAAAGCACTGAGGTGGATGAAGCTTTCTATAAGCAGTTGGGAGAAATCTTCCAGTCACTTGCTGTTGTTCTTGTTGGGGATTTTAACCTTCCAGACATCTGCTGGGAATACAACAGAGCAGAGAGGGAACATTCCAAGAGGTTCCTAGAATATGTGGAAGATAACTTCCTCACACAGCCAACCAGGGAGGATGCCTTCCTGGACCTGCTTCTGGTGAACAGGGAAGATTTTTCTTGTTACTTATCTGGCAGAAGTACAGGCACAGAAATACTTACATTTACTCACTGGAAGGAAACAACAATAGCAAGCAATAATGATCTGAAGGAAGTACAAACAGTAGGTATAGATTAAAAAGAGAAAGCTAAGAAAGCAATACTGCAAAATCCATAAAGGAAAGTGAAATTTATTTACATGAGTGAAACCAAAATAAGAATATAGCTCAAGAAAATTAAAGCAAAGTAAACCAAATATTCAGCTAGCTCTAAACTTTCAGAAAGGTGGAATGATAACTGTGGATTTTCATGAATTCAGTACAATAAAGACATACTGAACTTGAATATATTTAGCTGTCTCTTGGGAATAAACTATTAAAAGAATATGGGCTTTTCAAAATGCCTCCTCAACTTCCTTAGTTTTGATGTACAGCCAAGTATTCTCGACAATGTTCAAAGGAACAGAACAAATAGGAAACTTCATTGATAAATTAATCAAAAGCACGGTGAATAAAGAAAATGCAAAAGGGAGTGCATCTTTAAAAGCTTTCAAAATGTCTGTATGTAAAGAAATGTAACCCCCAGAGGCATTAGTGTCTATTCCAGAAGGTGGATTCACACAGTCAAAACATAGCTTAAAGACAGCTCATCAATTATAATTGAAAGTTACCCAACACATTTTCAGTGGCTCTCTCATTGCCAGAAGTGCTGACTCATTGTGAATTTATTTAATGTATAAATAAAAGTGATTTAAGGGATGAGTGGATAAATCATAAAATAATGGTTCACACTACCCAGAGGCAAAGACTCCTCCTGGAATGAAAAAATAATTAGTAAGCTGCATTTTTGCTCCTACCCAAATGTTTGCGTAGAGAAGGCAAAGTGAAAGGATGCCCTTTGAAAAAAACAAATGAAAGGTGTTGATTAGATGTAGGATCAGAACCCCTTTTATAAAAATCTTTAACTTACAAAACCAAGCAATTTACCTCCATAAAACAAGGAGTTTAAGAGCAGAAGAAAATGTACACTATTGAATACTGAACATCGTTATGTAAGAATGTAGATACCAGAAAGCTGAAATAAAAAGACTAAATAATGCCTAATAAGAGATCTTTCTCATACTTCAGGGCTGTGGCTTGTTGGATACATCACAAACCATCTGCCTTCTTGACTCTATGTAATTTGATACAAGAAACGGGCAAATGTCCACAACTATATTTTATGGGCTTTAGAAATTACTTACAAAGTGAAGAAGCAGCATGATGCTTTATTCTAATTTTCATTATAGCAGAATTCTTGAGAATAAGTGCAACTTCAACTCACCAACAAGATCTTTATGAGCTGTAGCTCAGGGAACTTGTGATTCAAAATCCTTTTTGACACTGAAGCAACCAAAGATGAAGTTGGTAGTATCAAATATGAAATAATGTGTTCAGATCAATACTGAAGGCCATATAAGCAGGTAGATAGATCTGCAATAATTGTTTCTTCATTTTTATTATTCCCTAGTTTCAAAAAAGTTACCTTCTTTCTTCTCTTCCTTTTGAACACTAAAAGTTAGTAACATCTGACTCTAAATGGGCTTTGACTTCTTTTGTGGTTTTTGTTGTGTTGCTTTGGGTTTTTTTTCAAAATGCATAAGCACAGCAAGGAGCCACATAAAACACTTTATATTTCTGAAAAAAAAAGAAAAAAATGCTTCAAGAATCACTTAGGAGTTCACAAGAGTTAGCAGAAGTAAGAGAGCTTAATTAAATCAAGAGAAGTGGGCTCCTAAA
>NW_009952435.1:3780318-3807204 GCF_000747805.2 Chaetura pelagica
TTCCTGTACATCATCAGGTCTAAAATAATTGTCTGGAATTCAAATCTGAGGAGAGTCTAAAAACTGTGACATGGACATTTTGAATTACACTATCTACAATGGAGATGACATTCTCCAAAAAAATGTCAGGGCAGATCTGACTGCCTTATTTTCAGTTTTCTACTGAAAAACACAGTTTCACTGAAGGAACACATTGCAGGTAATAAGCTTTTAGATTACATTTTCAGAGGAATAAATATACTATTTTGTCTCAGGCATGATAAAATTTTTCAGTTTTGTTAGCATGCTAGTTATCATATCAGTTATGTTTATAATAAGATCATTAATGCTGTAAACAGAATAAAATAAACAATAACATGAGGTACTCTTTCTCTAGTATCAATAAAATGCAACATAATGTAATTTGATTAATTTTATATTTTAATTTCATAATAAATTCTTCTTTAGTTTTTTAATTCTTCATGTATCTACCTTCCTAAATAGCATAAGAATGAAGAGACAGAGGGGAATTACTATATTCAAACTGTTCTATCAGCTTGATCCAGCAGAAAAGCTAGGATATTACAGAGGCAGTGAGATAAGGTCTCAGAATTTCCAACAGGAATTGATTCCTGACCTGACCACAGCTATCTAATGAAGCTTAAATAAAGAGGTGAAAAAAGATTGAGGTGAAGACTGAGAAAATGTTCTTGTCTAAAAGTTTCCAGCAGTGGGCTCTGAGAAAATCCAAATTTTCCAGTAAAGAATTCCATCTCTTTCCCATAAGAATCTTGATAAAGGAGCTTGGTAATTTTTACAAGATTACACTATAACTGTCATGTAGATATGGAAAGGAGTATTCAAATATCCAAATAATACATAGCAACTCTTGTATAAAACCTGAATACAAAATTTTAAAATTTTTAATCCTTTTTTTTAAACATACTTTATTTTAAAACTTTAAAATCCCTGCAATTTGAGCTTAAACCTGCTCCTAATAAGTCAGAAAGATTCTTGTCAATAACAGAACATGAGGAAGAAGCTATTTTTAAATTCTCTCTGAATAAAATTTGCAAATTAATTTTACGCTGTACCTGCACAGCAAGTTGAATTTGACTCTGATGTAGATTAATAAATGCATTTTAGCATTGATGTAGCCACTGGGGATAATGATCACAGAATCATTTAGGTTGGAAAAGACCTTCAAGATCATCAGGCAAACCATTAACCCTACTCTACGATGTGCACCCCTAAACCATATTGCCAAGCACTACATCTATACAAAATTTAAACATATCCAGGGATGATGACTCAACCACCTCTCTGGACAATCTGTTCAAATGTCTGATGACCCTTTCAGATAATATTTTTTTTCTTAATGTCCAGCCAAAACCTCCCCTGGTGTAGCTTTAGGCTGTTCCCTCTTATCCTACTATTATTTACTTGTGAGATGAGACCAGCACTTACCTCTCTACAATGTCTTTCCAGGTAGTTGTAGGGAGCAGTCAGGTCTCCCCTCAGATGCTCTTCATAAGACTTATTCTCTATGCCTTTCACTAGTTGCTCTTCTCTGCACCTGCTTCAGCACCTCAATGTCTTTGAGGTGCCCAAAACTGAACATAGTACTCAAGATGAGGCCTCGGCAGTGCCAAGTACAGGGGGAGGATCACTTCCCTAGTCCTGTTGGCCACACAATTTATGGTACAAGTCAGGATGTTGTTAGCCTTCTTGGACACCTGAGCACACTGCTGGCTCATGTTCAGCTGCTTGTTAACCAGCACCCCAAAGTCACATTCTGCTGGGCAGCTTTTCAGCCACTCTTCCCCAGCCTGTAGCATTGCATGGGGTTGTTGTGGCCCACATGCAGAACCTGGCACTTGACCTTGTTGAGGCTTATACAATTTGCCTCAGCACATGGATCCGGTCTAAGGCCCTCTGTAGAGCCTCCCTACCCTCAAGCAGATCAACACTCCCTCCCAGTTTGGTGTCATGTGCAAACTTACTGTGGGTGCATTCTGTCTCATCGAGGTCATCGATAAAAACGTAAAACAGAAGTGTTCCCAACACTGAGCCCCGAGAAACTCCACTAGTGACCACCTGTCAGCTGGATTTAGATCCATTCACCACCACTCTCTTGGCCTGGATGTCCAGCCAGTGTTTTATCCAACAGAGAGCATGCCCATCCAAGCCATGAGCAGCTGTTTTTTTCATAAGAATGCTGTGGGAGACAATGTCAAAGGCCTTACAAAAGCCCAGGTAGACAACATTCACAGGCTTTCCCTCATCCATCAGGTGAGACATCTTGTTGTAGAAGGAGATCAGGTTCATCAAGCAGGACCTGCCTTTCATAGACCGAGGCTGACTGGGCCTGATCACCTGTTTGTTTTGTATGCAGTGCATAATGACACTCAAGATAATTCTATTATCTATTAAGATAAGTCTATTCTCTCTCTGCTGTATTGGATTTCCAGCAGACATCTGGGAAGTTTAAGTCTCCCATGAGAGACTGAATCCTCCAAATTTCCTTCTGGCAAAATGGGCCTTAAATCTGCCTTGCAAACTTGTGTGCCTGTGGCTGCTATGCCCTCTTAGGGAGCAGAGCAAGAACTTTTGTGCAGAGATGAAAGTAGAAACTTGACTTGGAATTAAGAAAAAGTAGCTAGCATGAAAATAAGAAGAAAACCTGTCTGATTAACTAGATAATTATAATACTTATTTTCAAGAATGCTCCTTGTGTGGTATAAGTACACAATCTTCCATCTACTTGAAAAACAACTTGAACAAAAGTAAGCACTATGAAAGGGCAAAAAATTTCCATTCCTGTAGAGAGATTCTGATCATCCATTGAGAGTGAAGCTCTTATAGGGAATTCACAGGAAATTAAATCTCACAGTTGCTGTAAGTACTGATTGCTGCATTGAATCCAGTGGCACTAAAGCCAAGCTTTGGGTTCTCAATGAACTGTACCTGGTTCAAAATGATGCCACAGCAGTACCTAATGTTTGTTTGGTTAAAAAAATGTAAAATGTACCACTCATTCTCAGTACTTCTGAACTGATACATTTAACTGATACTAAAAGTCTGCTCACACAAAAACAGAAAAAATATTGTATTCCTAAACTGTAAAGGTGTTTATTGTAACTTGGATATTGATCTAAAAAATTCAATACTACTGTAATTCGAGTTTGTCACTTAATGTGAAGTGTTTTTTTTTGTTTTGAAAAGACTTCAGTTATCAGCCATTGGGATTTCTAAATGCACCAATGTCCTATATAACTTGTTTTTCTATTTAAACAGAAAATAAATATATAATACTAGAATTTCTCTGTTACCGTCGTTCATAATCCACTTTCTGTAGTTTTGAAGAATAAGATTTATATGTTTTCAGGTGAGTAAACCTCTATACACATGAAAACAGGAGCAATTAAAACTAGAATCAGCCCTTTCCTCCAGCAAATTAAAAAAAATGGGATTTGTGACTTTTCTTTTCCTCCTTTCTATCAATCAATTAAAATGGCAAAGCTTTCAAGAGCTGACAGTTTCTGTCAAGAGAGTTCTTCAACACAGACATTAAGGAGTTTTCCAAACTAAAAACAAATAGGTTCAAACAGGAGAAAACCCAACACCAAGCTCAAGAGAACTTCCAACCTCTCATTGCAGGCACACAAAGACATAGATCATACTCACTTGCTACTCTGGCAGATTAATTTGCCTCTCTGAATGTAATGAGTTACAGGAGGTTTTCAAAAAGATTGCAATGTAGATGACAAATGACTGAAAGAACAATTTAAAAAAAAAAAAAAAATCAGTTTACTATGTAAGTAATTTTTAGACAGAGAAAAACAGCAGACCAGAGAATTACTGACTATGTAGAAGCAGTGAATCTATCCAGTCTTTAAAGGGATATATGGAAAAAATAACATTGACAAGAGGCTTGTAAAAATAAAGTTAATTAAATGAAACATTCAGTCTATGTTTCTGACAAAGTTAATGGTGCAAAACTGATCCTGCCGTCTTTTGCAAAAAACCCTGAGCTAACAATACCAAAACAACTGCTCTGTGTAACCCTCTTTTCAGGCATTAATGCTATACTTTGTAAGAAGACATGGTCTGTTTTTCCATCAGTGAAATGGCTTATGGAAGCAGTCTGTTATTTTAAAAGTACACTCATCTTTATTTGTGGGACTGCAGACTTATTAAATATACTGTATGAAATGTTGTAAATCGAAAAAGCCAAAATATGACTTCAGCTTTAGCTGAAAACATAAAAACAGAAGATGTAGATACTAAATTCTTAGCATGACTGCAAACTTATATAACACTCAGTTAAGAGTTCCTGTTACTCGAACCAATAATTAAATTGATAGTGAACATGTTTCAAAGTTTCTGTGTTAAATAATACAAGATTATTATTTTCTCTAAAACATGACTACCCTAAATTATTCATATACAAAACTGACTTTTAATAATGTTGATATTATCATGGTAAGTGAAATTTAAGGTCAAATGCTCATCTGAGATAGGTCAGAATAAGTATTGCCTTGAAATCTACAACACTGCAGCAGAAAGAATGTAAAAGATAAAACCAGATTATTTTTTTATTTTTTCTTTTATACAAAAATATCTCACTTTATATATTTCAATCAAATGGTCCAAAGTCACAAAAGCAATCCATTTTATGTATGTCTACTGTTTAAAAAATAGTCCAAACTAACAGAGTTTAGAATCTATGTAAAGAGCATATTTTAAAATTCTGAAGATCTGGTGCTTAAAGAAAAAAATAAATAAGAGAGAAAAAAAATTTGGAGAGTATAAACCAAAAGAAAATATTTTTTTCCAGAAATAGCAAACTAAAACAGAAAAAAACCTGTGACTTCACTGTGAGATAATGTGAAATAACAGCTATGTATTTGCCTAGTCATATGCATTTTACAATTATGGTAGCTATTTATAAAAACTTAAGAACTTATAAGTGTGCACAATTTCCCCTAATCTACTTTTTCTAGGTGAAATACTTGAAGGGAAATAAAAATGGCTCAAAAAATGAAAGGGTACTGCCTAAATCACATGAAGCCCCAAAGCCTGTAAAAAATAGGGCCTTGGCTAATTGCCTTGTGAGCCATAAACAAAAACATTCTGTTGAAGAGAACTCCAAAGCCACCTACATTTAAAGAAAACTACAAAGATTATGTGTTTTGGAAAGAAATTCCACTTTCTATAAGTAAGTAGACAGAAAACAAAGGGCAATGTCACGTGAAAGGACTCCACTTCCTTTGTCACACAATATTGAGTTATTTTTTTTGCATCTAGAAGAGGTCCATTTCCAGTACTGAAAGTGCCCCATTTCCAGAACTGCTGACATTCCCTCAGGGCCCCTCTCACAGAAGAGGCCAACTACAGCTTATCAGCCTGGCTCCAAAAATTCAGCAGTAACATGCTTAGGTCTCGACAGTAAGACCCAGGACTAACAGTTAGAAACTATGATTACAATGGATAGAAAAAAATAGAAAAGGTCTCCAGAGATCCATGTCCCACTTTCTGCTTAGAGGCTAACAAAATATAAATGAATAATGCTGCTTTAAGAGTGCAATTTAAGAATTACATAAACTACCAAACCAAGGCCAGAAACACTAGTCATTATTCTGCACCATGTTTTTCCAGATCTACATGAGCTACAATGCTCTACTACAGCTAAACTACAACAACCTTCATGTACTATTATGATAAGCAGAAACTAAAAAAGTAAAAGAACTCTCATTATTTGAAACATATGGTGGAATAGAAAGAAAGAAAAAAAAAAAAAAAAGAAAGAAAGAAAAAAAGGAAAACAGTATTTATATAAATTTCTTTCCTTCCTGCATAAACACTTAGCCTTTTTTGAAGCATGTGTCAAATATTCATTCAGCCTCTAGAATGTTTCAAAAAACATGCACACATTAGGAATATCCAGTCAGATAGTAGATTATGATATCCAGTCACAATACAGTCTCTTCTTACTTCTGACCCACACTACAGTCCAGAATTGCACATGTGCAGAAAGTCAGCTCAGTTGGACAACAGCTGCTGGTACAGTAAGAGTACTAACAATATGCTCCAGCAGGGGGGTTGGACTAGATGATCTTTCAAGGTGCCTTCCAACCGCTAGAATTCTGTGATTCTGTGATCTATCAAATGATAGTTGGCTTTTTTAAAGATGAGCACTATTTTCAACTCATATGTTCTCTCACATTGGTTTTATTGGCTCTAATCATGTGGGTAAAACCAGTGGAATTCTGCATGCTGAGCTCCCATCTGCTTAATCTTTTTTTCCTAAAAAGTGGACATCAAAAGCAAGCCCTCAATATCAATCTTATTTATGGAAATGCAGATGTGTACAGTATTCCTATGGCAGAAAATATACCATTTTGGTAAATACATGTTCTAAGAAAGATGTGCTGTTTTCCTATACACAAGCCACAGAAGATGTTTTGATGTTCATAATTTGAAAACTTTCAAGTGAAAATGCTAGATGGGACCTCAAACATGCAGCTTAACAGAATTGCTTCTAAACGTAGTTTAGATCTGTTGTTCATTTTAAAGTTCTTTTTTCAGAAAGGTGGTAGAATAATTAAACATAAGACTCACTGTTCTGCAGAATAAAAAATGCATGTAACTCCCTGTTCATAACAGCAAAGCGACTTCATTAATTGTTTATGGCAATACAGTATCTGCTACAGCTTCAGTCTGTGTATAATGGTGTGTCCCAGATCATTATGATTCTGGAAGGGAGACAATGAGGGCTCTGCTTTGTAATACATTAGTGTTTTCTGTTCTGATGAGCAGAACAGGGTCTGGGTGCCTAAAAACATCTTGTGGCACCCAACAACTCACAGAATCAGACCTCAGATTAGACTTCATGCATTTTTAAATAAATTCTGTTCCTGATATCAACATGAATGTCTTCCCAGAAAGCAACAGAAATTCTCAGAAGGCAATGATATTTTCACCTATGTAAATGTAATAGTGTGCTATAATTTCCTACCTCCACATGCTATGGATTCATGACTGTGTAAACAGGGTTCGCATTTCAGTGCATGCTGTGAAAGGATGTGCCATTTTCAGGAGGTCCCTGGGCTGCATTTCTTGTGCCAATACCAGCATGAATTTACACAGTTGCTAAGAACAGGGCTGTTTGGTGTGCACAGCATATGCTAAATGACATCCTCTTTAGTAGACGACTAAGACAGTGATCCCTGTTGATGTGTGCAAGTAAGGAAAGTCATGTTTTTTATGTTATATGCAGAGTACAAAAGAGAAGCTCATTAACATTCAGCTTGTGGACATTATACATTCAGTGTCATTATGTGTCATCATAAAACCTCCTCAAAAGCAGACTTTGAAATATAACTCTTTTACTGCATTACAATGATCACTAAAGAAGGCAACCACCACCTCATTCTTTTCCCCGATGATCAGTAAACACTTTTTTTTTTTTTTAAATCTCAAAACAGGAACAAGCCTCAACCCAAACAGAGGATCAAGGTATATGGAAAAAAAAAGGACTTGTAATTGGCAAAGGAAATAGGCTATGAGTAATCTGGGGAAGCCTATGTCCTTCAGAATTGTAGAAGCATCTTTAAACTAAGATAATGGAAATATCTCCAGCTAGGAAAGATTTTAGCATCACCTAATGTACCCCATTCTCAACATTGTACCAAATCCAAGAGAGACTAGAGCTCAAATTAATTTCATAGGTACTGCATAAGCAAACTGCCTTTTTCAGCCTTTATATGTAGATTTCTGGATAGAACTTTGCCAGGTTTCATGTTAACAAAGCCCTTTCTAAACCTCTGAACCTCATGAAGGAATTTAAAGGTTTCTATCCATTCTGATGGGTCTTGTTTATTAATTTTCCCATATTAGTAAAGTTTTGTACACAAGGTTTCTGCTGCTGGTGTTACGAAAAAATAATTGTCCCTCATTCTTCTCACCAGGCTGTACAAGTTCCAGTGCTGACCCACAGCAAAATACTGTTCTTCATTGTTTTGTTAGTGGCTTTGTGAAAATGAATGGATTCTAAGTCATGTAATGACAATGATTCATACTTCCACTTTGACTTAAAGTCATAACATCCAACATCATTTGGAACATGAGATATCTCTATGAGTGGAAATTAATCTGATTTATTTATTCATTAAATTGCTTTGGCTATAATGTACGGCCTTTAAAGCATCAGTTCTCTCTCATCTCATCATTACAGAGTGTCCTAATTACCTCTCTAATCATACTACCTAATACTGTAAAGTGCCTTGGAGTGTGTAGAGAAGTTGTTGCCCATTAAGAACCAAATTAGAAGATCTGGAGAGGAAAGAAGTCTCTTCTGTGTATTCTTCCCATAGCCCTGTGGAAAGAAGAGTCTGTCTTTCATCCTTGTGCTGAGACTACAGCTCTGAAAGTCCAGGCAGCATAATCAGTCCATATGCTTCAGAGAAGTGTATTTCAGAATATCACTTGAAAGTTACAGTTCATTAAATATTTCCTCCTATTCGTGCCTTCTTTGGATTTGAGTTTCGTGCAAATACTGTGAAGCATACCAAAAGAGAACCTAGAGAAAGAGATGGCAAAGCCTTATGGTGCAAAAGGGGCCTGGACCTGAGGCATGGATAAATTGCCTTTCTCAGATTCTTGTGCCATAAACTTTCTACATACCTGCTTTAAAAGGTATTGAGTTTATTCACTTGTATTTTACCAGACTATCCATTTGTAAAGGACTACAGAACTCAGTATTCAATTAGAAACTCTCAATCTATCCTATTATCTCTCCTCTATTTCAATATGATGTTAACTTGCTTTAGTGCTGTGAAAACATTTCTATTCTTGATATTAGTCTCTATTAACATGAAATAACACAAGTGAGTCATTCTCTATCCACCTGAAAATTATTTCAAGTTCATTCTTCACAAGGTGTTTAAAATATGTTTATTCTGGCATAATTTTGAGTTAAATTTGGTCTGTTGCTGTTCTCTAATGTTTTTTACCAATTCTCATTCTCTGCTTTTTTGAAAGGTTTGCTCTGCTGCATTAAGTCATCAGAGACACAGACATTGTCCTTGCTCCTTAAAATTTTGTTTTGAGTATGTTTTCATCATTATCCAGTTTACAATGTTAACCAGAAAGTGATGTACAGCAGGTTCTACAACAAATTGTTCTACAACAAAAGCGCCATAAATCCATACATTCACCTCTGAGCTTTTCACTGTAAAATGGGTTAAATCCCATCCAGATGATGAAGATATTTTTAAACAGTTTATATTCTATCTTACCAGTAAACTTATGATGTTCCTAAAGCTTTTACAATGGAAGTTCAGTGGAAAATATTTTAATACAGTCCATTAAAGAAAAGAAGCAGTCTGTGTAACTGCAACAATGTTGCAAAACATCATACACTGCTGTGGTGTTCACAGGAACTTTTTATTCTCAAGAAAAATTGAGAGCTCATGACTCCAGCAGGCTAGGAAGGGACGGGAGAAAGAGACAACAGGGGAACTGCTGTTTGAACTCATTAGCTTTTAGAGAAAGGTAAGTAGTGCAGTGCCTACAAAAAACTTGGCTCATTTCAGGTTAAAAAAAATACAAAAAACCAAAACACAACAACAAAAAAAACAAACCAAGGTTCATCTGTTCTTTGACTAACTATCTGGTGAGTAAGGTGTGATGAAGATTCAGACTCTCTCAATTGCACTCAGCACAATGGGTACCTCTAGCAGAGAATGTCAACCGAAATTTTGAGATACACAGACCTGAATATTAAACAAACTAGATAAATATATGTGTGCAAACAAGATGCTGTAAATCCTTTTTTGGCTTTTAGTATCATGTAGACACTGGAATATATCATAAGTAGGAGAGAAAAACCCAAACCAAACCTAAACAAAACACAAAACAAACATTATTTAACCTAAAAGATATAAAGCAAATGGGTATAAACTACCCATGCAGGAAATAAAGCAGCAAATTAAAGGAGGATCTCTAAACACATTTAAGTTTTAGGAAGAGCAACAGTATAAAGAAATAATTTTAAAAACCCAACAACCCAATTGTTTAATAATGAAGGTTGACTCATTAATGAGTGTAATTATATGTTGTTATTGTCTGCAATATCAGAACATTGGTATAAGCTATGCAATCTACCTCATATTCCTTTGTGGCTTACTGAGGAGGGTATTAACATCCAATATGTTAACATGAAAGTAATATGTTAACAAAAGTATGCCAACATACTTCTGAAAAGTATGTTTTACAAGAGTATTGAGCAAATCTCCCAGACAAGGTGTTTGCAACACCCTCATTCTCAAAATCAGACACTGAAAGCAAAAGGCAGCCGACTAATTTTTAAACTATCAACATCCAGTGGCTGCAGAGGTTGATTTAGATTAGATTTAGATTTAGAGGTTTTACTGACAGCTAACACTGCCCTTTTTTTTTAGGCACAAAGTCCTCACAAAATGTGATTCATTATCAGAACTACACCACTTCAGGCAGGGTTTAAGATTTCTGACTTACAGTTGAGATGTGCTGCTCTGTGAGAGGGAAATAGCAGATGTGTCTTTCACCTTTACCAAATTATCGTCTGTTATTTTTCAACAGGAATAAGTTGTGAGGGACCAGCCCTCCAGACCTACTTTGGGAAATGGTATCGAAACCCTGTTGTAGCCCCTGCTCATATACATCCCAAAAGGCCTGCCTGGACAGATGGAAACTGCAGTAATGGCCTGCATAGATGAGGTAACGATGACGACTGAGATAATGATTGAGGGGTGGAGGGGGCGGAGGTCCACTCCAGCTGCTCACACATGTATGGCTCAATCACATGTACTTGTTGTGAAATCAAGATTCTAGGCCTATAAAATAGGGGGGTTGCAATGGTGGGCTCTGGGAGTTTCATCAACACTGACCATTGACACCGACCCTCCCCCGTTGGCTGGACCAACGACGCTGGAACCAGGACTGGTGATTTTCCTGTCCTTGTCATCTCTCTATTTATCTCTCTCTCTCTCTCTCCCCTCCCCTCACTTTTTTCTACTCATCCCCTTTTCTTTACTTAATATGTATATGTGGGTGGTTTTGTTTAAGTTGTTCAGTATTAACTCCTACTAGTGTAAATAAATGAATTATTTGTTATAAGCAAAGCTGTGACTCGAACCGTCATACATTAACTCTCTCTGGGAAAAAGACCAGGTCTCAGAGAAGGATTTTGAGCCCAGCCGCACCTGGGCTCCTCTCTGAATGAAGCTTAGAAAGCAAGGAGATTCAGTCCTAATCTCCCTTGGCTGCCCAGTCTGAGTTGTGACATGTGCAGGACTGGATCCAGCCGCATCCAAGCTCCACATCTGGAATATTGTGTCCAGTTCTGGACTTCAAGAGGAACAGGGATATAATGGAAAGAGTCCAGTGGACACTACAAGGATTATTAAGGGACTAGAACATCCCTCATATGAGGAAAGGCTAGGACACATGGGGATGTTTAGTCTTGAAAATAAAAGACTGAGATGGGATCTTATTAATGTCTACAAATATCTGAAGGGTGACTGTCAAGAATGGGCCAGTCTCTTTTCAGCCGTGAACTGTGATAGGTCGAGGCGAAATGGCACCAAGTTACAACACAGAAAGTTCCACCTCATCATGAGGAAAAACTTCTTTACGGTGAGGGTGACAGAGCACTGGAACAGGTTGCCCAGAGAAGTTCTGGAGTCTCCTTCCTTGACGACTTTCAAGCCCTGCCTGGATGTGTTCCTGTGTGATCTGCCATGGGTGTGTCTGCTGCAGCAGGGAGCTTGGAATCGATGATCTTCAGAGGTCCCTTCCAACCCCTATGATGCTATAATTCTGTTAAATAAAGAAAACTCGATGTATTTTTTTTCCTCATACTCCACATGCTATGTCTATCAATGCCCCATTTAATTTTCAGTTTTCTAAAGTGTTACAGCAAAATAAATATTAATATCCACAAATTCTTTGGCAGTTTTCACCCTCATGTACCTACTCAGACTTTTTAAACAAAATTAATCTGTTGTCACATCCTTTTTTTCCTTTCATTTTATTTCAGTGGAAGTCAGCCTTTATCTCCCAAACGTTGCTCCCTATTTTTTTTTCATCTCTTCCTTTCTAGCATTAAAAAATATTATAGTTCTTCAAACAAAGTCCCTTGGGAGATAACATGATATCTACTTATGCCTGCCTTGTTTCCACGAGTGCATGAAACCTTGCTGTCTTAACTGGATGAGCAATCATCTTTAGAAGAGTAATATGTAACTGAGGAATTTCTATACAATTGTAAGCTACAGTAACATACAGCTCTGCAGGTCATTTTCTCTTGTGAAGGAGTTCTTCCCTGTCTCAGTTTCACCAAGTTGAAAATACGTATTAATCTGTTCCTTCTTTTGCTCTTTTCAGAATCTGCTCTTCAACAAATGAAAAAAAAAAAAAAAAAGTTTGAGAGGCAGCTCATTTGCTTTGCTCTTTAGAGCCCCCATTATTCACCATTTATGAGCATTCAGGTGAATACTAGGTATTCATGGAGATACTTGTGAATCCCAAGAGTTCAATGGATTATAACATGAATGATGATTCATCTGAAAGTTGGCACTGCAACTGGATTTTCTTCTACTGAATAACCACTATTTGTCACTGGTAATTCTTCATCTTAAAAATGTTCATCATGGAAAAAGACAAATCAATATCATGTAATACATGTGACCAATAATTCCTCTTAGCAAATAAATACTGTATTTAAATACCAACTGAATTTCAAGAGAATACTTCTTTTACTTCTATAGTCTTTGAAAATAATAGAACTGGATTGTATCTGCCTTACATTTCTGGGGTTTGGGTTTTGTTCTTTGTTCCTTTTTCATTTTTCTCTTCACCTTTCTCTTGCTGTTGGTTTGTGGTTTTCTTCAGTGAGTGAGATGGGTTTTTTTAACTAAATAAATTTCCTACTGGAGGAAGCTGAAATAATAACAAAGCAGTTGGTCTGTCTTTATCATGTTGTGGTTTTTTTAAGCTTTAAATTTTCCACTGGATAGATTTTAAGTATCTTTTTCTACTTTTCCTAAAGCTGTTTGGGCACAGGTGGTATATGGAATCAAGAGTCTATGGTCCTGTTCAGAAGAATCAGCTACAGCATGGTTCTCTGCAATTGCTGGCACTGGACTTAATGAACTATTATCTTCCTACAATACAAAAGTATATCTGCAGAAAATATTGCTTACATTTAAAATCAATATTTAGCTGAGCAGCTCTACTTCTCATATTCCATATTCCCTGCTCATAGACATACCTTCAAAGACAAATATATCTAGCTATAAAAATAGATAAGCCTTAATGTCACATGGACAACACTGGCAAAGTCCCATAGAGAGCAGTTTTATTTTGTAGCATTTCCAACCAGGATAGTTAACAGCTAAAATCCCTGCTCGTAACTTGTCAGTTTGGCATTTTTATTTCAAAACTACATATGGTTCCCAAGTATAAAATAAACATTAATTACATCTTTCTATGCCTTTTCATTATGTACTTCTCTAGTCTTTTCTGGGGTTTGGGAATGTGTTGTTTGTTTTTTTTTTACTATAACCAAGATACCAACAAATCCCATTTCTGCAGAAGTCTGTTACTTGCTGGAGTTGAGGTTTTGCGGCATTTTTTGTTTGGTTTGGAGCTTTTTTTTTGCTTTGGGTGGTTTTTAATTGTTGTTGGTTGTTTTTAAAGACAGAAAGTGTAGTCTTACTTTGTAGCACCTTTTTAGTTAAGTGAGTAATCTACATACACAATAAATACATAAATATAGAATCATAGAATTGTTTTGGTTGGAAAAGATGTTTAAAGATCATAAAATCCAACCACTAACCTAGCACTGCCACAAAACCATGTCCCTAAATACAGGTGTCTCTTCAAATACTCAGATTTCTTCTTTTCAATTTTCAATACCAGAATGCCATCAAATGCAATATGTGACAAAATGATACAAGGTTATTATTTAAATTATTATTTTAAACTTTAGAGTCTTAAAAGTCTGTACAGTCATGTAAACTAATTAATGGTAAATAAAAAAGAAAAAACAACAAAGACACTTCACATTAAAATTGAAACCGAGGTTACAGTTTTCTTGGTTTACCTCATCCTTAATGGTAATAGCAGAATGTATACAGTATACTTTAAAACTAAAGGTCTGTAGTCTGGAATTCTGTTACATTTGCATTTATTCTTCTAATATGTTTTAAGCATATTTATGGTCATTGGACTTCGAGAGGGTTTTTGACTGCAAGTGTGTTTCAATCTTTTTTATTTTTCTGAATGCCTTTCATTTTAGTGATTAAAAAGCTAAAAATACTGTTCCAAGAAGGTGCCATTATTATTCAAATGTGGTTAAGTCAAAGACATAAGCAAGAATAGGACCATTAAATATGTCAATACTTAATTTTTCCACGTAGCTTTTCTAATTTTTCTGATTTGATACCTCATGCCCAGCACATGAGTAGGGGAAAAGAAGTAAGATACATGACTGTGGAGAAGAAATTATTCTATATGAAATGTTACTGAATACTACAGTGTGGTGCCATTTTCACTTCACCCTTTTTACTGTTCAGCTTTTTAGGAAGCACAGCTGATTTATTGTTTCTGTCTCACAGGAGCTGGTCAAGACAAACTTGGAAGATAAATATAACCTCTGTGGTCTAGACAGTGCTTCACAACCTACTTAGCCCGTAACTCAATTCCAGCATTTGGAATTCTTCCTGGTGTTTACCCACCTCTTTTATTACTTGTAGAGCCAGGTGGGTACAAGTGCCTTAGAAGCTGGACACTGCCCTAGCAGGGAGGCCCTGGGCCGAAAGTCAGCAGACAGATTTTCCCAGATGTACCATTTTTTGGTATGCAGTCTCATGCAACTCAGTTATGGTTTTCTTTCCTGCCTTCTTTCCTCTGCAATCCTTTTAGACCAGAGGACTTTTACAATATCTATCAAGCAGAATAGCACCTTAGTCTCTATGAAGACTAGAGCACAAAGCAAATAACATAATCAGATATAATTGCTTTATTTTCAGCTCATTATTAATGTCAAGTCTGGCACTCATTTGCTCTGTTTTTGAACCATCATTATCTCATTCTAATGGCAGCCTTCACAGGAAATCTTTGTTAGCTCTATTGAAAAGGGTCTACAACTTTGTCTACGTGACAAAGTTGCATAGAGCAATGGAGAAGAAGAAATAAAAACTGCTGTTTACAAAGGATCACAAAAGACTACCATGCAACACTGTCCAAGTGACAGTATTGAGAACACTGCTCCTCCCCACACAAACTATCTTAAAGAAAGGATGCTGCATAGGGACAGTTACAGATCTGGTTCTCAACCAAAGAACTAGATCACTCATGCAATCAGACTTGGATATACAGAGAGATGGTTAGTTGCATAAATTAAGCAGTAAACTTCTATGTTAAATCCATTTTGCAAACATTGTAAACACTCTTACTTTTGATCATCTGCCCTCTAGCTTCCACTTGGTATTACTGTCAACCTCCCAGTCTTCTCCAAAGGAATTTAAAGAACTTTAGCAGAGTAATCCTGTGAGTATTTCAGGGGTCGCATTAAATTAACAAACTCAGGGACCCAAAGCAACCACTTCCAAGTCCAGCACTTCATGGCACTGCAATGAAACTTATGCAAAAGTAGTGTTGGAGAAAGTTAATTATTTACTCACAGTTCTGTTAAATAAAAATAAGGAGAAAGGGAAGGACTTATATGTGATATAGATGAGATGTGAGAACTGTGATTTTAAAATATTTTTTTCCCTTCATTCTTAATTCTCAGCCTTGCAAATTAAGCATCATCATGGATCCTGGCCAGCTTAAAACCACAATGTTTACTGCTGGTTCAGATGAGTCAGAGATTTTATTTTTCTTTTCTTTTTTAATATTTCTTGCATCCTTTGCTCTTCTTTGCCCACAAAAAAACACCCAGACCCCTTTCCTTCATTTCAATTCTTCTTTCCCTCCCATCTCCTCCTGGCTGTCCCTTTCTCTTTACCTACAGCAAACACATTCCCACCGGTATTAGCACCCTCTTCTTATACTTCCTCTTGTTCATGCATGTCTTTGTTTCTTTCCCTCTCAAAATCCTTCACTGTCTTCTTGTCCTTACACTTCACATTCACTCCCTCCTAAAATATACCTTCTCCCTTACAGCTTTGTAGCTGTTATCTCTGTTGTCCTGCTTATTGCTTCTTTCTGTATATACTTTCCACAGTATTGCTTTTTTTGCAGTCAAGATCAGCTATGACCTCTCTTTCTCAGCCTAATCCTTATAATTTTTTTTCCCCTCACTAAAGTCCCACCATAAACAAGTTCACTTGTAAG
The DNA here is from genome assembly GCF_000747805.2 of Chaetura pelagica. Taxonomy (NCBI): domain Eukaryota; kingdom Metazoa; phylum Chordata; class Aves; order Apodiformes; family Apodidae; genus Chaetura; species Chaetura pelagica. The sequence goes on from NW_009952435.1 coordinate 3,796,687, forward strand.
TTGCACTAACAATCACACAGCTCAATGAGTATGTATGTCAAGAGCTTTGGGGAATTCTGAGAAAGCAGGGCTAACATCTTCAGCTTTGTGTATACCAAACACATGCATGACTAAAAGGCTGGGAGAAGCCTGGGGCTTTAGTCCTGTGACCTGTCCTGTACCTGCTAGCTAGCAGCATGTCTCCAGGTCATCCAGGTTTGTTCCAGACCCCAGATGGTGAGACGTTGCTAATACACAGAGCTCCAGACTCAGTGTGGGTGAAGTGCCAACTTGGAGCGGTGCAACTGGAGAAAGGGGGGAACTAACATCAGCTACAAAAACGTCTCCAGCACACCCTGGAAAGAGCCCGCACCACTGCCCTCTCATACAAAGGAAGCAAGGCTTTTTAACCTGGAGCTCCTAGATCTAATCCATGGGTCCTGAGACAGAAGTCTGATTTATAGAGATTTATTAGATTTTCACCACCTTAATATGATCGTAGTTCTGGAGAACTGAGACCCACCTTTATAATATCATGTACAAAAATTAATCAACAGACCTGAACCTGACAAGTCACAACAAAATACTTCTCCTTGAGTTATTCTCCAATACACACTTACTTTGAGCCTTCAGTGATTCACATTTCAGTCTCTTCCTTCTATGAAGGATAATAACAGTGTCAAAATTCCTGTTTTCCTATAAGCAGACCTAGTCTTCTGCCACAATTTTTCTGAAGTACAAGGTCAAAATTTCACACAGAGAAACTCCCATGAAATATATGCTCTTCAGTGTAAGTAGCCAAGTTAATAAGAAATGATAAGTATATATATTGGAAATAATAAATTACAAGAACATCAACTGCTATTTAAAAATGCATTATATCTATACTCACAGCCAACATTTAACTGTCACACTAAAAATTTCATAGTTAGTTTTTTTTTATAGTTTCGCGTGCAAGATTTCTTTCCACCTGCCTGAATCGAGGATAAAACTTACCACACCATCTACAACAAAATTGGTTCTTTGTTCAAACTACTTGCTGTACGAAAAAAGAAAATTGGTTACTAGAGCAATTTCTAGCCAACAAAAAACACCATTTAAATTGAGAAAACACTTGTCTGGGAAAGAAAACCAGCCACTGACAAGACTCAGAACTTTTTCTTTTCCCCTTTCTGCTTAGGGTAGATTTCTTCCTGTTTTGGGTGAGTTATTCTTGATGAGCAATTTATCTACAAAGTTGAGGCTATCTTCTGTTGAAAACAATTAATTACCACTAGATTTGAAATAGTCTGTTACAAAACATCTGCCATTTGGAGACATAACTGGAAAACAAGTTTTCTTTTAGTCTCTAACATAGCATTATAAATATATTATTATTATCATTGTTATTGTTGTTATTATTTATTATTATTATTATTATTATTATTATTATTATTATTATTGTTATTATTATTATTTATTATATTTAGTGTCAGCTTCTTTGCTAGAACTTTATTTCTTATACCTGCATTAAGAATAGTTATATCTCCCAATGTTTAAAAAGGAATAAAAACCAACAACAAACCATAGGAGAAAACTAACAAACAAACAAAAACACAAAAAACCCCACAACAAAACAAGCACAAACATATGAGGGCATTGGATAAAGAGGATACACCACTGCTATGCGTAATGAAGGAAAGATTTTAGCTTATATACTCACCCCTAGAATGAGGATTCCAGTTACAGATGTCAGATTAAGCTTGTGATGCTTCATGACCTTTTCCTCCTTCCATCTCAGCTGCCCCAGACACACACAACTACATACAGTAAGACACAGAGTGATGATTAGACACTATCATGTTCATTAACCCCAAAATACAGCCACCCACAAGACAGAGCTTGAATTGTCCTGCCTCCTCCAACACATAGCCAATCTCACAAGAAAGTAATGCCTTCCCCTGTTTTCACCTCCCATTTATCACCAAAGGTTGGTTTTGTTTTAATCCAGAAAAAAAATAATACCCCTCCGAATACCCTTGCATGTAACTTTGAGAGAACAACTGGATTCATCTGAGACTGAACCAGTCCAAGATCCTCCAAGCTAAGCAGTGCTCAATCTGTGGGACCAAACAGACCAATGCGAGTTACAGACACTAAATGAGGTTTGAAGTACCACAACCAGATGTGAATTCTTAAGAAAATTATAGTAATCTATTCCTTCAAAAATTAATGACAGCTGCACTATACTCACTCTTAGAAAGTTTATTTCTACTGTAAACCCATGCAAACAAATTCTCTCAGTCTGAAGAGTAAGCTCCTTCTCAAATACTGTGACAAAAATAAATTAAGGAACTTCAATTAACTGTTGCATTTTAAATCTCATGGAATTGTATTCCTTAGCTTTTCTTCATACATAAGCTCATCTTTTTATTTCTGTCATTAATACTGTTCTCTCCTTCCTTAATGTTCTCTGGGTTGCAGCTAGAAAAATCAAATAATTAAGTGACATAACTAGCATGTAAAATAATATACAAATGGCTAGATTCCTCAGAGATATATATAGACTGTCAACAGTCTTAATAACAAAGGAGATTTCTGCAATTCTAAGAAACACTTCTGCAGCATCTCCATATACAGAATATTCTGGTTGATCTCCAGTAAAAACGAAAATCATTTATCAATGTCTCCTAAGTGTATTGTGTGTATTCCACAGGAAATTTATGAGGGATACATTGATAGAAGCATTTTATTATATTTCAATTAAAGCAAGACCAATACATGTGTCCATTATGAAGTAATGCAGTGTTTTCTGAATTAATTTTTTTATATACCCATATGCACTCTATTTTCAGCATGTAAAATGTACACATACACAGAAAAAAATGGCTACAAAAGTTCAATCAAATTTTTTCTCAAATAACATCACTGGAGTGGTATTTTTAAATCATTATTCTTAGACGTGATATCTTTATTTAGTTAACTTTTCCCAATTCTAGTAACTAATGCGGAAGTTATAAATAACTTAAATGTGAAGATTGTTATTCATTTATTTCCTAGTTACATAGCTCCCTATATACATAGCTTTCCTTTACTACTCTATATACTTTCCATCAGATCAGTCTTTAGCATGTCTGCTGAAGTAACATAACAGGGATTCTTGTCACTTTAGGCAAACACATGAAATTCTTTTCCTATTTAAGCTAAACATCTCTAATTTTTTGTCTAATTTTTTGCTTCTATTCAGCTAATCAAACTTCAGGTTGTTCAGCACAGATTTGTCCTTAAAGTAACTTGTTCCATAATTTTGTTGAAGTCTACCACTCAGTAAAATGAAGCATGGGATTAATGAAAAACTGTTTCAGGCAATTTTTTCCAGACTTAAGAATCAATAAAGGTTCATATTCAAAGCCTATTACATAGAGTAGGCAACATTATCTATGAAACTTTGAGAAGACCAGATATCAAATGTGTGCCATTAAAATTTAAAGAAAAATAAATAAATAGATAAAAAGACAACACACACACACACACACCCCGCTTTTCTCTAGTTTTGCCAGTCTTAGTACAGAAAAAAAACAAAATGGAAAAAAATATATATAGCAATTAGAAAAACCTATGGATGTGTGTAATCCTCTTTCTTCCTAGGACACATGTATTCGCCTGGACTAAACAGATTCTTATAAAACTATTTATTTAATGTGAAAAAATAAAAATCACAACAAGGCTCAGTTCTTGAGATAATTTACAAATTTGCAAAGCAACATATATTATACCCCTCCACTGTAAAATCAACAGTAATAAGAGGACAGAGTACTTGGAGATACAGTGAAAAAACCCCAACATCCCAGATTTGCTTTTCGGCAGGTGCAGGAGTCAGTTTTGCTTTTCTTGGAACAACATCAATGAAACAAAATTAGCTTTCTGTCTTACTATTCCTCCTAAAATATTTCTGTAGCTATTTGAATATTTATTGACTCTGTTATGCATTATATAGGAGGGTTCTCAAAACATTAAATATGCCTTCATGCCTTTCGGTATCCAGAAGTTCTTAAGGTATAGCTCTACAGAGTATTATTAAAGTGACATAATGGTAGTTTAATACACATGAAGTTACATAGATATTACCACACTGCAATAATGCATTCACAGTTTCCAGCTGATATTTATCAGGATTCAGGTAAGTGGACAAAAAGAACTGCAACATTTTCTGAACCAAAATTTTTGCTATTTTCTGCAAGTTTATACAACGTTGCACAAATGAAAAATTAGAAGATCCCTCTGCTCATCCCAGAGAGTTTGGACCCTGGGTCTAATAAAATAGAGGCAAAAAATGGCAGAACTAGTTCAATATTCATCTATACTGGTATTTTACTAGAGTATGTCAATGTGTCTGTATTTTATAAATAAGCTTGTCTTTCAAAATTTATTTTCTTCGAACATTACATGAAAATATAACTGTGCAAATAAGCCCAAGTTGAAGTTAAATTCGAAATGTACTTATTGATGATTGTCAGCAACAGGCAGAGAGCAGACCTAAATACAATATACAGTTACCAATGAGACACTAAATTTGCCAGCCACAAACTCTGTGTCCCACTTTAAACCCTGTAAATTTTATTGTTGATCTAAATGGAAGCAGAATTTGGTTAACTTCTTGAGATCCAGCCAGCTGTGAAACATGGCTCGCTGTGTTAAATAGCCTATCAAGCTACATTGTGCAGTAAAAATAGCATGTGCTGTGCTCAAAGGAAAAACAAATCTGGAAAAATGAAAAGAAAAAATAGAAAAATACAATAAAGATCTACACACCTTAGTTGTAAAAGCTTGCTCAAAGATTTTGGGATCCTGTCTTTCAAAAGTCATAGAAAAATATTTTTATTAGCACATTCTAATGGTATCTCAGGCAACTTCGTCCTAACTGAGATAATCACATATATTTTTGCTCCCTTTAACTTACACGTGTATTCAGGCACAAGCTGACTCAGAACAAAACCTACATGACTTAATTGAAATAAACATTGTACAACAGGGGCTATTTTAGGCATAGAGCAGCTACAGCATCATTCTCAGCCTGCTTTATATGGCCCAAGAGCTGCAAGATATCACATGCTCCAAAGATGTTATTGACAAGGAGACCTGGATGGGTTCACAGATATAGAATTCAACCTTACACTGGGAGGTAGGTAGGTTTCTTGCACAGCTGAGTCCTTGCACAATCTAGTGATAAGATCTGCAATGGATGTTATTGCCTTCCTACCTCTCATAGACAGGTCACCCACCACCACAGAGGCAGGGCAGCCCTATTGTGACTCACATGAGGTAGTGTCTCCAGACTGCTTGTAAGATATGAGCATATCATGACTGACAGGCTGCACATTCTTGCACAGCGATTTATAACAAATGGGCTGTCTTGGAAACTACAAATGATTTTTCAGAAAACAAAAATCAAACCTTTAAGAAAAAAAAGTCTTTGTAGGAAATATGTCTCATATTTCAAGAGTCTCATGACTCTTGACCTGATTTTATTTTGTCATACAGATGCCACATTCAAACCTATTTCCTGTGATGTGTTTTTTTAAGCTCTATTTCCTATCAAAAAAGGGCCTCAGTTATTTCTTTTAACCACTGTCCTTTTAGACCTTTTCAGCTTGATGTAAAAACAAAACATTTCTCATGCTGACTTCAATATTTACACTTGACTTTTATCATGAGGGGACACTTACAATGGGACAAGGTTAACGTTAAAGTGCTTTTTCCTTAAGACTACTATAGTAGTTATATCAAATGCCACAGCGCCTTATTTCCCTCCTTCAAATTTTGATATTTTATCAAGATCTTCAGTGCACTGAAAGACCACGGATACGAAAGACAGACTACAGAGGCAACTGATCCTTCCCTTCTTCCCACCATGCACATCACTCCCTTTATATGCACACAGACCTTGCCATGCAGCAGAGAAGCTCCACCTTCCTCCATTCATTTCAGGCATGTGGCTGCTGCTACATGTATTACCATTTGTAAGGATAAGACACACATTTCTGCTTCTATGTATAATTCAGCGAAGCTGCTCATCATGTCAGCAATTAATTGGCTTTGATCTTCCTAATCGTTTTTTTAAGTATCCTCCAGCATACTTAGAGATCTAGATATAAAATTGAGCAATATTCTAATGTATCTATTATATTAGTAATAGATAAGGAAGTCGTGGATGCCCAGTCTCTGGAAGTGTTCAAGGCCAGATTGGACGGGACTTCAAGCAACCTGATCTAGTGGGAGGTTTCCCTGCCAGTGCAGGGTGTTGGAACTTGTCAGTGCAGGGGATTGGAACTAGATGATCTTTAAGGTTCCTTCCAACCCAACTATTCTATGATTCTGTGATCCTATGATTCTGTGATTCTATGATCTGCAATGCTCTCCAGAGTACTGTGAGTCTTTAAAACAATGTCTTACAATCTAGCTACTCATATTACGAAACACGGCAACATAACCTCAATTTTATCATCACATGATAAAATCCCATTCAACACTCAGACTGGGGGCTCAGTGAAGTACTCATCACTGACCTCAACAAAAAGATACAAATGAAAGAAATAAGAAAAGATTTATTTATTACACAGCCCTCTTACAAGCACATTTAATTTTAGGTAGATGAGGAGGATGTATAAGGAAACATTTCCTTTGACATTTGAAAATAATTAATTTCAAGTTTCTGAGTACCAGCTAGACAGTGTAAGTTGCACATGAACAGGGAGCTAAAAGGTTACACAGAAATAAAACTAAGTCCTCAGTTACAATGTTTAAAGGAAAATCACTTTAACAGGCTGGTATAATGTTACACAACACCTGGCTTAGCAAAATTCATCAACTATTCATAGTGATTTTTAGTGAGTATTTCTACTTGATCTCTATATATTTAGGTGAGGAACAAAGCTAATCTTTTCTTCATTCACTTCTTTCAGTTTTCTAAGTGATAACAAAATATTTTCTGTACTTAAAATTGATTTGCAAGTAAAACAGCTACCTCATCTTCAAAATGGTTTAAAACAATCCTGTGCTTTGAGCTTAATGTTGTCTCAGAGGATACAGAAGCAGATTTGATAAACAAGAATTCCAGTGCATGGTGCAGGTCAGGCACATTTTCATTTTTTAATTTTTCTCCGAAATGTTGTTCAAGAAACAGCTTTGAAGTTGTCTTTTTCCTATTCCAATTAGGACAATACTGTCTTTTCTTCAAAGGAAAGTAAGAAAGGACTGAAAGAATAGCACTAAAATCCCTAAAGAAGGGATTAGCATTGCGGGGAGGGGTGGGGCGGAAAGAGGGAGGCATGGGCCCAAAACCTATAGTTATTTAACATCCTCAACATTGTTATTTAGTTTTACATTTTCTAATCTTATCATGCTTCAGGAATAGTTTTGCCTAAATTCTGTTACAGCTTCAAAAAGTCACAAAATATTCCCAGAAACCAGGTAACTAATCTCAATGGCATTTTCCTTACAGGTCTCCCTACTTGTCCAACTGGCATGAGTTTGACCCCTTGCACTCCTGCCAGACTCAAGGAGAATATGATTTTCCCAGCATCCAATTTCACCTTCTTCCTTTAAACCTCTTCTCATACCAAGGATGAAGATGTTTCCTCTGACTTTCTCAGAAACATAATGCATGACTGCATTAAACAAAACACCTCCAAAGGAAATGCTGGAGCACAAGGAGAGGTTTTGTTCTGATTTTTCCAATGGCTGCAAGAGAAGCAGAATGGGGTGAAAATTAATATCTTTTACTATTTTTTGAAGTGGTGCAGACAAGAATCAAATTAAGTTCTCCAATCACCAAGAATTTATATATGTTCTGCACCATGCTGTTCCACGTCTATTTAGCCAGTGCTCCAGATTTCAACAGTTTTGGATGAAGAACACTTCAGCTTTTTGGGTAGCAGGCTAATGAGGAAAGAATTCTTTATAATGAAGATATTTATATGCTCTTAGTAATCATTGGTTCCATGTAATATAGCATATATTCCAAAACATTTTCAGCTTTTCCTCAAGAAAGGAGGTGTTATGAATGGCCATGATGGTGTACCTTGAATGACAGGATAGGGATTATAAGTATTATGTTGATCCACTTAGCTAAAATTACAGTAGCCATGAAACTTGTGTGGTGAACCCTTGTGATCACTATGCAACATTATGAAATTCCTTTCCTAGTAGCACAAAATTATGGGGGAAATACTGTTTTTGACAACTGTGTTCTACTTTACCCAATCTCTGTTTCTCCCATGTCTGAGATGTGTCAACATTAACACGCCCTAGGAAACAAGCATTGCACTGGGATTCAGGGAACTTGTACTTTGCTGGCAGGGATCTGCTGCACTGTCCTTCACAAGTCAGTGTGCCACTGTTCTGCTTTCAACTTCTTTCACCTTAACAAGGACAGATGTTTGAAACTAGGATAGTATATTTTCCTGTATTTCTATTTTCCAAATGCTTCCAAGCCTGACTTCACTTGAGGCTTTTAGGTGCTAATGAATATAAACGATAATGTAGAAACTGAGCTTTAAGTGTCTCCTAAAAACCCAGCTGAAGAATTCACTTGAAATTATTCCGCATTCATTTTTCTACAAGATTTTTTAATGTCTTGCACAGACCTCACATTTTTAGATGAGAATGATTTGAGGTCAGAGCAAGAATTCTTCTCTCATAAGCAACTCAGCTGAAAATATTTTACTTGAGAGGCTTAATTAATTCTCCTTTTGAATGCATCCAACTTTGCAGCAAAGCAGCATTTCAGTGATGGAGTACAGAAGAATATACTGGAAAGGTTATTTTCAATTACAGAATTTTAATTTGACGGAACAAATTTGTCTTTTGCAGACGATAGATTGCTAGCTAGAAAGATATTAACTTTTCTGCCACATAATTCTAAACTGTTTGTCAACCACCAGATGACTCTACTGGCATAATATAAACCTATCTGAATTGTCATACCTTTGCTGAAGTCATTGGTTATCCTTTAGACATTAAAAATACTCAGAGGATTAATTTATAGCAAGGAGAACAGCAGGGTGATGATCAAGTCAGGCCCTGAGTACTATGAGCTGCACAGCAGCAGCTGATAAGAGTTTGAGCAATCTCTGGTTGTCCTGCACTAGTTAAAATATCCTTTCCCTAACAAAGATTAGAATCTTAATTGGATTGTCATCCACTTACCACCATTTTCCACAATCTAATAAAATCAGTAGTATTTTGGACTCAAAGAAGAAGGCAGAACTTGGTCTGCTGTATGTGCGAGGTCCACTGAAAGTTCATACTTTGGAATTAAAAAGCAGATTATGCAGGAACCAGGATTGACATATGCTCATGGTAGTCAGTGGTTTTTATCTGTTAATAGCTAGACTGTATCCAAAGCTTTTATGTATCTCGATATTATTTGCATATGGCTTTAGGCATGTGCATACCTAAATAGATAGATATAACCTTAGGTAGCTTGATAGCTTTGGTTGAGCATAAAAATGAACAGTGAATGCTTCAGAATATTGATGCAAATCAGGGTTTCAGAGAACTCAAAACCAAAAATATATGCTTTATAACAGTATAAACAGACAACACTACATTTGCCACCCTGTATCAGACTAAAACATGCAAATTAAGACTCTATATTATAGTATAGTAAGAGAAGAGTAGAGCTAAATAAAGGAAAGTACAGAGAAATGCTGAAAGAGAAAAGAAAATCATTGTTAGAGGATAGAAGAAAGTGGGAGAGAGCTCTAAAGTGAGTTAATATTTAATCAATGAGAGTAAGGAAGGACTGAATTCAAGAGGAGAATGTAAAATATTAAGAAGTCAAAAAGTACTGAAAATAAATTATGTGCTATTGGTAAAAGGTTAATCACGAGTCAAATACAGTATTTCAATGTATGATTGTAGACCACACCTGTCTTAAAGCCTACAGATTATTTTCTGTTTGCTTTCATTTTTATTAAATGGATAAACAGTATCCACAAAGAACAACATAGCAAGCTACATCCTCTATATCTTCATTCTAGAGGACAGTCACCAATGTGCTGAAGTTTGGCTGGTTTATTTGGAGAAGGCACAGGAGGGAACCTGTTTGTTTAAAAAAATAAAAATAAACCAGAAACAAAGCAGCCCACCACCTCCAAACAACCAACCACACACACAACTTCAAACTCAGAATCTTAGAAAATTTAAAAATATCTAGCAATTAATAACCTGTACATTCCTGGCAGTTGATATTAAAACAAGTTATTCCTTATGTTCTGATCTTGCTGATTCACCAAGCAGTTTTATAATTTTTGATCAACAACAAATTCCTTTTAGGACACTACATCCATTTAACAAACAGAAGAATTGAACACAAACTTCCTGCATGATAAGAACAGAAGCAATGGCAGAAGCATTAATTGATAAGGCTCAAAATAATAACCTTCTATGTTACACTATTTTTGTCTCCTTGCTACTGCAGGGCAGCTTTGTGATCTCACATCCCATTTGTCAGCAGCAAGCTACTGATTCTCTGGCCCACAGAAGAGCTGCCTCAGT
>NW_009952435.1:3807245-3811729 GCF_000747805.2 Chaetura pelagica
ACATACATTTCACTATCAAGAAGGGTTGCAAAAAATGGCACTCCCACCCACTAGCAGTCCACACGCTGGCATCATGAATCTAAGAACTCAATCTGATGCTTCGCTTTCAAGATGTTCCTTTAAGTAATCAGTGTCTGCACCCAGTGTATTTATGGTTTGAATGTTTTTCCTCTGTTCCCCTTCCCTAGATGTGTTGCAGACACATTTCAGTTATTCTGTCACCTTTAACAGCTACTCAATGTCCCTTGTTCTTTTTTTTTTTTTTTCCAAATTAAGTTCCTGCTTATTCTAGTAAAGGGTGAGCTCCTGATAGATTATTGTGCTTAGCCTGAACATGTCATCAGCTTCAACTTCTTAAAAAGCTATTTCAGAGAGAAAGGGAGACCAGTGTGACACTGAGATTCAGGTTCACTGGAGATCAGGATGATAACAGCAAAACCAACACTATGCTTTTCTGTAATAATTTCTTATGACTGCCAGAGTTATTGATGCATGCAGAACAAAAATAAAAGGATAATGAATTAATATCACTGGCAGGGCTTATGCAACCACAAGCAGCTTCTACCTGCTAGTCATAAGCAGATATTTTTCAGATATCAGTAACAAAAAAGAATTCAGTGTTTGCTGCCATCATTACCACTGATTTTTCAACTGTTGAAAAAAAAAAGAAAAGGGGACAGGTAGCTAGTTTTCAGCACTGCTCAAAGTAATACCATTTCTTCTTTCTCTCTCAAATTTTCTACCAGCAGTTTAATTTGGTCTGTACGGTGCTATCTACTTTGCATGTATTGTCAAGGAGTATTTCCCACACTGCCCAAACCACATATGGGAAGAAGCAGAAGCCCTTCCACAACAGGATCACACCAAGACTATACCCAGGATCAGTTGCAGATGTCCAGGATGCGGGAACTGCTCCTTTTTTTCACCAGTTCCTGCAGGCAGGACCAGTTCAAGGCAGGACTAGTATGCACCCGTGATTTACATTTCTTTGCTAATGAGTCTTACCCATGGGAAAAACAGGACATTTCTGCTTGACCACAATCTCTCCTGAAGGGCACTGATTACACGTTCACAATGTGAAGGCTGTACTGACAGTGTCAGTGGTAAACACTGCAGTCCTTCCAACTGAACTGACGAAACTACTACACAGAGACAGATCAGTCAATGGTGGAGTAAAATGTAGCTTCTAAACAATATGGAGGACAGCTGGCAGCTTTTGAAGCCTCCTTGATCCTGTGGTTGATGCTATTTAGAACTAAAGGTACAATTCATGTTGTTAGCAAAAGAACTATGTACTGATTTGCTCTGCTGAGAAAGGACTTCTAGCAGATACCAGCAGGACCTTTTGGATGGGCAAGGCATAGAAAGAATGGGGTTTGACATTCATGATATAATGCATAGAGTGACATTCAGGTATCTTATCTGCTTGTTTGACACGGGTAAAATACAAATGCAGCCACCATGGTATAATGGGACAACAAAGTCATGCAACTAATAACAGATTTTGGCACAGAGCATGGATACCATGCTAAGTTACACTCATGAGAAATCCATAGACATTCGCAGACCTGTGCCTTCCCGGTCAGTCCTTCAATGCCTCACATATAAAGTCTAACTGAAAAAGAGCACTCTGCACATTAAAAACATTTGCATACTTGAGCTACATCCCATTCTTCTAAGTTGGCTTGGAGTAGTTCTCTGTAGCTAATTAGCTCCCCAAAAGCCTGTGAAGTTCAGAAACACTCATGTCATATTATTGATAACACGTCAATTATGATGTAAATTACAAAGACACGAGGTTAGGAACTGGAAAGAAATGGACTTACTTTGTCCTTATTAGAATGGGTTATTATCAAAGAACTGACTTAAATATGATAGATTGCATCTCACTGCCTATCAGTCTTCTGAGCTGAGCATCTTATCTTGACATACAATGTCAGGGATGTTAATTGCTGTGAAGTACAGAAGCATAGAAGTTCAGCTAGCAACATTGCACATTCTGATTCATAAATATCAAAGCAGAGACTAAAACAGGTGATAAACGAATGAACTACAGCTAAGTGCTGGTAATTTTCATATTGATGCAAGAATCTGTTTAGAACCTGAAACTCACAAGATCTAGGAGCTCAAGGCTCATATTATGGTTTTATCTTTGTTCGTCATAGCTAATTTTTTGAACTCTCTTTAGAAATACAAATCCTGAAACTGTGATTCATACCCCAGCTGGAAAACATATAGCTCCTTAATGCATTTTTCTGTTGCTCAGTACAGATTCTGGTAGCATTGTAGGCAAACAAAATCAAACGTGTTTACTCTACATGGCTGATCTCAGAGCAGAACAACAGGCTGTGCAATGAAATAGTGCAGTAACTATATAAGCACAACCAATTTGTCATCATTTCACACTAAAATTCTTCCTTGCAAAGTAATTGGAAGCAAAAAAAAAATTGGTTTATTTAGGATTTTTTGTGCTGTTTATTTTTCTTTTTCCTCTGATAACACTGTGTCAGGGATAACATTTTGTGCAGCTTAGGAATCTGGAGTAGACTGATTACTATACTGTTAAAATCTGAACTCCTTTCTCCCTGTGTCCAAAAACAGCAAATAGTTTGTGCCTTAAAGTAATAATTACTGGAAAATACAACAGCCATAAAAAAAAACCCAACAACTTAAAATGTGTTTTATTTTAATACCTACCACCACTTGTATTATTGTACCATCTAGAATCCAGCTGAAACTGGGACCCATTCTGGAAGAACTCTGGCTATACACCTATGAAGAGGCAGCTCCTGTTATGATAGTTGTATCTTTCAGTCAGCTAATGTGATTAACAGATTAGGATCACAAATTGTGTCCTTACTGTAACAGGTACAAAGCCGAGGTAGTAAGCGACTACATCATCATCAAGGACTACTGTGTGGAGAAGAAGCAGAATTCACTCCTTTTCATCATGTCAGCAAGCATCTTATAAAAAAGTTTTGCTTTACTCGACCCTCTCACCAAGCAAGACTCTGGAAAGCAAGACTGACGTAAAAAATATTTATATAGAGAAGCATAAATGGAAAAATAGGTGATCAGCAGTCTTCATTGCTCTATGAAGGACTGTTTGCTTTCAAAATTCTGTCAGATCCCAATCACCCCTTCAGCAGAAATCATCCCTCTGTAACAGATGGCATTGGAACAGTGAAATGACCACTTATCTTTGCTGAATTTGCAAACCCAGGTTACAGTGAGGGATTTTGCCCAACTAAACTCCATGTTTGCCCCTATTTTATTTCATTAAAAAACCCACTAGTTTTTAGATCACTTGATTTGTGCATTTCATTCCCTATTCCATGTGATACAGCTTTTCTACATTTCACACCACTAGCTACCATCAAGACCTTCATCTTCCTACATTCTATTCAAAATGCTACTAGATTTAATTTTTGAGATAATCACTTCTAATTCTGTTTTTAATTAAAATGTTAATAGTTTGTCTTTATTTACTACTTATTATTTTAAACAAAGATTCACATAGGACAAAATTTGTGGTGGTGGTAGTGAAATAAAATAAATATGATGCCTACTTACCATTGAGCAAAACACAGGGTTAAAAAAAAAAACGAACCCTAAGCAACAGATGAGTCTAGACTATTTTTGAATAATGAGCAAAACTTGAATGTCTGATTAAAATACTTTTGGCTTCTTTTAATAAATGTTGCCAGAAGTGTCAAGAAATATATCTGGGTGTACTGAGAAAAAAATGTTGAGTTGCATATAATCCAATTGTTTTTTCTCTGTGAGGCAGAGTTCCAGAAATCTCTTTGGAAAATAAAATATTAATATTTTAATCTGATGCAATGGTACTGCTAGTTGTCTATAATGCACTTTCTTAATTTCAATTTGATTCATACAGCAACATCAAAATCGAGATGGTCTGCCTTCTTGTGAAACGCTATTTGCAGTAGGTTTACAACTACTGTAGAAATACTTTTTTAATCTGCCATTGCATGGCCTAGTGCTCAACATCCTCTGTGTTCACCACGTGCTGACCCAACCATTGAACTAACCTGCAGCATTGCAAACGGGAAGAGCTTAACCCACCTCCTTCTCAGGAGCATCTCAGGAGTCCGAGTTTTGGCTACTGACACCACGGCTTCGAATCACTAAATTCACTGTAAATGAAGTGTACAGAGAGTGCTCTTTGGTTTAAAATTGGTTTCAACTTACAAATCAGCATTCACTCACGTGTAAACCAGCACAAGAGAAAACACAAGTATTTCTGCACTTGGACATAGAAGGAGGTTGTATCAGGGAAATACTAGTATCACAGATTTCAGACCTTATCGTATAATATTTATAAAGAAAATTTGAGGCTCATATTGTGGAAGATATTATGGGAAACCTCTGAGAGTGATAAAATAGCAAGATCACTCTGGAGCACTATAATCTCTGTTTTTCTAAAGCATGGTAAAGAGGGGGGGGGGGGGAACAGTAGAAAT
>NW_009952435.1:3812922-3827322 GCF_000747805.2 Chaetura pelagica
AGGAATGCCTTTGTAAAGCCTCATTTTAATAACTCAAGTAACATACATTTCACTATCAAGAAGGGTTGCAAAAAATGGCACTCCCACCCACTAGCAGTCCACACGCTGGCATCATGAATCTAAGAACTCAATCTGATGCTTCGCTTTCAAGATGTTCCTTTAAGTAATCAGTGTCTGCACCCAGTGTATTTATGGTTTGAATGTTTTTCCTCTGTTCCCCTTCCCTAGATGTGTTGCAGACACATTTCAGTTATTCTGTCACCTTTAACAGCTACTCAATGTCCCTTGTTCTTTTTTTTTTTTTTTCCAAATTAAGTTCCTGCTTATTCTAGTAAAGGGTGAGCTCCTGATAGATTATTGTGCTTAGCCTGAACATGTCATCAGCTTCAACTTCTTAAAAAGCTATTTCAGAGAGAAAGGGAGACCAGTGTGACACTGAGATTCAGGTTCACTGGAGATCAGGATGATAACAGCAAAACCAACACTATGCTTTTCTGTAATAATTTCTTATGACTGCCAGAGTTATTGATGCATGCAGAACAAAAATAAAAGGATAATGAATTAATATCACTGGCAGGGCTTATGCAACCACAAGCAGCTTCTACCTGCTAGTCATAAGCAGATATTTTTCAGATATCAGTAACAAAAAAGAATTCAGTGTTTGCTGCCATCATTACCACTGATTTTTCAACTGTTGAAAAAAAAAAGAAAAGGGGACAGGTAGCTAGTTTTCAGCACTGCTCAAAGTAATACCATTTCTTCTTTCTCTCTCAAATTTTCTACCAGCAGTTTAATTTGGTCTGTACGGTGCTATCTACTTTGCATGCATTGTCAAGGAGTATTTCCCACACTGCCCAAACCACATACGGGAAGAAGCAGAAGCCCTTCCACAACAGGATCACACCAAGACTATACCCAGGATCAGTTGCAGATGTCCAGGATGCGGGAACTGCTCCTTTTTTTCACCAGTTCCTGCAGGCAGGACCAGTTCAAGGCAGGACTAGTATGCACCCGTGATTTACATTTCTTTGCTAATGAGTCTTACCCATGGGAAAAAAAGGACATTTCTGCTTGACCACAATCTCTCCTGAAGGGCACTGATTACACGTTCACAACGTGAAGGCTGTACTGACAGTGTCAGTGGTAAACACTGCAGTCCTTCCAACTGAACTGACGAAACTACTACACAGAGACAGATCAGTCAATGGTGGAGTAAAATGTAGCTTCTAAACAATATGGAGGACAGCTGGCAGCTTTTGAAGCCTCCTTGATCCTGTGGTTGATGCTATTTAGAACTAAAGGTACAATTCATGTTGTTAGCAAAAGAACTATGTACTGATTTGCTCTGCTGAGAAAGGACTTCTAGCAGATACCAGCAGGACCTTTTGGATGGGCAAGGCATAGAAAGAATGGGGTTTGACATTCATGATATAATGCATAGAGTGACATTCAGGTATCTTATCTGCTTGTTTGACACGGGTAAAATACAAATGCAGCCACCATGGTATAATGGGACAACAAAGTCATGCAACTAATAACAGATTTTGGCACAGAGCATGGATACCATGCTAAGTTACACTCATGAGAAATCCATAGACATTCGCAGACCTGTGCCTTCCCGGTCAGTCCTTCAATGCCTCACATATAAAGTCTAACTGAAAAAGAGCACTCTGCACATTAAAAACATTTGCATACTTGAGCTACATCCCATTCTTCTAAGTTGGCTTGGAGTAGTTCTCTGTAGCTAATTAGCTCCCCAAAAGCCTGTGAAGTTCAGAAACACTCATGTCATATTATTGATAACACGTCAATTATGATGTAAATTACAAAGACACGAGGTTAGGAACTGGAAAGAAATGGACTTACTTTGTCCTTATTAGAATGGGTTATTATCAAAGAACTGACTTAAATATGATAGATTGCATCTCACTGCCTATCAGTCTTCTGAGCTGAGCATCTTATCTTGACATACAATGTCAGGGATGTTAATTGCTGTGAAGTACAGAAGCATAGAAGTTCAGCTAGCAACATTGCACATTCTGATTCATAAATATCAAAGCAGAGACTAAAACAGGTGATAAACGAATGAACTACAGCTAAGTGCTGGTAATTTTCATATTGATGCAAGAATCTGTTTAGAACCTGAAACTCACAAGATCTAGGAGCTCAAGGCTCATATTATGGTTTTTCACTTTGTTCGTCATAGCTAATTTTTTGAACTCTCTTTAGAAATACAAATCCTGAAACTGTGATTCATACCCCAGCTGGAAAACATATAGCTCCTTAATGCATTTTTCTGTTGCTCAGTACAGATTCTGGTAGCATTGTAGGCAAACAAAATCAAACGTGTTTACTCTACATGGCTGATCTCAGAGCAGAACAACAGGCTGTGCAATGAAATAGTGCAGTAACTATATAAGCACAACCAATTTGTCATCATTTCACACTAAAATTCTTCCTTGCAAAGTAATTGGAAGCAAAAAAAAAATTGGTTTATTTAGGATTTTTTGTGCTGTTTATTTTTCTTTTTCCTCTGATAACACTGTGTCAGGGATAACATTTTGTGCAGCTTAGGAATCTGGAGTAGACTGATTACTATACTGTTAAAATCTGAACTCCTTTCTCCCTGTGTCCAAAAACAGCAAATAGTTTGTGCCTTAAAGTAATAATTACTGGAAAATACAACAGCCATAAAAAAAACCCCAACAACTTAAAATGTGTTTTATTTTAATACCTACCACCACTTGTATTATTGTACCATCTGGAATCCAGCTGAAACTGGGACCCATTCTGGAAGAACTCTGGCTATACACCTATGAAGAGGCAGCTCCTGTTATGATAGTTGTATCTTTCAGTCAGCTAATGTGATTAACAGATTAGGATCACAATTTGTGTCCTTACTGTAACAGGTACAAAGCCGAGGTAGTAAGCGACTAAATCATCATCAAGGACTACTGTGTGGAGAAGAAGCAGAATTCACTCCTTTTCATCATGTCAGCAAGCATCTTATAAAAAAGTTTTGCTTTACTCGACCCTCTCACCAAGCAAGACTCTGGAAAGCAAGACTGACGTAAAAAATATTTATATAGAGAAGCATAAATGGAAAAATAGGTGATCAGCAGTCTTCATTGCTCTATGAAGGACTGTTTGCTTTCAAAATTCTGTCAAATCCCAATCACCCCTTCAGCAGAAATCATCCCTCTGTAACAGATGGCATTGGAACAGTGAAATGACCACTTATCTTTGCTGAATTTGCAAACCCAGGTTACAGTGAGGGATTTTGCCCAACTAAACTCCATGTTTGCCCCTATTTTATTTCATTAAAAAACCCACTAGTTTTTAGATCACTTGATTTGTGCATTTCATTCCTTATTCCATGTGATACAGCTTTTCTACATTTCACACCACTAGCTACCATCAAGACCTTCATCTTCCTACATTCTATTCAAAATGCTACTAGATTTAATTTTTGAGATAATCACTTCTAATTCTGTTTTTAATTAAAATGTTAATAGTTTGTCTTTATTTACTACTTATTATTTTAAACAAAGATTCACATAGGACAAAATTTGTGGTGGTGGTAGTGAAATAAAATAAATATGATGCCTACTTACCATTGAGCAAAACACAGGGTTAAAAAAAAAAACGAACCCTAAGCAACAGATGAGTCTAGACTATTTTTGAATAATGAGCAAAACTTGAATGTCTGATTAAAATACTTTTGGCTTCTTTTAATAAATGTTGCCAGAAGTGTCAAGAAATATATCTGGGTGTACTGAGAAAAAAATGTTGAGTTGCATATAATCCAATTGTTTTTTCTCTGTGAGGCAGAGTTCCAGAAATCTCTTTGGAAAATAAAATATTAATATTTTAATCTGATGCAATGGTACTGCTAGTTGTCTATAATGCACTTTCTTAATTTCAATTTGATTCATACAGCAACATCAAAATCGAGATGGTCTGCCTTCTTGTGAAACGCTATTTGCAGTAGGTTTACAACTACTGTAGAAATACTTTTTTAATCTGCCATTGCATGGCCTAGTGCTCAACATCCTCTGTGTTCACCACGTGCTGACCCAACCATTGAACTAACCTGCAGCATTGCAAACGGGAAGAGCTTAACCCACCTCCTTCTCAGGAGCATCTCAGGAGTCCGAGTTTTGGCTACTGACACCACGGCTTCGAATCACTAAATTCACTGTAAATGAAGTGTACAGAGAGCGCTCTTTGGTTTAAAATTGGTTTCAACGTACAAATCAGCATTCACTCACGTGTAAACCAGCACAAGAGAAAACACAAGTATTTCTGCACTTGGACATAGAAGGAGGTTGTATCAGGGAAATACTAGTATCACAGATTTCAGACCTTATCGTATAATATTTATAAAGAAAATTTGAGGCTCATATTGTGGAAGATATTATGGGAAACCTCTGAGAGTGATAAAATAGCAAGATCACTCTGGAGCACTATAATCTCTGTTTTTCTAAAGCATGGTAAAGAGGGGGGGGGGGGGAACATCGTATTTGTAATTAACCTAGCCTTGCAAAAGTGTCAACTAACGTATTACTATCTACTTTTCCCAAATTAATTTGTTCAAACCAAGTGGGCTTTATTAAAAAAAGACCGTCAAACAAGAACATCAGTTTTTATTAGACTTAATAAACATTGAACAACATTAGAATAACCGTTCAATGTTATTTTACTCAGTATAGAAATGGGGCCTGGGTGAATACGATGAATTCCCTTTTCAAGTAAGGAAGAAATTTAGAACTAGGAATAATTTCTATTCTCAGAGCATTAGTTACTTTCAATATTAATAGTGAGATTATTTTTTCCAGTCTATAAAAGAGTTGTTAAATGTGTTGTTACCTTTTCTATTTCATTTTCTCTCACTGGAGAAGTACATTATGTTGTAAGCATTTCAAACCACTGATTTAATTTACTCTGGAGTGTTAAAATGTGTCCACCAAACAAATAGTTTGCCTTAATATTAAATATTTCACTATAATCTCTAGCTATTATCATACCATGTGTTCACATCTTTCATCTCCCTCAAAGAAGAAAGGCCATAACCTCCCATTTTCGTAAAAATGCCAAGTGAGCCAACCCTGCAGAAGGGATGAAAGAGGTGTTTCTGTTATCTTACCCTAGTCCTCACACAAACTGGGTTTTGAAAGGGGGTGAGAAGGAGGTTTAAGTACAGCAGCTTTGAAATACAGAACTGCATTACAAGACTCAGAGGAACAGGTGCAACACATGGATCTAAGATAGAAGTTATCCCCAATACAAGCAGAACATTGGACCAGTTGACCTCCAGAGTCCCTTCTGGATTGCCTGAATCCTAGTTTCTATGGACTGTGGTTTGAAGAGCAAACAAAAATCCACGGCAAAAAGCAAACAGGCCAGCTAGAAACTGCTAAAGTTAAAACTGGTATGAACTGGGAAAAAAAAATATTAAAATCAGTCAGCTACCTGCATGTTGGGGTGCAATCTGTTCATCACTGTTATACAGACTGCATGATTATCAGTTACTACAGTGGTGTGGTTTGTCAGCTGCAAAAGGAGCAAGTCAGTCTTAAAAAAATACTTGGCCATAAACTTCTGAATTAGAGGTAGGGTAACCAGGTGTCTTGCTTTGCTACTTAGCCTGCTGATTTTAGTCTGAGGAAAGGCCATACTGCACAAACTGCTCTTTCTATGAGCCAGAGAGGCTGAGCAATCACTCCTTTCTGAAAATTCAAAGAATCAAAACTATCCAGATATAGGAATAAGACATTTTGGGGCAAACATTAAGAGATTCAAACTTAAAGGTATTAATAACGAACATACATGCAGCAGAGATAGATTGAGCTACATAAACCAATACTCTGGCTAGGTTCAAAACTTTCAACCTGACAGACAGGGTGAGTGACTGTTGCTTCCCAGAGCAGACCTTACCCCAAGGTCTCCTGCTTTCCTGTCATCCAAGACACCTCTAAACAGACAAACAGCTGGGGTATACCAGCAAGATGTTACCTGTGAGAGGTGAGTAGTAACTCAGAAGGCAAAGGGAGAGGAAATTGTCCTCCAGTTCTACCAGGATGCAGTGAGGCCCCACCAATCCGCAGCCCTTCACAGCTGTGATGTCCAGACTCCCTGGTGACAAGTTATGCTTTCATAGTTGCAAGTAGAGTATGAAACTTAAGAGGCTTCTCCTTTCATTGCTGCCCCAAAATCCACATACATGCTAAGCACATGCTCCCATGGGGCAAAGAGTTTCACAGGAAATATCAAAAGAGTCATATACCAGCTGGCTTTGCTAAAGGAACCAACATTTTCATCAGCAGTATGGGAAATTCCATGTTACACAAAACCTTTGGACACTGCATTACCTTAGCTCTCCTGACTGCGCAGGACTGATTTTCAAGCATGTGCATAATTTATTTCCTTTCTCTCTTGACTGCTAAACAGCACACATGAGAGGTAAAACAAAACATTTATCTGAAGATGCACCATTGAATTTGGTACTATGCATAACAGCCATCTTTTAGATTCCTGTTTTCACTGGTACTGTTAACTTGTGCTTTGTCAGCAATGACTTTGCTGTGGTGCAGGAAACTCCTAGAAAAGAAAGAGCTGATGAAAAGTAACTTGAGAATGAAAAGTACCCTGTACAGCTCTCATATATGTTCATATTACCAAAAAGCTTAATGAGTAGGTATTCAGACTTAATAACCACATGGTGTCATTTACAAATAAAACATCGCAAAGCAAATTTCTATAGAAATGAAATTTCCTGTGTGTGAAAAGAAGTCCTCATAAATGAATATCAAGCAGTACATAAATTGCTGAGAATGTACATTTTCCATGCACTAAGACTACGCATTTTATAACTTTCTTCTGTCCTCATGCTTGCAGCTGATAGTCATTACAGTAGCGTTAGAACTGCAGCAGATTTATCACATTTGCAATGTAAATTTTTTACCATTCAAGTAGTCCTAGCACATGTTCCTCACCATTAATTGGCATTCCTTTACAGTTGCAGTTTTTGCCCATTCGCAGTTGAATGAATCTATAGGTGAAGCCAAAATGTAACTTGAAATCCACCCTTTCTAAAGTTTTGCCCTCAAACTCCATGCAGGGGAGTCCCTCCCACTGGAATGAAAAGTAATGTTACTTGTATAAATCAAAAATTGATTCAGGGAGATTAACAGTCACAATCGCCGTGTTCATATTTACTCTACAGATGGCATCATGAATTTATTTCCACTTAAAATACCAGGGAATTAAGAATTTAAACTACCTGCCTCCTTTGTGTGGAGCACAGCGGGGTAAAGCCTGCTCTATATAACAGAGAACTTTGGGCATGTAGTCTGGTCCTATTGTAAGACTACAAGTCCCTGAGAACCTTTATTGTTCTTCAAGCACTGCGGTATTCATGAAGGTACCTATATAGCCAGCTGTTGTCATGCCTGCCCATAGCCAGTAAAAAGCAAATATATGGTTCTCTGCTTTGTCCTCAAAAATGGCATCTGTGTGAATGGTAAGACTGATCTGCTTCCCATCATGGAGAACTGGTGACCATTATGTCAGGAGATGTTATCTCCAAAAGTCACTCCATATGATTCTCTGGGAGAGATTCATAGCTATAGCATAAAGAACAGTTTAATTTAGTTGAAGATTCATATGCAGCTCCCACATAAGAAACTTACAACAAATATTAAAAATTAAAATTCTTTTTACAGGTATGACAGTGAGTATTCAAGTAAATTTTTCCAGGAAGACAGGCTACCAAAAACAAAAATTTAAAAAATCACCATTTCTTTCAATTGAAAATACTACCATTCAAATGCAGAAAATAGCGTTTAAACAGAAATAAGCCAAAAACACACTACAATTTCCTGGTTTTGTACAAAATCATACTAATTTTTTTAATTCTACTGATTTATACTAAGTAGCACTTCATGCTTTCAGAAAGCATTTTACTTATATTTTTAAGTATTTTACTATGTAAAGATATGCTACAGATCGCCTGAGCATGAGGATAATATAGATGAGGCACTATACAGAGAGATAGGGGCAGCTTCACATTCACAAGCCATGGTCCTCATGGGAGACTTCAACCACCCTGACATATGTTGGAAGAACAACTCTGCTAAATGCAAATAATCCAGGAGGTTCCGAGAGTGCAAGGATGATAAATTCCTTTGCCAAGTAATCGAGGAACCAACAAGGAGAGGTGCTGTGCTGGACCTTGTCCTCACCAACAAGGAAGGGCTGGTGAGGGATGTTAAGCTCAAGGGCAGCCTAGGTTGTAGTGACCACGAAATGGTGGAGTTCAAGATCCTTAGGGCAGCAAGGAGGGCTCACAGCAAGCTGACTACCCTTGACTTCAGAAGGGCAGATTCCAGCCTCTTCAGGGATGTGTCCTGGAGGATAACATCCTGGAGGGTAGAGGGGTCCATGAAAGCTGGGTGATATTTAAGGATCACGTTCTCCAGGCCCAAGAGCGATGCATCCCAACTAAGAAGAAGTCAAGTAGAAACTCCAGGAGGCTGGCATGGGTGAGTAAGCAGCTCCTAGACAGGCTCAAACTGAAGAAGGAAGCATACAGGGGGTGGAAGCTAGGGCAAGTATCCTGTGAGGGTTACAGAGAAGGTGTCTGAGCAACTAGGGATCAGGTGAGGAGACCCAAACCCCTGCTAGAATTCAATCTTTCCAGGGATGTTAAGAACAATGAGAAAAACTTCTTTAGGTATGCTAGGGAGAAAAGGACATCCAAGGAGAGTGTAGGCCCTCTTCTGAAGGAAACAGGCAAGGCAGCAGCACAGGATATTGAGAAGCCTGAGGTCCTCAATGACTTCTTTGCTTCAGTCTTCACTGGCAAGTGCTCCAGCCTCAACACAAAGGCCACAACAGGTGAAAGCAGAGACTAGGAGAGTGAATTAAACGCCACTGTAGGTGTAGAACAGGTTCGTGACCATCTAAAGAACCTGAGGGTGCATAAATCTATGGGACCTGATGAGATTCACCCACGGGTCCTGAGGGAGCTGGTCGATGCAATTGCTAAGTCTCTGTCCATCATGTTTGAGAGGTCATGGCAGTCTGGTGAGGTTCCCACTGATTGGAAAAAAAGGGAACATAGCCTCTCCTTTTAAAAAGGGGAAAAAGGAAAACCCAGGGAACTACAGGCCAGTCAGTCTAACCTCTGTGCCTGGCAAGATCAGGGAGCAGATCCTCTTGGAAAGTCTGCTAAGGTACATGGAAAATAAAGAGGTGATAGATGACAGCCAACATGGCTTCACTAAGGGCAAGTAATGCCTGACCAATCTGGTGGCCTTCTATGACAAGGCTGCAGAGATAGTGGATGGTGGCAGAGCAACTGGATTTGTGCAAGGCATTTGACACTGTTGCACATGACATCCTGGTCTCCAAACTTACAAGGCATGGATTTGACAGATGGACTACTAGGTGGATAAGAAACTGGATGGATGGCTGCACCCAGAGAGTTGTGGTTAGTGGCTCAGTGTCCAAACGGAGGCAGGTGACGAGTGGTGTCTCTCAGGGGTCAGTATTGGGACCGATGCTGTTTAACATCATTGCTGGAAACATGGACAGTGAGATTGAGTGTATCCTCAGCAAGTCTGCTGATGGTACCAAGCTGTGTGGAGCAGCTGACACCCTAGAGGGAAGCGATGCCAACCAGAGGACCTTGACAGGCTGGAGACGTGGGCCAGTGCCAACTTCATGAAGTTCAACAAGGTCAAGTGCAAGGTCCTGCACCTGGGTCAGCACAACCCCAGGCACAAATACAGGCTGGGGGGAGATTGGCTGGAGACCAGTCCTGAGGAGAAGAACTTGGGAGTGGTAGTTGATGAGAAGCTCAACATAAGCCACCAGTGTGTGCTGGAGCCCAGAGAGCCAATCCCATCCTGGGTTGCATCAAAAGAAGTGTGGCCAGCAGGGCCAGGGAGGGGATTCTGCCCCTCTGCTCTGCTCTGGTGAGACCACACCTGGAATACTGTGTACAGTTCTGGGGCCCTCAGCACAGGAAAGACATGGAGGTATTGGAGAGGGTCCAGAGAATGACCACGAAGGTGATCAAAGGGCTGGAGCACTTCTGCTATGAAGACAGGCTGAGAGAGTTGGGGCTGTTCAGCCTAGAGAAGAGAAGGCCCCAGGGAGACCTTAAAGCACCTTCCAGTACTTGAAAGGGGCCTACAGGAAAGCTGCGGAGGGGCTTTTCACCAGAGAAGGTAGTGATAGGACAAGGGGTAATGGTTTTAAACTAAGGGGAGATTTAGGTTAGATATTAGGAAGAAATTCTTCACTATAAGGGTGGTGAGGAGCTGGAATGGGTTGCCCAGGGAGGTTGTTGATGGCCCATCCCTTGAGGATTTTAAGGCCAAGTTGGATGAGATTTTGAGCAACCTGATCTAGTGGCAGGGTTCCCTGCTTGTGGCAGAGAGGTTGGAACTTGATGATCTTTAAGTTCCCTTCCAACCTTAATGATTCCATGATTCTATGATTCTATGGTTATGAACTCTGCATTACTGAATACTCATAACAACACAGGAAGGAAAGAAAGGAAGGAACATGCAAAAAACTGACCAACATTTTAACAAAAAACAGGAAGCAGGGGATTTTTCTTTTTTTTTTTTTTTTTTTTGTCCTTTAAAATAATCTGATTATGTAACCATGAAAACAGAAAGTTTTGATTGTGTTAATCTTCTTTATTAACTTATTATTAAAACCAAGTATCTTAATCCTGCATTTCATACAAATTAATTCCTCTTACTTTATATAAAAGTTAATTTACATAAAGCCTTAATTGCATAGTATGAAATTATATTTGCCTTGCTCCTTTTATGGAGGCAGGAGGTGAATTTTTGGCTGGTTGTACAACCAGAAATCAAGGCTAATTAATAGTAATACAAGATTATATAGTGGATCAGAGACACAATCTAGCTCTGCATAATTGTCTCAGAGGAATATATGATGCTTTCAATAATTGTATGGGTTTTAAAAAAAATATTTTAAAGTAGTATATTAGTATAATCATTAAGTTTCCTCTTGGAAGTTGAAGTAATTTCAGATTTACCTTTGTCTGACTTTGCTTGATGTATACACTTGTTCTTATTGTCTAAATGTCTTTGTCTCTTATAATTGATAGCTTTGATCTTAAAAGAATCCATAAAAACATAAGGGCAATTACACCTTCAGGTATCATTCTCACACCATTGGAAATAGCATGACACAATGCTTACTAGAGCAGGTTCTAATTACCCATCCCAATACTGCAACAGAAAAATTACCTTCCAAAAGGGTTTGAAGTCAATGTTATAGATGTTGTGAATTGGTATGTTAAATTATTTCCAGAAAATGCAGCTCAGATATAATTAGATTAGCTTGGCATTAATAGAATAAAAACTTTAATGAGGCACAGCTGAAAATATAACAAAGTAGACTGTTTTTATGATTGCATCAAAGTAAGACTTGGTAGCAGAACTGAGAGGGATTATTTCTTCACAAACAGGCTAGTTGATTTCCGAGTTGGGAAAATAAAGATTCTGTTATTTTTCTCATTTATCTTTATGGCTCTTAAATTCTAAAACTGGTTTGGCCAGAAATGAGATGTGGTATTTACTCTCCCAATACCAAGGCCAAGTGAAGGCTAGAACAGCTGAAAAACTAATTTAAATCTTCTGTATATATTATATATAGCAATGAAATTTTATGCACAGCTACTTGAGAAATATCTTTATTCAGTTCAATAGATTAAAAAAAAAATATCTCTAGGAATTGGATAAAAAAGGTAGTAGAAAAAATAAATAAAACATCTTCCTTATTCCCTCCCACGTCCTTTTTCTTAATGTCACTCTCTTTATTATAAAGTGTGGGAGAAAGTATAAGCTAATTTCTATAATACAGTCATACAATCCTGGTAAGTTGAGAATACTGATGAACCACAGTATGAAGTATATTAAGATAATAATAAAACCAAGAAATTATCTGAGAGTTTATAAAAGCAGGTGGTCACAATATTGATTTTAAATCTGTTCTAAAAAAAAACCTGTATGCAAAATTCTGCAAATGCAATCTTGTTTTACTTTAAACTACTGGCTGCTGTACTGTATGCTTTCTACAAATTCAAGGAGCTTGAACAGAGGACCTAGAGATACTCATCCTTTATCAAACAAGAAACAAACTAAAATGTCACTGAAACCATGTGCTGCTTATTCCTACCTCTGGCCCAAAATGGAAAATGGGCTAGCAAAATATTACAACACCTTTGAAGGTTTATCTAAGGAACTATAGGGGCATTTACAAGAACTGGATGGGCATAAAACCCTCCTTAGTGCCATTAAAAGCTGCACACAATTAATGTTGGTTTAAGGAACGATTCTCCAACTTCATAAGGGCAGCTGCAGAGATTACAAAAATGGGCACAGTCTACAGAGAGAGGGCAGAGCTGGTGAGGGCAGGGTTGTTTTTTTATGGTTTACTGATAAGAACTTTTCCTATTGTTTGGTTCAAAGGAAAGAAAGATAATTATTCTGAATTTTTATGTCTGCCCAAATGCCGCATGCATTGATCTGCCTGGCAATGGGAAGCACACCAAGGCATCTGACTATGAAGTGCATTGTCCTCCTGGACTATCTTCTCTCTTTAACTTTCCAGCTTAAGATCAGCTTGACACTACTTCAGACTAATTTCTCTGACCATGAATTTCTAGCTAAGCATAAAGGGCAGGAAACACCAGAGTACAGGTAAGCATATTTACAGTGATTTTAAACTTCAGCCTACCTTGTATCAGGCTAATAGCAAGGTTAAAAATTTGGAAACTAACTTATTTCTTTCATCAGGAGCTGAAGTGCAGAAGTAGTCATCACTTCTGCAAAATCAAATAACCTGCTCACATAATTTGCCAGCCAATGGATACCCTAGAGTATATATGTAGTAATATATACTGCAGTATGTCATACTGCATGGAGTCACGCAGGGACAGAGAATGATTAAATACAGATTTCTCTACAGGAGATCATTAATGCCATAAAAAAATTGCCCTCTGGGCAACACTGAAATCCCAGACGGCTTTCCAGTATAATTATTTAAATCTTTTCTACATATTGTATGCCAGCTTTTAATGGATATATTTAGTGAGACGTTTGCTAGAGGGCTGCACTCTGGAGATGTAATGCTTCCATTAGTCATTGCAATCCTGAGCAAGGCAATGGGTTCCTATGTTGCATGGATAACCTGTGCTTTTGCTACCATCATTAGCTTGTGGAAAATTAAGTTAAAGTCTTCGGTGGGAACTCTGAGCAATAAATAACCCCAAAAAGTGCCAGCAACAAAAGAAAGAGAGCTATTTCACTAACATTGCAAGCATAAACCAGACAAAACCACAATGTACTGGGTAATTCAATATGGTTATAATATTTATTTACTTAAATGCATTAATAGTTAGTGTTCTTTCCAGCTTTCCAAGTTTCTTCCATTGATCTCTTTGGATATTAAATCTAAATGATATTTATAGATATTTAGGTCTTGCTGAATCCTGGAGATGCAGTCAATAGGATTTCATAACTGAAGTAACTGGGACTGGATTATTATATATATATATATATATATGTACATGCATCATGTATGATCCATATAATATATGTGTATATATATAATGAAGCATATAATGCATATATATAAACACATTTTTAACCTGATACAAATTCATTACTAGTGCCTCTGAAGGTCGACTGTTATTTTCCTCATATTTTATCAAAACCCCCCAGAAGTCACCCTTCTCTCTCCATTTACACTATCAGAAACTGTGGCTTTTACTTTTGTAAGATTAATTACAAAAGTGAAGGACTTGAAAATAATTACCTATGGAATTTGAGAAAAAACGTACATAAAAATAAAGCTTTAAAATAGCACCTCACGAAATATGAAGATCCCAACTGACAGGTGATGCTAACAGCTTTGTCAAAGTTTGTGTTGATTACATTATTCACTTAAGGCTAAAATCCTAATTCCAGGAAAGTAGACAGATGCTTTAACATCGATGTTAACAAATTCACAACTCAGCTATTCCTAAGTCTGCTCCTAATACTATTATTAGATACTAGTTTACTAGCACATCCACAGGCTGTCTTTTCTTCTGGTATTTAGGGAAGTGAATAATGGTAGATAAGAAGGTTTATTATGACTTCTCTAGAAATGGATCTATTTTATTATATTTGCTTGTGCATATTTCAATATAATTTAATTTAAATGAGTAGATAGACTATCATGACATTTCATTATCATTTTAAATTATATACAAGTATGCAGGGCTTGGAATGAGAAGCATTTTATGTTTTCAAAATAAAAAATACTAATTAATGCAATTAATTAAAAATTTATGTAGCATGAGAGAAC
>NW_009952435.1:3827389-3836016 GCF_000747805.2 Chaetura pelagica
CCCAGATGACACAGTTATTGTTGTTGATTTACAATTTTTATATAATAGATAGATTTCACTAATTTATAGGTGCCAAATGATCTGCATGTGGGATATTCAGAGGAACATTTTACCATTTTTTAACAGCATGGAAACAGCTAATAAGGAAAAGTCTGGCTATGGATATTATGCTTCTGAGAAAGTCTACAAATAACCCCCCCTTTTTTTTTTTCTTTTTTTTTTTTTTTTGAGACTTAGATTCAGGTTTTAGTCTTCAAGATCCAGAAAGAAGCGGAGGAGGATCTTCTATCAAAAGTAAAGCTGCAACTTTCAACATCTTTCAAATAACTGCCAATCTTTTTCCTGCCAGGAAAAACAAAACAAAACATGAACAAAAAACCACCAAAAACCACAACAACAACAACAAAGAAACAACAAACAGAACAAAACAAACAACAAAAAAAATGGAAGCCCTGCTACACTGCTTTCCTTAACCTTCCTGCCAAGTGAGGAATCTGCAAACATTCTGCAGACCAAAGAGTATCTTGTGTAGGGGAGAGTCACTTGGCTTCAAGAGTACCTTGGACCACCACTGGGACAGCTGCTGCTGGCTGCTGTGCAGAGCACCTTGGAACCGGGGGAGTGGAGACAGGGGAGGAGTGCTGGAGCAATGCAGCTGGGAAACACAGTTAAGACCGACCAAATTTAAAGGAAATGTTTTTTCCAGGTTACTGTCTGTAAACCAGAATTACGAAGTTGCCACATTTCATCCTGATACAGATAAAAATGTATACCAGAATGAGGGAAATTGGAAGTTTGCCTTCAGGCCTAATGTTTTTTGTAAAGTTACTGTTTCTTTATCTGAAACCATGCCCCTGGACACAGCAACCTCTAAATAAGGTTAAAAGTATTTCCAGGTATCATACAAATTCTCTTTGTTTTTCTTCACCAGTATTTTCATAATCAGTCAAATATCTTGCTTTATCTCTTTCTTTTTATTCTTCAGGATTCAAATCCATCTCAGTGAGTGGGAGTCTTAATATAAAGCACCAGGGTTTAGAATTACCCACCTCAGTGGATGTTACCCATTCTTCATCTCCTTTGTCTTTATCCAAGCGGTCTTTGGCAGATGTTTCTAATATAAATGGGGATACCTTTAAGAACCTCTTCCAAAGGGATTTCTAATGGAAACTTGACATTGATTGAATACTTTGAAAAATTACAAAATGTTTAACACTTACATAAACTATTTAGAGAATACTGTTGACCTTAGTTTAGATCACATACTGTCCAAAGCAAGCCTACACTTAAATTCTAAGCTAGATAATTACCTACCCATCTTTATGTTGCCTACACATGATAGCTTTTTAGGATCGGTGTTCTTTTATCGGAGGGTGGATATTTTTCTTCCAAATGTGCTTTGGTCATAAAAAAGAGCTGGTAAATGCAGCTTTGAACATCTTACAGTGATGCATTTATAAATTCACAACGGTGGCATTCACAACTGCCTTTACTCCCTAAGTACAAAACATGACTTTTTTTTTTTTTTTTAACACTAAATATTTTAATATATTGCAGCCTAGGAACCCCAATCTTGGTAAAGTTTAATCCGTTTTCTAAGGGAATCAAGTACACAGCCTCTTCGTCCAGGAACTCACTTGGTTAAGAAAATGAAAATATCTAGGAAAGATAAGAGATTATGAACTGAACACAGATCCCATGCTCAACAAAAGCAAGAGTAAGTGTTAAGAAAAATAAGGAAAACAAAAGAGCTACAAAAGAGTCCAAAATTGAAATTAATAGATTCTCCAGTTTTAATACATCTGTATTTTAGATTTAAGTGTACTTAGCTTCTCCTGAGACAGTTAATGAACAAACTGTAATGGATGTTGACTTACCTAAGAAGTCTGTGCTTCAAGTATGAAAAGCATGAAGTACTAAAAAATGCTGTGTGTTACAACAAAATTGATGCAAGATTGCTGCATTAGTTCCAGGTTATATAAAAGCTACTTCTGTAAAGTATTCCCAAGTGCATCAAGACACTATCTTTTTGTTCACTTGGTAAAGTTATTTTCACAAAACAGAACCATGAGGCCTTCATCCCATTTATGCTTGTCTTTCCTGAGGTCCTTTCAGTTTTCACCCATATCTCATTTTATAGTTTGTTATTATACCTATTAAATACTCCAGTTACTATGAAAGGTGAGCCCTTAAAAAGCATTATCACTGAATCATCAAAACAGTTATTCCTCAGTTTGCCAGCAAGAAAAGCAGGATAATATTTCGCAAGGTTTCTTTCACAGGCAACGTATTTTGAAGGTAATGGTGACAATGCTGGAATCCACCCTTCAGATCCATCAGGTTTTTTGTTGTTTGTTTTGTTGTGTTGGTTTTTTTTTTTTAATTCCAATTAAAAATTAAAAACTGGCTACAAAGCAAATTATAAGGAGCTCCCAGGATGCATCTGACTGCTGAACTCCTGAACCAGTGAATAGTCACAAGTTTTACAGAGATCAGTGCTTTGTTTATGCATTGTTCAAGAGTGCAAACAGCATGCAACTGTTCCTATTGGAGGAAACTATGGTTATGTCAGGCGCTCTGATTGATTTCTATTTTTTTTTTTGCACTGTAGAGTTTTATGACTTAAATCAACTAGCAAAGCAAACAGCAAATAGCCAGCCAAATGTTGGCCACTGTGCCCAGCCTGATTTCAGATTTTTGCTGCTCAGATGTGTGAATGATTTCCATCTGTTCCTATGTGAGATAAAGATTTAGAGCTGCTGGCACTGGGGAGCCTACTTTATAAAGTCAGCCTGTGCCAAGGAAGCTTGTCAGCATACATGGATGCAAATGCTCTCAAACCTTACAATGAATACAGTGGAAACTGTCTGATACAAACCAATAGGCCTTTCATTCCAATGACTACTCATTCTCTGAATAAATATGTAAGTGCTATGCAGTGTTATGTGCTAGTGTTTGCCAGCTGGGGACTGGACAGCTGTGCCAACACAAGCAGTTACAGGAGTCCCCTGATGTCCACTGTTGCTGTCTGTACTCACTGAACATGAATATACCTACATCTCTAGCTCAGATTCCTATGGTGAAGCAGCAACAAATCTGCCTGATAAACCAGAGAATATTTTGCTGGTACTTTAGTGAAGAGATGTTAAAGCAATTTTCCTGTAGACCAAACTTGTCTTTTGTTTTGCCTGTGCTTAACATACATGCAGTCCCTCTGGTTCAGTTAACCACATGCAGTTGCCTGCATTGAATGAAAATAAAAACATTAAAACAAGCCGTATGTACTACTGTGAAGGGTTTCATTAAAACTCTATTCTTGTTTTGAACTCCAGTTTCTACAGGCTATTTTCAGAACTCCTCATTCTCCTTAGGCCACAGCTTATAATACATGTTCAGTGTCAAGAGTAGTTCAATGCTGTTCTTGTTCAGCTCCATGCACCCTCTGACACTTTATTCTCACAGCCTGTATCAAATAAAGAAATCAGATTGTACACACAGAAACACAGACATAGACTCCTCATCTCTCTTATCTTTTAACACAATTTCATTTACCAGTACCATTCATAATATAGCCATGCAACCAGTTGTATTATTGAGATGACTTGCTGAAATACACTCTAATTTCTCATCACTATAGTTTAGTTTCATAACAAGGGATATGGACAAGTACAGGCACATGACAAAATCTTTCTCAATATCTTAGCACGGTTTTGCCATTCTTCAAAAAGTCTGAGAGAGAAGACCTACACAAACAAACAAAAAGCAAAAGCTCCTCTAACTCAGTTTCCACACTGAGGCTACAGTTTTTCTTCCCTTAGCATTCACCAGACCTGCAGCAAGAAGAGGAGGTTCTTCTAATTTCTGCCATCAGACCTTGAAATTTCTCTGATTTTTTCAATATCATGAGGCATAAACCAAAGAAAAGAACATGGACTTACCACAGAAATTTCTTAGACATGCAGTTAAGCCCTTAAATAAAAACTACTAAAAATCTAAAGATAAAGAAAGTTCTGAAAAAAAAAATCACTGTTGTGACTAATTGAGTCATTGCATGTATTGGGTGCCTTAGATGAGGACAAGTACTCCCCACCTCCACTGTGCCATTTGGAGTCTGTTTTGGCCATAGAAGTGTTTCACTGGCTCAACATTTCCAGTTTAAGATGGCCTCTGACTTTAATACTGTAGCTGCATATCTGTAGCTGCATATCTGCATTTCAAGGCCTTCCCTTTGTCTCCTGGCTTTTTAGAGGCAGTACTAAATACAGCAGTATTAAAAATAGAGCTTGACTGCACTTAAAAGCAAGCACTCCTCCAGGTTGCCAGAACCAGCTCAGATATTCTAGGAGTGACACCATCAAACAGCAGCATGCCCCCCAAACACACTGTGGAACCTAAACATGTATTACTTCATGGTAGATGAACAGTTGTGAGCATGTAACTGTCGCGCTGTCCATGTTATGTCTAAATAAGGTACTAACAATGCTCTCCAGAGACCTTAAAGACAGGAAACAAGTGATTGCCTATACACAAGAATTGAAAAAAAATTATTATTTCTTTCACACAATAATGTGTTAGCATCCCATCCTCCTCCTATAAATTGTCTTCTGGCAATCTTGCAATTGTCATTTAACTCCAGTGGCATCCAGGTACAAAAAAAGGAACATGAATAATTGAGTTAATATATTACAGGGGGGGGGAGGTGGGGGGGGATGGGTCTGCATATAGTATTTTGTCCATCTCAGTCCTTTCAATCTCGCCTTTAGCCTGGGCTAAGTGCAAAGGCAGCTCTGCTTCCGTTGATCCACAAGTCTCTCCAGGAGAAGGAAGGTATTGGGTGTTTATTTTTTACTAGAAGCTTCAGAGTTGCTGGCAGAGAGTTGTTCTTACCCTGCCTGGGGCACAGTGGTACAGCAGGAAGGGATTGCTCCATTTAATCAATATTTCTCAGGCATGTCTAACGGGAGAGAGTTGATGGCTCATCTGCCTGTGTGTGGTACTGAAATATTCCAAACACTGTAGTTTAACTTATCTAAAAACCTACACTTGCTAAAGAAACTCTAATAATTAAAACTTTGGGCTTTACTTTGCAAAATAACACGCAAACTTCTGCACCACTATGCTACTATGCTGCACCACAACAAAATTTGGTATTGGGAGTTTTCCAGAGGCTAGCTTTCCTTCCTGCTATTCCCAGAAAGTGAGAAGAAAAATGAAGGATGAACCAAACAGAGTAGTTCCACAGTGAGAAAAAGTTCAAGCTTTCCTCATCTTTCCATGCTCCATTAGTGTCCAAAACAGCCTGTACTGCCAGAGCTACCTACCTGCAGTTAAAGACGGATCAAGCTGAGTTTTTTATTCTGGCAATGCAGCACCTTATGGAGTCTGCATACATTTTCTCTGTCACGTAGGAAAAAACTCATTCCCCAACTTTAGGCAGCTTCAGATGCCAGTGAATACAGTGGTGTTCCTCACAGCCTGCCTAAACAGTATCCAAATTGTTTTTCTGCTGCACTCAAAGTCATTGTCACAGCTGCAGCACTAAACAGCCTGAGGGCCTGTAAAATCCCACAAATGTTTTAGGCTGGAGCCAAACATTTGAGTTCTGGGAGGTTTGCTGTCTGTGTCTCAGGATTCCCTTGAAAAAATAGGCAATCAAACAAAAAAAAAAATAAGAGAAAATTAAAAGAGAGATGCCAAAGACTTGCAGAACAACTATGAAGGCAGGAAAACCTCATTCTGAAAAGTAAAAGAGGAGCTGGAGGGGACTGTAAAAAAAAAGAGAAGCGCTATTAAGATTGCTCACTTTGGAAAACTAGACTTAAAGAAACCATAATACATAAGCTTGTTGCCTAGATCCCTGAGAAAGAAAAAGGTCTGGGTTACCGCCTCTCAGGGATAAGAAGAACAAGGAAAACAAAACACTGCAAAAAGACTATGTTGTTTTTACAATCATAGCAGTTGCGGGGCTGGGGAGAGTTGGTAAAAGATCAGAAAGGATCATTCCTCTTACGTGCTTTCCCCTCCTCACAATGCTACAGATAGCTCTCTCCTACCCTGCCTGCACCCTGCCAAACTTCAAATTTGTAGCAGCTTCCTATTTAAAGGGTCAACAGTTCCTCAATAAGAAAGGTAAGTACAAAACATGTCCTTCTTAACTGTATACTTTGGAGACATGCAAGATCATACTATGATTATATTAAGCTTAACAACAGGTTGGGAGCCCTTGTATTCATGTGTGGGTTTTCTTTTCTGTAACAGTTTCACAATTTCTAGCATTCAATTTATCCTTCAACTTCCAGAAACAAAAAATCAAAGTTTCCATTTATTAAAAAAACAACAACAATAAAAACCACAAAAAAAAACCCAAACACAAAAACAAACAAACAAAACCAAACACCACAAAAACCAACCAACCAAACAAACAAGAAATAAACCAACCCAAACATGAAAACATCTGTCTCCAGATTTTGAGTAAGCCACAATCTCTAGGCTACTAAAAAAAACTCAGAATCACTAAGTGGTTTTGCAAACCTTTCCCCATCTCCATCCCCCCACACCCCACCTTAGATTGCATAAATTGAGTCATAGGTGTAGGAGCAGATCAATTTTTCCACCCTCATCAGTGATCTCATCTTTCAGCACATAGCTGAAGGAGTAAGTAGGAACATTCACAGTTGGTGAACCTCAATTCAGATCTAACACTTCAGGGATTCATGCCCTACCCCAACCTCCCACCCATGGCACTGCTGCTTTGAAAACCTTTTACACCCCTGCTGCTTCTGACTTGGCTCACATGTAGCATCAGCTACCAAATGATTGCAGATGTAGCTACTTGCTTGGAAAGCATCATCAAGGATTTTGGTAAATCCTTTACGCTGCAGTTCTTTAAAACTCTGGAGTTTTTTTATTCTTTTCCTCAAATGAGCCAGACACCTATTCTAAGTATACCTTAATTACTTAATAAAAATAATGACTGTGAAAACTAACAGCATTTAAAGTTTCTTACATCTGTAGGAGATACTTAACTTGGTGTGCACATCAAGGGAAAAGGACTGGATATTGCAACTATGACATGAGCCCAGGAACTTTCTCATTCTCACCAAATCAGTGAATTAGAAGCAAGTATGAATAGGAAGATCAAGTTCTTGAAGATGTACAAACTATAAACCTTGGGCTGGCCAAACAGTTGCTGAGGGACAGAAGAGGCTGTACAAGATAATTTCAATGAAGACTTGGAGGTGAATTCAGACAACTGAAATTATTAATCTTCTGTTTCACAAGTATCTTACAATTAATATAATTGGGTCTTTTCCAGTGAAAATGGCACACTATGTATCAAACAGTTAAATTGATATTATAATTTTTACTTGTATTTAAAAATAGCTCAATGACAAATAAACATCAGTTTCTGAACAGCAAAAAGAAAATTATATTAATAAAAGACAGACACCATAATTTATTATATAATTATCCCTACTAAGACACTGATCAATGAGTGTTATGATAGTTAAACTAATTGCAAATACCTAGATGGCTAGAGAGAGCATTACTGGAACTCGTTAAGTAACGGAGTCAACAGTTGAAATTTCTGACTGTGACTTACTGACTCTTATAATCATGTTTATTTTTCAATTACCCACGCAACTGTCTATTATAATTTTAAGGCATTAATATAGTATAAATCAAGGGTTTTCCAAATGTCACTAACCTTCATAATTTCTGTCAGAAGTATGTGAATTAAAATGGCTTAACATGAGCTTTATTTTTTTCTAAACAGATTAAGACCAAAAGTATTATGGTGGTCAAAATTAACCAGCATTTGAAGTTGAATCTTTTCCCCACCATTCTGTATGCCAGCTGTACTGGTTTGGTTTGGTGGGGTTTTTGGTAGCAGAGGAAGGGCCCCAGGAGTGGTTCAGGTAAGAAGCTGAGAAGCTCCCTCTGCTCCAAAACCAGCCAAGGAGCCACTAGAGGGACAATAGATGTGCCTCAACAACTAACATATGAAAAAACTGAGGTAAGACCTGAGCATATAAAGAAAAGGAAGAGTGGTGCTGGGGAAGCAGAGCGGTGGTGGTGGTTAGTGAGGGATAAAGGGAAGAAGGTGACCAAATAGAAGATTTCCTGCAACCCATTGCGAGATGGCAGCTGTCCTGCACACATGGAGGAACGTGGTGGAAATTAATTTATTATTTTTCCCCAAGTTGAGTCTGTTTTGCCCAGGACCTTAATCGGTGAAGATCCCTCCTTGTCCTTTGTCTGAACCCATGAGCTTTTTCCTCCTCATCCCAGAGTGTGTGTGTGTGTGTGTGTGTGTGTATGAGGGTGGGAGTAGAGTGAGCAGCCATGTGGCTGTTCCTTTGTTGTCGTGTTCTATGTGTATTACTTCCACAATGAAATGTATACTAAGGCATTATTAAATGGACTGGAGGAAAGAAGAAGTAAAAAAGAACTCTAAACACTAATAAAGTGTTTAACAAAAGTTTTTCTGTTGCAAGACCCCTAGAAGATCTGGGTTACATAATTCTGGGTAGATTTAAAAAGCTTCCTCACTATAACCTCCTTTCACGGTTTGGTTCAGGGTCAGCAATTAAATCAGTGACAACAATGCTCTTGATCCCCTCCCC
>NW_009952435.1:3836211-3850854 GCF_000747805.2 Chaetura pelagica
AGGGAAAGGAGAGAGAAGGAGAGAGACTTTCCGGATATATATATATACACACACAAGTATGTGCAAAATCCCTATCACTCCCCTCACCCCCAGCAACTCCCCTGGTATCTCTTGAGCTGTCAGCAGTCCCAAAATGTCCCGGGGCTGCTGGAGAGAGCGGCAGAGCAGACAGGAGCTGAGAGGAGTTTTATGAGGGTCAGGAATGCACAGGCCTAGGGATGGAGCAAAGGTGATGAAGAGATGGAGTTCCTGGACACTAGGAACGGATGGAAGAGGGAAGAAGGGCTTAATTTCTGTGATCTCTGAATTTATACCAAGTGCCACATAAATATGGAATGGAATAATCTCATTGGCCAACTTTGCCATCTGTGTAGTCCGCTCCTCCCTCTGGAAGGATTGTAGATGTGGCTCTTTATGGTCTGAAGCAGCAGATTCACCAACCAGAGCATTAAGTTCTTGGTCTCTCAGCAGTAACTATAACTGTTCAGGCCTCATCAGTCCACTGGCTGGAAAACTTGCTGCTACTTTCAGCAACTGCCCTGCTTAAAAGAGAGTTCATTGAAGAAAAAAAAAAAAAAAATCAGTAAAAAGAAAATTGGCTTTATCCTGGCTCCAACCAGGACAGCTCCAGGTAAGTTTCTATCTGGGATATAAATGAAGGATTTGAGTTATATCCACATATGTCTAAAGAAGGAAGACAGTAGAGAGATTCCCAAGGTGGGGGGAATGTAAAAAGGAGCTTTACTGCTATATAGTGAAACCAAGTAAAAAGAAAAACTCTCATTTGGAGCTTGAAAGTTATAGACCAAACGTGTACAAATATTTAGTTGTCATTTTAGATCCCGAAGAATTCGGGAAGTCAGCCCTACATGCAAGATTATAGGGATTGTTTTGGAAAAAAAAACCACAAAACTCAAAACATTTTTCAGCCTTGGAGTCAGCAGCTTTTGGGATATAACAAACATTCTCTAGATAAAAGGGGAGTGCTGTCTCTCTAGGCTGTAGGATTCTTTGCTTCCTTAGCCTTAGGGCAGTATGTATGAATTGAAAACTACAAAGAAGTCCCCAGTAAACCCAGCTCACAGAAACTGCTTAAAGTTGTACAGAGCAAACCAAACTGAAGTCCAAAGTTGGTCTAGATTTAATCAGTGGCACACAAGTAAAAGGCTCTGTAGTTCACTGGCAACACTTCTATGTCCTGAATAATCTAGGAAGTGCTAATATATTACTGGAAGATATCTCTTATAAAAGTAAAAATCTGCATGTTAGAAGAATATTGAGATTGTAAATTAATTTGTAACTCAGCAAAATCTACAGGAAGGCTGCTATTTTTAGTTTCAGTCTGCTCTTTTTCCTGAGATTTTAGAGACAGACCTAAAAGCAACATATTGAAACCAGCACTTGAATCCAAGACTTTTGCATTGACAATGCAGTCATTTAAGCTAAAGAAATATGTGGGAATGAAGATACCCTTGATTCTGGAGTCAGACTGTATGTTAAGAATTCAGTGAATTTTCCAGGAGAATGTAAAGTGTGGGCTTTTTTTCCAAAAATTAACTAAGGACATTGCACATGTGAAATGAGAAAGAAAAAGACTAAATGTCAATCTGGAAAGAATACAGTGTTCCATAAGGTTCTGCTTGTTTGTTCTGGAAGAAATTTCAAGTGGAAACTGCAAATATATGATGTTGGTCTCCAACTGACAGTTTCCTGGATCTTGGCGAGACTAGCATCTGTATGTGTCTACATGAATGAGCGTTCATGTTCCTCACAATGCGAGTGTATTTTGCAACTGAGGGAACAGCTACTCTTTGGTAGAAGGAAATAAGAGAGCTTTTTCAAAATAAATGAAGTTTGAAGCCATGTTGGTTCCTTCCAGCCTGACAGGCAACTCTGAAAAGCACACAGATCTATGTAGAACTGGCTCCATCTTTTCCTTGATAACCTAATCAGTAAGGCAGAAGGCATATCTGCTGTTCTCTTCTTCTCAGTTCCTTTTAAACTTATTTTTCCATCAACTGTAGCCGTGAAACAAGCTCTTACATATGAACTGTCTATCCCTCCATGGGGCATAACCATGGACCCAGAGCATATATCATAAATCTGTATAAATACAGACACATCTCCATCCACATCCACTAATACATATCAATTTTGAGTGTCTTCGTGCTTATGTCTTCAGTGAGAAAGTGTCTCTTCTAGAGGATAGTCTTTCCAGAAAGTGAAATTGCATCACTGGAAATAAGATTTTATGTACTCTGAGGGACTTTCTCAGAATAACATAATCCAAAAAGCCATACTTTTACCTATGCCAAGATGAAGTAGTAGTTTATTCCACAGGATTTATGTATGCACCTGCAGAAGAAAATCAACTGCACATACTGTAACATCTCTAAATCTTTAGCCTAAGCTGATTTAATTAGGAAGCATCTTTTCTTCACCAAATCCTTTCTTACAAGTGATTGGAGAGTTAAAGTGTATTTATTTTTAAAATGTCATGAACCCTAAAATGGTTAAGAGAAACATTTTCAACAGTCATTTACATTTAGGGTTGAATTTGAAGTGGCAAGTGTTACAAAATAAAGCTACTTAAGGACACAGAGATAAATCAGTCACCTTTGTATCTACTATTATAGTGAAAGTGCTAAAAGAGAAGATGAAGCAGGAATAGATTTGTGTGAAGAGGAACTAGAAGTTAATTTATTTATTTCTTCTCTCTTCATCGATGGAATTCTACCAAATAAAAGAGGTTGTGCTGAGGAGTGTAACTTCCATGTTGACAAACAAGCCTAAATATAAATACTGTGATTAAAAAAATCTGCAGAGATTTTCCTAAGAGTAGCTGATGTGTTGGGATAGCAGAGGAAGCTCTAAGTTGCACCAATTTAGTATCACTCTGGTCTCCCAGGCTGCATTACTCATGTCCAAATACGGCTCAAAGTCTCTGCAGAGTAGCGATATGACTCAGACGACTTCCAGAAGTTCCTACAAAATGGTAAAATTAAGACTGCAAATCAAAAAGTGGTAGGGAGGTAGGAAGAAAAACAAGCCCAAAACAAGTCACACCTCTGCACACATTTCTCCTATGGGGAAGGAATAAGAAAACTGCATGACAGATTAGTCATGTTGCTTAGCATAACACTAAGATGTGGTGGAAAAAAAAAATAATAATAATAAAGTGACAAGAGTGGCAAAAAACCTGAAC
Organism: Chaetura pelagica; assembly: GCF_000747805.2. Lineage (NCBI taxonomy): Eukaryota > Metazoa > Chordata > Aves > Apodiformes > Apodidae > Chaetura > Chaetura pelagica. The sequence continues at coordinate 3,839,417 of NW_009952435.1, forward strand.
AAAATAACAAAATATCATAAGTAAACTATAAGCTAATACTGCCACCTAACTCCCAGCAGTTCAATATTTGATTTAATGAGCATAACCCTTGACTTTAAATTGTTGTCCTTACCTATACGGAAAAGGAATTTGTGCTCAGTATAGCTTGCTTAATGTCTTCAAATTAATAATTTGCTTGAATTGAGGTTGAAACCTTCATCTCTGCTCATCTCATCTCTGCTACTGAGATTAGTGAAATGCAATATAAAAAACAGCTCTGCACTGGTAGGTATCTCCAAATTAATGAAAAAAATCAAGGTTATTCTATACAGATACTTTTATTTTTACACATACATCTCTACATACACAAAAGCAGTGTCACTCAGATTCTCAGTCAATGCACATAGTTTGAAATAACAAAATCCTGAGGCTCAAAATGCCTTCAGAAATAATCTTCTCCATCTGGGCCTTCTCAGACTTATCCATATCCTTCCACAATCCCTGCACAACTGGACACAGCAATCCAAGAAACTGAAGTGCTCCTTTACCTCTTGACAGCACTCCTATACATCTTCAAGATTATATTTGCTTTCAGTCTATGATACAGAAATGCTCTAGGATTCCTCCACAGTGCTAAACCTTACACAAAATATCAGCATTCACAGCTAAATCTTCTTACTGCAACAGCTGATTTTGAAATTCAGCCTTAAATTTGCAGGGCATCCACTCACTTCTTCTGCCTGCTATGTGTTACCCAGCAGTAGAAATAACTGGGCATGAGACACAACTTGAACCAGTCCTCAGAAAACTCCTACTAATACTGAAATTTCACATTAGTACACATTTTCTGAGCACCACAGTCTCTTATATTTTTCATCTTTTAGACTAAGTGAATAAAAGATTAACAGATCCCAGGTAAAAAATGGGTCATACTTTACTGGTGAATCATTTAGGAAGGCTGTATTCCATTTTAGTTTTCTATGCCTTGTCCCCAGAGACAAGATCTTTGGAGAGAGGAACAGGTTTCCACAGTAAAACACTGATCCCACCACAATTGAATTGGTGAGCCTACATAGACAGACCAAAAATGTACAGTTAAAGAAAACTGAATTATTATAAATGTAGGATGGATTCACATCACAGCATGTTCTTAAGAATCTTATTTCTTTTCAAATGTAATTTACAATAGTAATCAATTTGCTTTCAGTCCTGTAAACACAATTCAAAAACATACTAACCTACGGATTTGTGCATCTAACCCACCCATCTGCCTTTGCAAACAAATAATTTAAGAGCATAAGCTTTCTGATTTGCAGAGCTACTTGTTCCTACAATTATGAATTCAAGGTTCTGCTTTCAAAATACAAAACGTTGTTTATGGCAGTCTTAGCTGAATTTGAAAATCCATCTGTATGTAAAATACGGTTGAGTCTATAACATTTTCCAGATCCAGATTAATTCAAATGTCTATATTCAAAAGCTTAGACTGAACATTTAGATAATTACTGCTATGATTGCTGAACAGTGTAGAGCTAACATTAAATTACATGGTAGAATTTGCTGGAGATGCTCATTGTATTCCCCATGGACCTATTTTGTAGAAGTTTCATGAGGACAGGAATACAGATAGCAGTCTAGTAAGAGTTTTCAGAAGTACAGGGGAAAAAAAAAAATGGTGCAAAATTTCTGTAAGTTAAGCAAAGAAGTTTTTTAAAAAGACTGTCTACCTGTATCTTGATACTTTTTGAAATATTATTATACCTGAGTGAAATACAATGTTGACATTTCTGACATCCCAGATATCTAAAGTGTGGTTGGTTATTTTTAAATTAATCTGAACCAGATGCAGACTGGCTTCACAGATGCTTTGCTGAACCACTTGAGGTAATTTAAAAACATATACAACTGCATCATATAGGTAAGCAACAGTTTAATGTTTTGGAAACAACTGTGTCTCCCTGAAGAGATTAGGGAAGATTGTTAATTATCTACTTTAACCAAAGACCCTCTTTTCTGCAGGTTTTTAAAGCTGCACCTGTCACTATGCGTTTGCCATCTCTTGCAAGTGTAAACCCCTCTCCTATTAGGGAAAATAACATCAAAAAGTAAATGGATGCATATTTTTTTCTGTCCTTAGAAAAGGGAAAATAAAGCATGGTTAATGTTTTTCCTTTTATTAGAAATAACTGGAAATGCTCACATTGGTGCTGAAAGAGCCTTGGTCTAAGATGGTTCATTGTAGAAACTGACTGTAAAAAGAGATAATGTTAGAGAAGGCTGAAAGTTGTCGGCTTTTTGAACAATATCTAAGACTCTATTAGCTGAATGTTGTCAATTATCATTGCTATTTAGTGGCTAGACTCCACCTAGTCGCAGAGAAATTGTTACTTTAGGGCCATCCAGAACACTTCTACTTAATTTATAGGTCTGTGAATGTTTATAACATCCACCTTTCTTTTATTAACTTTTTCTAATAATAAACATGCACTTGATAGCAGCAAATTACACTCCAATTGGAAATATTCAATGAGTTTAAACTAGTCATTACTTCAAAATTTTCCCTTGAAAAGAGACCCAAAATGGAAATGCAGTTGGGTTATTCCAGTGATGGCCATAGCAATAATTCTCTGTATTGTTACCTGTAATAATAATTACTGAACTCCTCAATCCTGACTGGTAAATTATCATACATATATGCAACAGGTAAGTAGAAGAGATTCTCCTAGATACCATAGTTGGTTTCTGTTTCTTAACTACCATCTAAAACATGTTTGGCTAACAATGATATAAAAATTCTTTGTTTCTCTTTTACTTTATTTCACCATGATATCCTTAAGTTGCACACAGGAGAGTGTTATACATTTATCTATCCATTTTTTGTTACCTAAACCACACAATATTACATATATAAAATATGGCAGATATTGCTATCTTAAGTTACAGCTCACACGCAGGACAGAAATAGCCAATATATTCTCAGAAACTCATGTTTCTATGTTATGTTGAAATATACAAATGAGCTGAGATCCTAGAAAATTAATCAGAAACTGCAAAGGCAGCAGGTGCAGTGCTGGAAGAAGAAAAGCAATCAATGGAGAAGTTGCCAGGTTTCATAAAAAAAAAGAGAAAACTATTGATTCTTCAAATTATTACCAAAGAAGTTATTGTGACAGCACATTTGACAAACAGCTTGGACTGGGAAGAAGTCAAGGGCAGAAATTACAATTCTTAACTTGTTTAGGACACAATCTTTTTTATTATTTATTTTACTAGCAGAAGCCAAAAGAACCACTGTAGCAAATTGCCTTGGTATTTTGGGGCTGGGACAAAATGGTTCTGAAAATCCCCAATTAATGTAAGGGTAAAAACAAGACTTCCATACTTTTTCAGTATAAAAATCGAGTGTCTGGTTTGTTCACTGAAGAGGTAAGTTAAAAAATTGGTCCGTGAAACATCCACCCCTCTTTCTTTTGGCCTGAATCTCAGTAATTCTCTTGATAGTTTACTGGCAGATTTACTGTACATTTTCCTGTTTAAAGAAACAAAAATAGCAAACTTCTGAAATGATCAAGGCAGGCATTTCCTTGCACTCCAACATTGGGTACCATCATGCTCAGAGGGTTCAGCTCGTGATGCTTGAGCATCAAGAACATAAGGCTCTATGAAAATCAATGGCAGTATTATTTAGAATTTAAGGTTTGATAGTAAGGAACAATTCCAATTACCTAAACATTTGCTTGAAATAATAATACACAAACAAAAGTAGAGAGCATGATTCAGCTCATTAAACTTTAGCTACCCAAAATGTTAGTCAACAAAATCTAATCCAGTCATTTAAAATCTGTATCTATAGAGAATGTAATGGAAGATCTTCTTCCAGAGAATCTTAATTCCTTATCTTAAAATTAACATAATGGTCTGCATAGGCCCATTACTCTTGATTAATTAGAGAAGGTGATTGTGGCTTAGATGATTAACTTAGCAGGTAAGATGTCCACCATGCTCTTGGAATGCCGTATGGGTGCTTCTTGATCTAGAAGTCAGGGAGCACCTAAATTACTTTTAGATACGATTCAAAACAACAAGGATGAAATGGCTGCACAAAATGTCATAGTAAGAAGTAATTTCAGAGAAATCTCTAAATAAACAGAAGAGTGAATAACCCTCAGAAAACAAAGGGGAAGCAACAGCATAAAAAAATCCTTTTTTCAAGTAGATATGTCAAACAAATCATCTCATGGAAGAAAGACGAGAAGCATATCAAAAGATCAATATGGCTAACAAGGAGTTATGCATAAGCAAAAAGCATACAGGAGATAGAAGAACTGAGCTCTTCTTGGTGAGATCACTTGATTATAGGTAGTGTCATTCTACTTGCAGAGGAAAATTATGGGAAAAGGGTCATAAGATCATGAGCAGTCTCATACTCAACTAGAATCTCTGATCCAGATTTGAGTACTGAGCTTTAGAAGAACGTGTACTAACTGGAGAAGTGAAGAAGAGAAGCAAATGAGTAATCAGAGGTCTGCAAAAGGGACAGTACAAGCATGGCTTAAATAAATAAATGGCTTCTGCATAGCAGGGATAATCTGTTTACCTTACCTGTAATGACAAAGACAAAAAATGGGCTTACAATACAGCGTAAAGATAAAAATGATGAAAAAATTCTGGGTAAAGAGAGTGAAGCACTAGAATAGATTGCCTGGAGAGGTCATGCAATCTGGCTATTTAAAGGTCTTTAATAAAAGGCTAGACAAACACTGATCAGAATGACCCAGGGAAAGGTATTCATCCTTGAAGGCAGGCGATGGGTTTGATAAATTTAAGTTGCTCAAGATTGAAACTCTTCAAGTCTATCACAAACTGAGCTAGTAAATTAAGCACAAGGCACTGGAAATTTTCATTACTGATAAAAAAAAGTATTATAATCAGTGTTCAAATATCCTAAAAGAGAGCAGACTAAGGATGCCTTATTTTTTTGATGTAAGTTTTGGATAAGTCTAATCATTCTGGGATATTTCAGAAACAGAATGGTTGAGATAGCTTAACAAGATAGACTCTCTGCCATCAAAGAACTGGATTTAGTTGATTGGAAGTGTAAACAATATTAGACAATTTGAAAATTGTCAGAGTAGAAAACTATTTTATGTCGCAAGTCTTCATCAATTGAGTTTGTATTGGTATGCCATAGCCCAAACTAAAGTCTAAGTAACCAAATGCAGCTTTCTCATTCAAATATAGACAGACTTGGTATTTGACTCAGTGCCACAACAAAATCTGATTTAAAAAAATATAAAAAATAAAAAGAACTGTACAATATCTAAGCACACTAACTGAAGAAAATCTTGTAGACGATTAAAAAAAAAAAAGGCAAAATTATTTAAAATCAAGGATCCTACTTTTATTAATGATTTTCACCATTCTTTAAGATTAATATATAATTATTTAAAAAATATGTTGTATAACTCGTGTTTAAAATTCACAGAATGCAGAGAATCATTAAGCAACAAATCAGAGGGAAGGTACACATAGCAATTAAAAAAGCAGTGTTAAGAGGCACCCATTGAATATAATGGTATTATAAAACAGGTAAATTTAACTGTATACATACATAACCAAATAAGGTAAAGCTATGAGAAAGAAGAGTGCATCTGTCCTTTGAAAAGCTGATGAAGAAACTTCTGGGTCACCATGAGCAAAGCCTTATTCGTGTTGCATGCAGGGAAAAAAACAAAACGAAAAAAACAAAACAAAATAAACAACCCCCCAAAAAAACCAACCAACCAACCAAACAAACAAAAAAACCACAAAAAAACACCACAAACCAGACAAAATGTTGGAGAAAATGTGTTTCACAAAATGAGAAGTCCAAAGAACTTAAGGTAGGTGCTTCTAGGTGAACAATATTCTCTGCTTACTTCAAGTCAGCCTTATGCTGATATAATACTGAGATTTTGTTACTTTGTTTTGCCACCGGAGCTTTACAAATATTGCTTCACAAATGAAGCCAGAGAGCTTGTAAAGTGGTCAATGAATACCAACCGAATAGCAGTTGAGGATGAGCTTGCTTTTCTAGACTGAGCTGCTGTCTGGTAAGAAGCATAAACCGGGTCAAAAAACCACTGCGTCTTATGTTTGAGATAATGCATCTTTTTTGATGGCTTCTGCAGCAGCTTTCGAAGTTCTAACAAAATACTGTGATGTGACTCAGATGGTGGGTGGAGATAAGAGACTTTTTATCAGTGATTTGTACATTTTCAGTCTGAAATATTTTGAAACTCTTTCACACAAAGACAATTCTGTTAGGGTTTTGAAGTATAAAGAAGAACCACCCAAAATTAAGATACCTGACTTACACAGTAAATTAAAACAACGAAGAGGGGGGAAAAAAAGGTTGTTGACCAAATCAATGTGGAAGCAAATAAATGGTTCCAGTAAATTCATTTTTGCAATTGGTTTGCTCTCCTGGAAAGTCCACTTTTAGATGTGACCACGTCAAAGAGAACTGGAGTGGTTATTTCATTTGAGATAGCATTTATGCAGACAAATCAACATGAGCTGAAAACAGGAGTTTCAGTAGCATTTTTTTTCACTCGTGTTGCGGTTTGAGTCCAACACAGCAACAAAGGAGCAGCCCCATGGCCTCTCACTGGACTCCCCCCCAAGCACACTCTCTGGGATGAGGAGGACAAAGCTCATGGGTTCAGACAAAGGACAAGGAGGGCTCTTCACTGAACCCTTTTGTTCTGGGCAAAACAGACTCAACTTGGGGGAAAAACAGTAATTTAATTTCACACTCATCAAACACACCCAGGACACAGACACACCCAGAGCAGGGCTTGCATATGTTACACCACCCCTCCCTTCTTCCCGGGCCCAAATCCCTTTGTTCCCGGTTTCTCTCCCTCCTTCCCCCCAGTGGCACAGGGGGACAGGGGATGGGGTTTGGAGTCAGTTCACAGGCTGGTGGTTCCTGCTGCTCCTTCCTCCTCGGGAAGAAGGATTCCTTACAGTCCTGCCCTGCTTCCCCACGGGGTCCCTCCCATGGCAGAGAGGCCGAGTCCACTGGCAGCAAATCCTCTGGCCACAAAATCCAAGTCCACTGGCCAAGCTCACCCCTCCTGGCACCTTCAGGGAATGTTCCACCACATTCCTCCATGAGTGCAGGGGCACAGCTGCCATCTCACCATGGGCTGCAGGGAAACTTCTGCTTGGGCACCTTCTTCCCCTTCTTCCTCACCAACCACCAGCACAGCTCTGCTTTCTCAGCACAGCTGTTCTTTTAAGTGCTAGCTCTGCTCAGGTCTTATCTCAGTTCTTTCGTGTGTTAATGGCAGAGATGCATCTGTTGTCCCTCTAAGGGCTCCTTGGCTGCTTTAGGAGCATGGGGAGCTTCTCAGCTTCTTACCTGAGCCACTCCTGAGGCCCTTCCCCCACTACCAAAAATCCCACCAAAGGAAACCAGAACAACTAGACGTTGTTCTGGGCATCAAAATTACATACAAGCCAAAAGCAAATCTTTCATAATATGTTTTATCAAGAATGACCTCAGATATAACTATTAAATATTATGAAGCTATTTAAGATCTCACAGTGAAGTGGTTAAGCACACGCACATGAATACTTGAAGGGTCCCTTCAGCTTTCATAATGTTCATCTTCTTCCATTTCTTCCCCTTTCCCATTAAAAAAAATACCTGTAAACCTTGTCAATAGCACCAATATACAGTCCTTATTTGACAACCAAACCCTTTTATTATAGGAATATGTATGTGCTAATCATTTTTTTTAAAGGAATATGCCTTATACTTCTATTTTTAATATTACTTTCAAACTCTAGTATCCGCCAAGTACACTCTGATACAAGCTTCTATTTTTTCCATTGCTATAGTCCTGTTTCCTGTTTCATCGGTGTCATTTGTGCAAGGGCACTCAAACTGCAGCAGCTCTGCTCATAATTGCTGTTGCACTTTGCTTAAACCAGCCATTTCACTGCTGAGCTGTGCCATTAAAGAAATACTAGATGCTGACAAGGAATATAAAGGGCTGCAGCAGAACTGAAAAAGGCTAGAAATTACTGACATGGAAAGAATAAATTAAGTTTTCATTAGGAATAGATTTCAAAAGGATTGTGTTCAATGTACACTAAAGACCATGAAACTACTGCTGAGAAAATACTATAAAACCTGTTTTGTTTTTTTGTTTTCTTTCAGCAGCTGCTACAATAGTTTACACTTCCTTTCTTTAACACAATGTTGGAATACTGCTACAGGGTGCCTTTTTTTTTAAAGTATTTGACATCTTGGATATCCCAACAATGATGTAATCTTTTTCATCTCCAGGACCAAGGATATAGTTTCCATTCCTGTAATGTTTGCAAACCTGAGGCTGGCTCCAACTTGTCAGATCTTGTCGTTGCTCCAACTCAGTGAATTCTCACTATGACTGTGCCTGAGTACATAACCCCATTTCCAGGTGCAACGTTTTCACTTTGATGGATCAGTAGCCAGGATGAGGCATGCTAGGTGTGTGATACAAAATGAACAAAGACAAAATTATTTTGCTTTAAGACAAGAGGAAGGCAATGAAAGTTAGATTGCTAAGGAAAATCTGTCCTGGAAGGGGTGGTAAGACTTGAGAATTGGCAGGAGAGACATGAAAAGAGGAATTCTGCCTTTATTTGGAAGTAAAAAGAGGTACAGAAAACATGACTCAGAAGTTCCGTACCTGTACGGATATGCAAGATGGAGAATTTTGTTTCAAGTGACATCACTCAGACTTTAAATGCAATATAGTTTCTGAAAGAAAATGCCATATTTAAAACAGCAGAAAGCATTCAGCAAATGCACACACTCAGGAAAGACTGGACAATATAAAGCTGAAAGAGAAGACTAAAATAATTATACATTTAATTTCCTGCACCAATAATAGTTTTACGTAAGTATGTAACCACATTCTAGTATCATTAAACACATTTTATTTTTAAATGAGTACTTCAGGTTCTAAATCCTAAACAATTATTTTCAATGAAGTTGTTCTGACCTTGATTAGAGTCCTTCTGATGTTACTGTTACAGCCTGTCTTTGGTTTCTTTGGTTGTTGCTTTTGCAATAATCCTTTCCACACTGTTCTTTGTAGTATCTAAAGTATTCCTACTCCACTGTTTTTCTTCTGTTCTCTTAAAATATGAAGAACACGTACTTAAAACATGAAGAACACGTACTTAAAACCCACAATTTGTGCAAGAGTATGCACTTTTACTTTAAAGACAACCTGCTTGGACATTGCATTATGCATCAAGCTGTCAAAGGGCCATTTTCCAAGGTCATTTTTCATACAAAAAGTTTACCTGCTGAGGAGGGATCTCATTTCTGCCTTGTTGACTTGTCTTGACCCTTAGAATATGTATCGCAGAAGTGTGCCCTTTGAGTTTCAGAGGTCACTACCACCACAGGTTTTCCAATTGAAACTATTGCTTGAAGTGAGAAACATTTTTGCCAAGACTTCTGAGGCTTTAAATCTTCTTTTTATGGCTGATTTAAAAAAAAGGAATTAAAAAAAAACAAACCAACAACAAACTAAAAGAAAGAAACTAACAAAAACCTAAGAAATACACACAAACAAAACACACCAAACAAACAAAAAAAAACACCACACAAAACTATGAATCCAACTTGTGTTGAATTCCATACCCAAAGAATTTTCCTTCCTCTCTCCATCTGCTTTGCTTTAATAAAGTCAGAAACAGATTCTTTCAACCTGACAACTTTAATGCTGTAACTGGGCAATTCAGCCGTCTGTTTTCATAAATCTTTTACTCTTCCTTCACATGTAATTTTTAAATTCACTTATTTTTCCCTTCAGCATGCACTTCTAGTGTACCTGATTCCACTAGCAATGTTGGATTTTACAGTAGCATGCAGAAACTCAGTAGTTCTCAACTACAGCAAAGATTCGCTTGATTTTGAATTAAGAATTGTCATGATTAATTTAGTTATATTTAAGTTATCTCTACATGACTCCTTACAGAAATTCCATGAAAAAGCCCGAATACAAATATTAAGTTATTCTGTAAAGAAGCCATAAAAAAAATTTGCTTAGCTGTATTAAGATACTGAAAAAGTTAATTTGCCATTAACAGCTATAACTTGATTTTTTACATTTTTTTCCTAGTTGTTGACTGGGAGTGGAGGGGTTGCTCAGGTGTCCTTTATGGGATGTTTAATGCTACTGCTTTTGGGATTGCTCCTTTCTGCTACTGCAGTCCAGCCCAGTGTACTTTTTTTTGGAAAATAGTGAAATATCAGCTTTTCTAAACAGATAATAAAATTGTTGTGACATTTCAGACTTGCTTGAAAGTCATGGGTAAGGAATAGCAAATAAATCTAAGCTTTTGCAAATGTTAGTCAATAGTCCAAATGTTGTGCTTCTGTTTTATCCTTTTTAGAAAAGGATTTTTCAGAGAACATGTTGAGCTTCATAACTTATGTCAATTTTATTGCAGTTTTAGTTCATTGATTTTCATTAAATTTCATTTTTTGCTAAGCTGCAAAAGCAGCATCGTGTCTACGGTATCACAGCAGAAGGAAATCTACCACTATCCTTTCATCTTGGCTACATGTGGATCATGAGATGCCACAACTAAGAGGAAAACAAGTACTTCTCACCCAGCAGAACAAAAGAATTGAAGTTCTTTCAGCTTTATTACAGCCTTTAATTTCACAAGCACACATTTGGTCAGTGTTAGAAGATCTAGAAAGCAAAGTGCTATTGTTCCATAAGGGAAGAAAACAGACGAATGCTGGCTGTGGGGAAAAAAAAAAAAAAAAGTGACAGTAATTGGAATTTGCCTTAATTCCATTTTCATTTGTCAGTAGCAACACTGTATCTAATCTTGGCACCTATCTTATATTATGTCTCTGAACCGGGGGTAAGCATCTGCTTATACCTGGTTTGTTACAAGATCAAGACTCTATAATGATCTAGACTCTTCAACAGATACATTTCAGGATTTTGATCCTATTTCCAGAGTTCCAGCTGGTACTAAAAAAACCTTTATTGATGCATTAAATCTTGGAAAAGTAGAGTATAAATCTGGCCTACTGAGAAGGAAAGGAGTAAAAGCATCAGAGCTTGGATTTCAGACTTACAATTTGGATTACGTAGGTCGTATTCAAATAATGCCATATTACTGAATGCAATACATAGTTAGGTGACTATATTGTTAGTCCCATCCTTTTATCTTTTTTTCTTGTATTTTCTTATCTATTTGACTAAAGAACAGAATATAATATTATATTCCTTAGGTTTGTGGCATTTAGTTTCTTCCACCCCCCCTTGGCATTGACAGCTTAAAAGAAAAAATTAAATTTAGCAAATTCAAAATCAGTAATTTTATTACAGACAACAATCTGAGCAATAAACTAAAGAAATACACTAGCAATTTACTACTTGTATTTT
>NW_009952435.1:3850911-3912458 GCF_000747805.2 Chaetura pelagica
GAATTAAATATAGGGAATAGGTGAATATAAGCGTCAAATAATTTACTATCTCTTGGGCTTATATGACTGAAATAATATAGTTTAATTTGCCAGGATAGTACCTGATTTCCAAATTGATCAGAACATAAAGTTATATAATGGGTATAGGATATATATGAAAATAATATATTGCATTCTGTTCTGGATTCGGTCCCTTATGCCATGCTTCTCTTTGGTTCTATTCAATTGCTTCACTGATTTTTACAAGGCTGGTAATTTATTTATTTTTTGTACTACACAGAATTTTGCAGGTAGATGAGGAAGACAATTAGGCAAATTGTTAATGAGTAGCACTATGTTCAAAAATCTAGTCCTGAAACTGTTTCCTCAATCTAATTATAGTAAACACCATGTTTTAGTTCAGTTCTAGACAGAACATTAGGGATGTTTGCTTCTGTGTCTCCAACAGAACAAATCTTTAAAGTCTTGGAGTTAAGGTGTGTTCAGTGCTTGCTCACACGTACTGTCCTCACCCACGCCCACTAACCTTCACACTGTGTGGATCCTTCCTAATGACAGTCCATGAAAGTGAAATTACTTTGACCAAATATTCCTTCTCTGCTTTTTAGCACTGGACATTTTGGACATAGATAAATCAAATACTTCTTAGTAGTTTAGGCTATTAGATATTCACCTAATAAAACTACAACCCAAGAGCAAAATACCACTTTATCCTCAAAGCTATGAGCAGAGCTAGACTGATCTGTCCTCCCACCTGTGTCTGGAAGATAACAGCACACTGGTGGAGCAACACATCATAGCTGTTGCTCCAGCAATTATTCCGATTTTTGGTAACGTGTGGTCAGACTTTCCTTCCCAGTGAAAAAGCACCACATTCCCATTTCAGTCCATTTAAGTTTCACTTCTGTGAACACAATGAAAACTGACCAGGTGATATGTGTCAACTGTTTGACTTATAAGGAACAGCGCCCCAGTAACTACAGAAGAGATTAGACAGGTGAAGCAATGGAAGGAAAGAGATTAGTTCAGAATTATTTATTTTATTTTCTATGAAACCCAACAGGGAAGTTTTGCTCACATAAGCTGTCTCACAAACACAGGGTTTTCCTCTAGTAAAGAAAACTACTAAGCCACAATGAAAATTAAAAGATATATATTTCCACATTTCCTCTAATAAAGAAAACTACTAAGCCACAATGAAAATTAAAAGATATATATTTCCACATTGTTTCAAGCCTCCACTACTGAACTAGCACAGAATTTATCTGAAGACAAGAAGGCAAAGTTAAGAGGTATTGAGTCACTGTAATCCTGTTTATGGAGAACATAAAACAAGCCTTGTTTCCCTGAACAAAAGAAAAAGGGACAGTTCTTCTTTTTCCAGTTTTCAAACTTCCCTTTCCAGCTAAAGATTAACTCAAAGGAACTTTTACACAGTCAAGGGCACTGGCCTGGCATTTGCAGTATGTCTTAAAGGAAATTTCTCATGTAATGAACAAAACCCTAGCAGTCTAACTTATGTGTGCACTGAACAATAACTTTTCTTCTTTTAACAATTACTAAGTGGCAGGGCCCTTAATTGCTCCTTCATTTAAATATTAATGGCTACAATTAGTACTAATCAGTAAGGTCTGCAATAGCCCACAGATTTAAAAAGCACTCACTAGCAGATCCTGATGCTTAGGAGCATTAAAAAAAAAATAATAATAAAAAATTTTAAAAAATGAAAAAAAAACAAAATTAAAAAAAACCAACAACAACAAAAGCTTAAGCTCATTTCAAATACTACTTTCTGTAATTGTAATGGTATTGACTTAAAAGAGATGAGATTGGTAACAACACCTATTGTTGAATTCAAACATTCTTTTATATGAGCCTGAGAATCTGCACGAACACAGATTGCTTAGATAAATCAATATTGCAGGTCTGAGATGTGTTCAGCTCTACAATGCCAATAAAATGTTAGAAGCTGAAATGGCAACACATAATCACCACTCAACAGGAGACCTATAGCTGACAACACCCTATATAAATGTTGTCCTTTTCCATGTAGTTTTAATTCAATTCCTTAAAGGCAATTTAATTTCTTCTGAAATTATCTCCAGAACCTTCTCACTCTTATGTTGCATTTTTTTCATTCACTAATCTGAGAGATAGCATCCTTTAAAGTAAAAAAGCATCCATATAAAGCAAAGGTTCTTCTTATCCCTGATTTGGCTTTTGTCTTCCATGCTCCAAGGAAAACCCTAGGGAAAAACAAACAAAAAAAAAAAAGTACTCCAAAAGGGAAAATTACAAACATAGAACCAATATTTTTGTAAACTTGCAGCAGTACCCAGTTATTTCCAACTGAAAGAGTTTCTGCAGACAATCCTGACATACCATTCATAAAAGTTTTTATCATTAAGAACAAGATCCTTTGGTCTGTTTCCAACTTAGGTACAAGTTGCAAAGTGTCTAATATCATGGAATTTTTACAGGCTCCCCATACAACCAAGAGTACTGATGGTGTCAGCTCTGCAGTGGGCAGTTCTCAGTCCTTAGGTCAACTGCTCACCTTTTCCCCTTTCTCCCTGAAAGGCTACTGTTTGACTGACTGTCAGAGTTAGTAATCCTTTCTTTCTTCACCCATGCAATACTTCCCACAGAACTTTAATGTTGTCATTCAGTCTAACATACATGTAGTGACATATGTCTATATTGCAATTGCAGGTCCAAAAGCATGCATCCCTATCATAGCTGTATAATTTAATGTATGTTTTATATATGCTCTTATAGAAATTACCTTAAAGAGCTATTGTTCTTACTTGTAGTTAGTTCAACAAAGCCTGGCTTTCTTCATTTTCTTTTTGCATATCACATCAAAAAAACCCAAACAAAACCACAAACAAAAATATATTTGTGATACAAGTCCAAAAAATGGCTAAAAGATATCTAATTTCTGCTGCATCTTACTGAAAATAATACATTTATTCAGCCAAGAAAGAATCAAGTCTCTGAAATACTTAATGCTTATCAAAAGTGGATAACACCCAGGGTTTTGAAGACTGTATTATTATATGAGCTATCAGAAATAATTTAATTTCCAGTTAAATATTGCTTCATACCTCATACTCATCTCAATATGAGCAAAAGTACTACAAATGAATTGTTTTACCATCAGCAAAAGGAAACCAAGTACACAACTGTTGCAAGCCAACAACAACATAAAAAAAGGATGCTAATGAGTAAATAAAGGAATATTTCCAGCCAAATTTTACTTGCACCCCATTCATCAAACTTGTTAAAAAGAATTTGCATTGGACAGGTGCTCATCTTGTGTCAGAGAATGAACTTTGTTCTCTGAGTATAACAGACAGAATTAAACACTTCTAGCACATGCTGCTATAGAAAACTGCAGCACAGCCATAGCTTTCAACTGCAGTATCCTATCCTGAAGCCCCAGAACACACATTCAGCTCTAGAGATGAGCTGATAATAGAGAAGACAGATATTCAGAACAAAGCAGTCTGATCCAACACTTTAGGTTTTTTTAGGGTTTTTTTTAGTTGGTTTGGTTTGTGGGTTTTTTTCTGCATTCATTGGGATTGAAGAGCCCTCAGAACCTGGTCCTTCAGTTTAATTGCATAAAGGGGAGCTGAGTGCTGAGTTCATTAAAAACACAACCATGAAAAAGGAAGCATAGCCACCTGTACTGCAAGAATATATGATGATTCACTGATTAAATACATTACTATTGAAATGCAAATTGTTTTCTTTTTTCTTTGTAATCTTTTACTTGGGGGCTTTTGATTAAAACAAACAAAACAAACAAACAAACAAAACCCCAACCAACCAGAACAAAACAAAAACAAATCCCTAATCCTCCAGGCTGTCAATAAAACTAAGTAAAAATATTTATATTAAAATGTCTGTTGAAAATCAGCAGGTGCATTACAAAGTTGAGAAGAGGGTAGGAATCAGACACTTGTCTGCTGAAGTCTACCCAAGATTTATGAAAACTAAATAGACTAGTGCTCTTTCCTTAAGTGCACAACATTGCCTCCTGGAGGTGCATCCTAATCTTGTAAAACATGTTCCTTCCTACATGTTCTGCCTTTCTTTGCAGTGATACATTCAGAATTATTTTCTGAACAGTAGGACATGAGCGTTGAGAACAGCAAAGACTTTCCTGTCTCAGGCCACGGCATAGTAGCAGGACATGCTCTGGAAGAAGAGATTTTCATTTCAGCCTCTTCAGTCAGAGGAGGAAAATTGTATCAGAGACACTGCTCTGTGTTCTCAATTGTTACTTTAAAAAGGGCATCATCACCTTCTCCTCCTGTTCTCTTAAAGAAAAACAAAAATGATGCATTTTGTACAAAGCTTAATCCTGTCAGCCCATGCTAGATACACTCAGAAAAGGGTTGTATCCTAGATTCCAGGTCATGGTCGTATCTGATGCAAGACACACAGTAAGTAACTCAATCTAGAAGTGCTATGGATATATTCAGAAGTAGAATATTACAATATTTAGAATCTTTAAGGTAAATTACTTATGCAAATCGAGATGAGATTTTCAGAGTTAGAGAGATACTAAAGAGACTTTTTGGAAAAGTACATTCAGAGGCAAATTTTACTGAATTCCTGCTCCGATGTTTATGCTGTTTTCCAGATTAGGACCGTTCTTCTAATCATCAGTGATCTCTTATCTGAACAGAGAAAACAGTATTTTCAGATATGGCCTCTGAGTTTCACTGTAGAGCTTCTGTAGAGCCTTTTTAGGCTGCTTAGCTCGTAGCCTCTTGTGACAATGTAAAGAAACACTAACTCCTCAACTCTCTTGACCTAGCACACATTATTTCCAGAACAAGCAATATTCAGCAAGAATTAATTATTAATGTAACATTAAGTGGCCAAATGTCTCATCTTACACTTCAGAGATAGCTTCATTCAGTCCCTTTTGTTGGGTCATCAAATTACTCAATTTCTTCAGTAGCTTGAGGCAAGCTTTCCAACACACTATTGTCCTCATCAGGCCATGACCAGAGTGTATGACTGCTAATAGGTTCATCACACAATTGTTCTGTGATTGGAATTTATCCTTTTTTTTTTTTTCCCCTCAAAGAAATATTTTCATTTGATGACAGGCATTTCTGACTGAAGCAATTACAACAATAATTACAGTCAAAACATCAACTTCTCTGTACACTGTGTGCATTTCCAGTGCTAAAGGAAAATATTTGGTCTTTCTGATTTGAAATGTCCTAGACTCAAAACTTCAAACAGTACACAGAGAATAAAGATGTGCACATGGAGCTAAAATGTCCTGATTGATAGATGTACAAGCAGCTATTTCAAAATCGCTAATAGGAGTTCTCTTGGACCAACTTCTTTCTAAGATGCATGTTGTTTACACTAAACTTCTATGTGGAATGAAGGGGATATGTCATGGTTCCTTGTCTCTCTCTTGCCTGTCTTACCAATAATGTGGTTTGGGCCCAACACAACAACAAAGGAACAGTCCCATGGCCACTCACTCAGCTCAGCCTCCACACACACACACACACACACACACTGGGATGAGGAGGACAAAGGTCCTGGGTCGAGACAAAGGACAAGGAGGGATCTTCACCTATTGAGGTCCCGGGCAAAACAGACTCAACTTGGGGAAAAAATAATAATTTAATTTCATGCTAATCAAACACACCCAGGACACAGACACACACAGAGAAGGGCTTGCGCATGTTACCCCACCCCTCCCTTCTTCCCAGGCCCAAATCACTCTGTTCCCAGTTTCTCTCCTCTCCTTCCTGAGTCCTTCCCACGGGGTCCGGAGCTGCTCCAGCCTGGGCTTCCCACAGAGTCACGGGGGCTTCGGGAACAGCCACCTCCCCTGGCCCGGGGGCTTCCACAGCTGAGCAATCAGAGTCCACTGGCAGCAAATCCTCTGGCCACAAAATCCAAGTCCACTGGCCAAGTTCACCCCTCCTGGCGCCTTCAGGGAATGTTCCACCACATTCTTCCACGACTGCAGGGGCACAGCTGCCATCTCACCATGGGCTGCAGGGAAAATTCTGCTTGGGCACCTTCTTCTCCTTCTTCCTCACCAACCACCAGCACCGCTCTGCTTCCCCAGCACCACTCTTCTCCCTCAACCCCTTCTCTGCTTAGGTCTTACCTCAGTTCTTTCCTATGTTAACTGCTGAGGTGCATCTATTGTCCCTCTAATGGCTCCTTGGCTGGGTTTGGAGCAGAGGGAGCTTCTCAGCTTCTTACTGGAGCCACTCCTGGGGCCCTTCCCCCGCTACTAAAACCCCACCAAACCAAACCAGAACAGGACGACAGTAGTACTTTTCTGCCCCAAAGACTTCTAAGCTGGAAGAGTTAGGCTTGCTGTTAGAAAGCAAGAAATAAGAGATAGGACTGTAAGTTTAAACTATTCTTCAAAGTCTATGTTTGCATAATAATTTTGTTAGAGTAGCTCAACCTGTTCAAAATTACACTTTATCAGGCAATATAGATTTCAAGCTGTCTGGCAAAACCTGTCTGTAGTGAGAAATAAAATATTGACATGAAGGAACTTGCATACAACATGACACTTCTGCTTTGCGAAAGGGGGGCACTCACATGCCTCTCTGCACTTGTTATGTAATAGGTATCTTTAGAAACACTACAAGTTCTGCGCTATGAAGTAGACAAACAAGACAAATTTAGCAAAGACATTTAAAAAAATTGAAAACTGGGCTTATCACCTGTGGTGGGTTGGCCTTTGGCAGCTGCCAACCCAGCTTCTCTCTCCTCCCTCCCCTCCCCTAACAAGACAGGGGAGAAAACGAGATAAAAATACTCATAGGTCAAGAAAAACAAGAAGATGTCCTCACCAGGCAAAATAGATTCAACTTGAGGAAAATTCAATTTTTTTTTACAATTAAATTAGAGCTGGGAATGATTCCTGAGGCCCTCCAGCCTTGGTCAACAAGGAGGGAGAATTCTTACATGCTTTCAGGCCTGTCAAATGTTCAAGACCCTTAGAGCCATTGTCCTACCAGCCAGTGTATGTCAAAAGGTGTGCAGACAAATTCTCTGACTAGCTGAGGAGCAGCGCTTCCAATGTCTTACCAACCAAAAAAACCCACAAAAACAAACAAAAAGACCCCAAACCATAAGTATAATGATTCTTAATTCCATACACAAATATATTACTGATGATATTAGGAGTAATTATTATAAGTATATGAACAAATGCCTCTACATATGCAGAGGACCCACCAAAATCAGTCATGCATTATGCATGCCCCAAAGAAAACACATGAAGTGTGTCCTCAGACATTGTTATCCAAAGATTGTTTAAGAAAGAAAGAGTATTTTAACACTTGAAAGGAGTTTCTCCTTCACAGGCAGTCTTTCCTTGTTGTTACAAGTGTCCATTCATAATGATGGTTTCAAATATTCTGTCAACTCCTTCAGGTTGACATGGCCAAAAGGAAAAAGAAGAGATTCAGGCAAAACAAGGCTTACATTTTTGTCCAAAATTATGCTATTGCTTATCAAACAGACAACTTAGAACTGTGGAACAGATAACAAGAAATAAATGCAAAGCAAAAGAGAAGATGAAGAGATTTACCTTTAAAAGAGAAAAAAAGCAACTTTAAGGAATAAACAAACAAAATTATTGTAAAAAAGTGAAATACAGAAAGTTTTGAAACAGTGAGGTTTAAGCAGATACAGAGGAAAAAATAATCTATTACTGGCACACCTGGGCCAAATCCAGGGGAATTACACCCACTTAACACAAGAAGTTATTTGATCTGTGATCTTTAATTAGCCCAACAGAAGTAATTTGCCTCATATGGCTACCACATGTTTTTATTTAACCCAAACTAAAGTCATAAGCTAAAAGTAACTGCTATTTAACATCCAAAGCTGCTTGGGAAAAGTGGCATATAGCCAAGCACAAAGGAACAATTGAAAGTGACAGGCAGAAGCAAAAAGTCACCAAAATTCCCCATCATAGGATTATAGATGTCATTTGATGTTATCTAAAGGAACTGATCTTACTAAGAAGGAGAGGAGGAAAGAAATGGGGAATATGCACTGTTCATATGTACAACAGACCCTGGAGACAGAGGTACCCTACTTATGAATCAAGGACGGGTCATGGCCATGACTTTCCAACGGTGCAGAAGATGCTGTCAAATTGTATCTGCTATAGCATACTCTCTTTGCAGCTCATTCAAACAGTCTTTTCCCTGTGAGGCCCTTTCTGATTCGCTTTGGCTTTTAAAAGGTCAAAGAAGCTGCCATCTTCCCTTCTGGGCACAAAGCTGACACTGCCTTCATACACAGTCTCACATTGCATGTCACTCACCAGGACATAAGCAAGCTGTTCAAATACAGATGGATATTATTCTAACCACTCTAACCAAATGCTTTATAGTTATTATTTTGAAAATGCTGACTTACATATTGCTAACAACAAAAATCAGTACATTGTAATAACGGTATTAAGGAAAGAATTTAATATCTTCATAACACCTAAGGGTCATACAGTGGTATTCTTTCAATGAATAGGAATGATACTCTATTGATTGCTAGGTTAAAATATATTAAAAATAATCAATAACAATAAAGAAATTATGTGCACAGAGAAGCTTACTTACTCCAAGGAAAATACATATTATATTTTTGTTAGAAAATACTTTTAACAAAACAGGGTATGGTTTGACAACAGAATCATAGAATGGTTTGGATTGGAAGGGACCTTGAAATGGTCTATTTCCAACTCTTGTGCATGATTAGGGACATCTCCCATTAGATGAGGTTGCTTAAAGCCCCTTTCAACAGTACAGATATTTTAGGCCAAGCTTCCAAAACTAATTGTAAAGCTGTATTTCCTGGATTATAATGAAATATATAAAGTGAAATGAAATATCTAAGAGGAAAACAGAGGACTTTGACAGTTTCAATTAACTTTCATTTCCTGTTCCCAGACCTTGTTTTGTGAGTATTTTAAGACGTTAAGAAACAAACTGTATAGCATGAAACCCTTTTTCAAATGGAAAAAAGCTCATCTCATTAAAGAGCATTTAGAAGGATCAGTCCTCGGAATTCACTGAGCACACACAAGGTTACAATCCACTTGAGAGATCCTGGAAATGTCATAAACTAGCAGAGAGCAGCTCAAGCACTTTATGAATGACAAAAAAAGCCAAGGGAGATGATTATAACCTTGCACTCATTCAGCAATCAAGCATCATCATTATCAAATACAAGGAAGCTTAAAATACTCATGCATTTTAAAGTCGGTCAGGTCTGTCAACTCATTCAGCAAAATGTCATATGTATGTAAAGCAGGGATGGAGTGCTGACCGGGTGACTTTGCATTTTTACCCTCATTACTTACATTGTTGTTAGGTGCATTAAAGAGATTATTTTTATGAAGACTGAGTCTTTCATGAAAGACAGTTTTACTTCTGACCACTGAAACATACCTCCAAGTTTTTAGGATTTCTTTTAATAGCTATCAATGGATTTAGTCAGCTGAATAGGTCAATTTGATTTTTCTGTAGTGAGTAGGGCATTTTTATATACTATGTGCACACATACTCAACTGAATTGCCTCTGCATGAAGAGCAGAATCTTCAGCATTAAAACAAATACCTCATGTCAACAGAACCTTTCCAAATTGCTTATTCCTGTCTGTATCTCATAGAACCATGGAATTGCAGAATTGTCAGTGTTGGAAGGGACCTCTAGAGATTACCCAGTTCAACTCCCCCACTAAAGCAGAATCACCTGGAACACATTACTCAGGTCTGTTTAGGGAAAATATAAATGTAAATGGCCACCAGGGATATATATACATATACAGTAAGAAAGTGTCCTTTAGGGAGGTAATGCAAAAGGTGCTGTGCTTTTAAAGAGTTCTCTCCGAGAGAGGGTTGAAGACCAAAGGGAGGAGGGAGGAAGCCTGATGTCAGTCCTCCTGAAGAGGTGGAGCTGTGTGTGCAAGTATGAGGAGAGGAGTGTGTGAGTGTGTGGGGAGGTGATGTTACCCTCGGGCTTGTCCCCGATGGCTCCTTTCCCAGCAGCACCAGCTGTTGGTTTCCCCTCAACCGGCAGGAACAGGGGGGTGGGTTCCAGCCCTGACCCCAGGGCTCGGGACCCCGGCACACTCAGAGCTGAGGCCCAGGCGGGACCCGGGGCAGGCAGGGCAGGCAGGTCCCAGCACCAGGGTCTGCAGCACGGGGGTGTCCCACGCATAAAACCATCCAAACAGGCTTCAAGGGGGCCCATCTGCTGCACTCGCCCCCTTTTATACCCCCATGACACACCTGTCCAGTCAGTGTCACTGTCCAGAGCCAATGAGCATCCATGAGCCCCAAGTTAGGGTGGTGACCACCAGGGGCAAAGTATGACTTGTCACCCATCCTTTCTGTCCTGTACCACATCTGTTGTTTTGGTTTCAGTTGTCCTTGAGTAGCAAGTCTGTTTTAGTCCCCTAGCTAGGAATAATCAGCAGAAGGCCTTCGCTGGCTTAAAAGGCATTTTGTTTAGACTTATGTAGGGAAAAAAAAAGAAGTTTCCCACACCTGCAAACATACCGAGCTCATAAATTTCTTTCTGCTGTCAAACAATAAGTACTTCCAAACCTTAATGCTGGAAACGTATGACTTAAGCTGCAAAAAATAACATTTCTGAAGCACACTTCGGTGAGTTTTGGGGCTTGAATTTCAAATGCATGAGGCAGCTAAACTGAGAAGCTTTAGGAAAAATACTTAAAGAATGGCGCTTGTGCCTTTATATAAAGGCTGAGTATTACACAGGCTGAAAAATATTGATGTATTGTGTCTTAGCATTGAAAAGAGAAGATATCCAAGTACATATTCTATGGGTAAAGTGAAACAGAGAAGCTCATTTATGTAATTTATTTCAGTTTTAGATAAATTTTCCTGGGGTAAGAAACACTCACATTAAACTGTATAAACCAAATACAGATTCATATTTTCTCTGCAGTCAGATATATAACTGTAGCTACAGCATAGACATAACACTAAAATTATGGGATACTGGTTTATAAGAGGAATGCAACTGATTAGTTTTATTTAAGAAGGTTATCTATGCTCAGAGTGAAAAACTAGTTGTTGCTTCATTTTTTTTATACTTATGGATTAAAAATAAATCAGTAAGTAAAACCCAGGAATAGAAAATGGAAGCATCTTTCCAGGCAGGACATTCTTCTAACCTGTTCAACCTAGCTGGAACTATCCCAGGTTCTCATCTTCCCACCTCAGCCCCTAAGCTTGAACAACAACCCAGCAACAGAGCTGTGAACCTGTTCAAAGCAGGACGATACACAGCATTCTCTAACCAAGACCTGGAAATCCTATGGGATTGAAGGATCCTGTCCTAGTGCTGCATTATCCTTCCAGTAAAGCAGTCTATCCTAACATATAATCCAGACCTTGAGCCTGTCTGAACCCTGAAGACGCTGAAAGCTTTCACTCTCTAAAACTAATTTATTTTTGGACTACAAATAAGAACAATAGCAGCTTGGTTTCTCTATATCTCGAGATAAGATGAAAGCTTGTGAAGGAAAGAAAACTCTCAGGTTACCTGGGTAAAACAGACTGCACAATAATCTTTGCCTGTGGCCTCTATTCTGGAAAGATTGGTCCTCTTGGGTAATCACAAGCTGATTATACTGGCAAGAATGTGGTACAATGGGAGCAGATGCAGAGTGACATGGTTGCTGCTGAAGAGCCAGGAACAGCACAGTCTCAATTTCAGGAGGTCTGCACTTTTTATGGGCTCAAATCTGGTGGCATGCATTGAATGTCTGCTAGAAGGAGAAGAAAATCAAGTTACTCTTGCAGCAAATATTCCAGTTTCAAGTTCTCAAAGGAATTTGATTCAAAAAGTCAGAGAACTCCAGAACCTGGGTCAAATTGCAGTAAGTGGAGACCATCAGGAGGTTAACTTCAAAGAACACCCCTGATCTGAACTAAAACACATTAGCAGCACACTCTCCCTTCAAATACAGGCACTCACAGTAGTTCTTATATGTAATATATCCTCTGCCTTCTCCTCTGGGACTCTAGAAATTATTGCTTTCTATCATATCCATGGTTGCAGTATCACAAAAGATTTCAATTAATAACTGCCAAAAAAACAATCCTGACCTCTATGCCCTGTCCACTCACTCTAATTCATAAGAAAATAGGCATGTTTCAACCCATCACCTGAGGTACACTTAATAAATGTTAAATACTTGTGCTGTGATGATGGATGGCACACATATCTGACCCAAGAGAAGTTTTATGTTATGTTCCTATCCAGACCTGTAATAACTAGGCACTAAAACCTTGCTGGGATCAGACTCATTCCTCCAAGAGGACAGATCTAGGAGGCATTCTCGGGTCATGATTGACAGTGGAAAACCATGAGTTCACTGCAGAGAATATCAGCTTTTCTCACACAGACATTCTTCACAGAAATGAGTTGCATTTCCAATGGTGTCATGAAAGAGACACATCCAAGTACTCAGTTTTCAGTGCGATACTGTTAACTAGTAGTCTAGAAGGAACATTAACAACAGTGTTGCAGAAGACCAAGCTCTGCACTTTCAGAGAGGGGTTACTCACCCACGAGAAAGGATTGGTGAGTTTTCAGAAAAAATGTCAGCCTTGCCATTTTAAGTGCAGTAGAAGTACTGTGAGAGTTTAACTTTTAGAGAGAAAACTCCTCCCCACAGCACAGGTACTGAGATGAATTCACAGTGACGTCAGGGAAATATGCATAGGGAGTAGAGATGCTACAGCTCCTTTTACACTGTTCTGAACAGGCAAAACAGAACTATCACACTGTTCATATACATATATGTTCTGAAAACATATTTCTGTGTACATTTGAAAAATTTGATTCAATAACTGGAGAGAGCCCACTAAAAAAGGTACTTGTACACATATATACAGAGCAAACTCTTAAAATGCAATCATATTTGGGTTTTCTTTCCATGTCTTCATCTTGGTTTGATCTAGTTTAGAATAACCTTTTCTGACTTTTAATTATTTCCTAAGTTCTAATTTTTAATTAAAATTAAGTGACATAAATATCATTTGACAATGGATTTCTTTTCTCATCACGAATCTATTCACACAATGCCACTAACTCCTTAAGAGTTAGTGTTCTCAAAAATAAAGCTTTATGAAAACATGATTTAAGCAATGCTCCTATGAAGGATCACCTTGCTAATTGCTACTTAAAATAGAGAAACAAATCCCCTTGATAATTTTCTTCAGGCCACAGAACAATCCTTTTCTTTGTACCCATACAGAAAATACAAGCAACAGGGAAAGCAAAAAATAATAGCCTCATTTAAATTCAAACCAGTGAAAATCCAAAATCCATGTAATTCAATAACTCAGCTGACCTCTGTGGACAGATTTTGACTGCAAATTGGTACAACAGATCAAAGTTGAAGAGAAATTTATTTTGTTTTTCTTCAGACATATACTTATGATCCTTCACCCAGGATTCAGGTTCAGAACAGAAATGTTTAAAAATTGAGTCCTTCATGACACAATCTTGATTGTCCTGTAGAAAAGCATCTGCACATCTTTTCGTTAAATGTAATGGAAAATACTTCATTTTGTATATATATATTTGTATATATTTTTCTCTAGTCTCCCTCTAATTGCAATTGCATTATTAGTTTACTAGCATGTTTTCCAGTAATAAATATTTTTAACAAGAACATCGAAGGAAAAGGATTCAGTCTTGTTCAGATGAGGCTGTTAAGCCACAAAGGACATAACATATGCAAGCAGGATTTAACTTTCATAAGCATGCTAGTCACAGCTGATCCATAAAGGCAGTTAAAGCTAGCCTTACATACACTAAAGTATTGATGGCAGTGGGGACAAAAATATTCTCATATTCAAGACATTATTCTAGAAAAGAATGTATAGAGTGCTCTAGAAAAGGGCACCCTGTGTTTTTATACTTAATTAAAGAAGGAAACTTCCAGTAACATTTCAAAATTATACAGCAAAAGGGAGGAACAAATTGTCCGTCTTTACTACAACCCTTATCAGTAATCTACCAGGTCAGGAACTCTGTGAAAGTTTTGAAGTCTTTTCAGATGTCCAATACACTTTGATTTTCTATTGTTTCTTAAATTAGTCCTGCAGTATGTAAGGGGTTAGGACTCAGGTCACAGTTGTTAAAACAGAGTCTCTCATTATAAACAAACCTAGCCCAAGCCTACCACAATGATCCCAGAGGACATGTATATAGCAATCCTTATCATAAATGACCTGAAAATTAATATAGCACAGCTACAGTTCCCATTTTCTGCTTTTGAAATACAGAAATCTGACCCACACTTAAGTCTGTCTATACTGGTGTGCCACCGAATGTTCAGTAAATTCCCATAAAGCAAATATAACTTTTAAAGAACTTACTGCACACTTACTACGGTTCTTTGTAAATTTTCACAATGGTTTTCATTTTCCTGTATGCCAAACTATCCTTTTTTTTTTCCTGTTCAGTTGAATTATAGATGCTTTTTACTTCATATCTTATGGTCTGTAATTTATTAGGACTTTGTTCTTCTACAGAAAAAAAAAGACACATGTAGCTACAAATTAGATATTTTATCAATATATTTTTTGTAGAGAGGAGGAATGACAGAAATCAGAAAGGCAGCTTTGGATTTCTCTTGTTTCACCCCAGCCTCTTTTACAAAACAAACCAACACACAGACTGCTGGCCATCTCTAATGTTTTTATCTTAGAGAAGTCCAAAACCAAACTTACTAATTTGGTCTTTATTCCTTTTACAATATCTAACCAGCAGATCTGACCTCCCCATTACACAGTCTTCTCTCAGTCCAAGACTGCTCTGGAAGAACTTGAACCACAACTTACAATCTTTATCCTCTGAAGAGTCCTCTTCAACACAAAACAACTCACACTTAGAACACCTGTTGTACGATTATGAAAGAAGAAAAATATTCAGAAGCATTCATGTGAAAAATGAAGTGGCTTATTAAAAGATTGCCAAACTACAGACAACTACTGAATAAAAACTACTCATAGGTCTTAACAGATGAGAAATATTTTTTTCCAATCTATATTCTCATCCATCAGTCTGACGAGCATAGATAGATCCCAAGTATTGTTTACTTAAACTTCAAACATTGAAATTGACCTTTTCAGTAAACTTCTTCCAGTTGTTTTCTTATCATTATCCTTGTTACTACCCCAGCAATTATGTTTGTAGCTACTAAAACCCTGACCCTAGGAATTATGTATTTCTTTATTTTGGCTAAACTACATTCAGAAAAAAAATCCATGCGTTCTGTGTGCTTTACATCAGAATAAAAAATCTACCTAAAGGTCTGGCTTTCTTTTTTTTTTTATTTATTTTTTGTGCTGAGAAAAAGTTATTTAACATAAAAAGTTATGTTATAAGAAAGTACCACTTTCTTAACTCTATATCTCACCCACAGAAATGTAGAGAAATGTATCTCTGA
The DNA here is from genome assembly GCF_000747805.2 of Chaetura pelagica. NCBI lineage: Eukaryota > Metazoa > Chordata > Aves > Apodiformes > Apodidae > Chaetura > Chaetura pelagica. Next base: position 3,866,432 of record NW_009952435.1, read on the forward strand.
ACTGAAACCATTCAGTTAATAATCTCTGTTTTTCTATATGGATTTATTTTGCATTCTGTGAATGAAATAACAAAAATATTTTATTAGAAAGTGTACTGACCAAATGAGCAAATTGTATCAACTACCATGTCATATTTACAGAAAGATAATATTGAACTTGCAAATACAAGATTTAGCATTAGGAATTGCACTGTAAGCTTGTGCATAGTGTTCATACCTTTTTTTAGCATTCACCTTACCTGATTAAGCCTCAGAGGAAGAAAAAAAAAGAAAGAAAGCAGTATTTCATGCATCTTTAACAGTCATCCAAATAAGAATAATACCAACCTACCAAGATTATTAATGACAAATTCCCCTCCATTTCTGCACATACTACTGTCCTACAATGAACCACTAAAAACGATGACAAAACCCAATAATTACTTTACTTAGCATATAATTCTGACTACAGAATTTCCTAATATAAATCCACTGTAAGACAAGTTCTAGACAGAAGATTCTTAGAGAAGTTTCACCAAACAAGTTCCGTAGTAATTAATCTTGCTTGAAATATTATTGATCCAATTCTAGATATAAACTGTCACTTTGAATATTTTATGTTTTTGCTGTACCTACACAAATAAATAACTCTTCTATATTGTATGCAGAATAAGTGAAAAAATGAGTGTGAGTTACTATGTGGGTCTAGTACTGCTTGTTTTTTTTGAAAGCAAGGGAGGAAGTGGATATCAGTAGCCCAAGCTGAGAGGGTATTAATGAGACAAAATTTAAAAAAAGATGAGCCATTAAATATTTAACAGGGGAAAAAAAAACAAAACAACTTTAAATTAGCAAATAAATTAATTATTGGACAAGTTTACATTTGAATTAACACAGTAACCAATATTATAGACACTGGCACATTTACAAATCCAGTCTGTAAAGTACAAGTGCCATAAGTTCCCTGACAAGTTTTCACTCAAATAAAGATATTTTATGTGGCTCTTATAGGTCCTCTGGTATGCAAGAGATGATCCCAGAGGATCAGTCTCTTGAAGTCTATCCTGCCCTCTCAGTAAAGCTCATATATAAGTCAAACCAAACCTTCAGCATTTTGTTATGCTACATCAGGCTGAGCTTAACCATCAGATTTCCAATTTAAGACCAAGCAGGAAAAATAAGTTTATACCTCCTTAGGTTCTTTCTTCAGATCTTGGATTCTAGCAATAAATAGAAATAATCTGCAACACATAGTTTGATCACCACTGCTCATTAAATTTACCTACTATTTATTCACCAGTTACCCATAGCATTATTACTACTGCTTTCATTTTCCAGTAATTAATAATGATATGCATTGGAATGCGATCTTAGGCAAGCAATCCTAAGGATATTACTCAGCTTAGATTCAAATAATATAAACTATTTTAAATTACTTGCAAATTCAAAAACGGAGTTCAATGAATAAAAGGCAAACTAGAAATACGTAGCCCAAATCAAACATCAATGCACGTCACATTCTGCCACATGTATTAACACTGAACTCACCACACGAGTTCTCTTACTTTACATTAGTGGAACAACTTTTTGTGAAATAATTATATTCCAAAAAAAGCCCACATAAATACATTCTCTGTTGCTCAGCACAATACATAATTGAGCAATCAGAAACACTTTTTGTGGCTGCCGATCAAGCACACCACACGTACACAAAAGCTCTGGGCTTGGAGCTTACATCTTACCCAATGCAAGGCTACACAGCCCTGCTACCATCATGCAAATACTATCCCTTGCCCCAACCAGGAGTTTACATAGTCAGCCACACCCTGGTCAGCCTCACACTGCTCCCCAACAGTGCACGTGCTTCCTGGACCTCATCCAATTGCACAAAACAGGTTTCCGTCTTGTTCACTGTGATGCCTCTCTAGATTTCTTCACCTATTAGCTGATTATCAAAGCACTTCACTAGAAACATACCAAGTTTTGCTTCTGTAAAGATTAGATAGCCATTGTAAGCTCCTCTTATAATAAGTGTTATATATTTGATTCTGCTTCCATACTGCTATTAATTTCCAGTGGTAATTGTAGTACAAGGTCACAGTACATGTTACCAACAAAGTATGTGGAGAGATGTAGGGGGAAGGGAAAAGCAAAGTTATGTTGTATTGTTTGAAAATATTCATATCTTTACTCTTAAAAATAGGGAGCTTCTCTATAGTAATCTACTCTGTGTGGTACAGGGCTAGTGGTGTTGTATGTAAAGCATGGGAAATTAAACAAATGCCTATTGAAATTATATTCGATTATAAATAATTTAAAGGATGAGCTTTACAGAATATAAACATTCTCAAATTATTTACCATGATTTAGTTTTTAAAAGCTAAATTATTTAAATTTCTTCTGCAAAGAGAAAACCTAATGAGATAATAAAGATTCCTTGTAAGAGAATTCCAGAATAAAAATATGTTTTCCAGGAAGGTAATTAATGGTCCAATAATTTATAGCTATAAAATTGTCTTTCTGCAGTCAGGATGATTTATTTTCTGCACTTAACACGATGGATGTTTGATGTACAGTGATAGTCTTCTTTTGCAACTGTGAAATACCATAAACACCAGAAAGGTCTTTTCATAAGCTAGAATTACTCTTAGTCTAATTTTTCAGGAGCTGCCTTCAGGAAATCAGTATGTGAGAACACAATCATCAGTATATTTTAAAATATTTACATTGTAATTAATCTTCAAGAGAGATGCACCCCAGAATGTCAGCACCATAAGAGAGAGTTAAACATATTTAGATGCAACTATCCAAAACTTAGTCTCTGTGGGAATTTTCCATAGTGAAGAGACAACTGCAGACTTCTCTTACTTAGTTTTACTCTGAAATCCTGAATGGCTGATTGTTGTAATTTGTTTATTTTCTTATAGAAAGCATTCACTTTTTCTTCCACTGTTCTTAGTGTAATTTGGAGTCTCAGTTCAAGGACAACACCCTAAAACAGAGCAAACGTAGAAAAGCGGTTGACAGGTTCTCATCATGTTTGCCAGTGACAGATATCTGTGATACTATAGTGCAAGAAATATAATAAAAAGAGGGGGAGATAAATTTCCAATCAGGCATACAAACAGGAAGCTGGAGAGAAAGCTACTGCACTGGGGCAAGCTGGACTCATTAACAGGTGGGAAGGGTCATGCCTTTATTGACAGCAAGTTGAGTGCACCTGGTAGAATCTCAGGTCTGTGAGACAGGGTAGGCAGAGACTGCTAGCCATTTGACTCAAACTCCTTGGGAACATAGATGGTAACTAAACCAAATTTTAACAGCAGTTTCTGCTTTATCAACAAATAATGAGAGTAAGAAAGATAGAACATAGCTTTGAAGCACTGTCCTAGAAATATGTACTTATTTTTTGTAAAATGGGTTGGATATTTTTTTCTACCCTGAGTAAAACTGGAAATTTTTATCTTCATAATGGCTTATGACAATCACAGAGAGCTTATAAATTATAGAAAACAAAGTCATCTTTACTATTCTAATACTGTGTTGGGATCCAGGGCAATAAAATTTAGAGTACTCCAGGGTGAATTTTGATGAAGTAATATGAATTTTCCTAGGAAAGAATATACTTGCAGAAAAAAATAGTGGAGGCAGACAGTATAGTGCCATGCAACTGAGGAAAGGGACAAAGTCACTCTGTGAAAATCAGAGCCCAGAGCATTAGTAAAGAACACAATTGAAAGTATTATACTTTTGGAAATCTGTGTTTTGGAAAATATGCAAGAACAGAAATTGTCCACATCTAGCAGTAAAAGTACATAGGTATCAGGAGAGGGTTCATATCAGGAATAAGAGTGCTACTGGCTCATAATAATTCCTTACAGGGACAGCAGACAAGACTGCAGATGATGAATGGGCTATTAGTTTGGAAGTACACTCAATATTTATTTTTCAGTTTACAGACTTATATGCTCCTGTCAATTACATTACTACAGAAAAGAAATCAACAAAACAAAAAAATTTACAGTGCTGATCTAAGCTCTTAAATAAGTTCATGAACTAAATATGATTATGAAGCTGGTAAAAATGCAATTTATAATAGTACTGTGGAAAAAGTACTTTTAAAAGTTATTGGGTTAAAACCCATAACATAAAGCTTATGTTGTCTCTCTTTCAAGAGGGTGTAATTTTTGACAAAGGCAGAGGGACAAAAACATCTGAAGGAGAATTTGAAGAGTGGCTTGGAAAGAAGCAGAACTTCTCAACACAGAATAAAGCCCAGCTTGGCCAGGTCTTGCTCTGGGAAGGAAAAAGAAAAACCAAATCAAAACAAAAAAAACAAACCAACAAACTCAAACAAACAAAACAACCAAGCCAACAAATGAAAAGACAAACAAACAATATAAAACTCATTTTAAAAAAATAAAAAATCAGTTACTTAATTCTTGAAGCAGTGTTCTAACAAACAGAAGTAAAAAAAAAAATAAAGCATTTGTGTGTGAACACTTATAATAGTAATTTTCTCTCTAAAGTGCCATTTAGACTGTGTATTCAGGCACCTGAGAAATCCACAGAGGAAAAAAATGAAACAAGACACTAAGGTCTAAAAGGATTACAGTCAAATGGTGTAAAAGAAAAAGAGTGTGCTGTAGTTGCAGGTCTTAAGCTGAATAAAAAGCAAATTCTTTGCAGTATAAATTGTAAAATATAACACGAGGACTACTAGGATCTTGTGTTGTAGAGGTACAAATAAAAAAACATTAAGATCTATTTAGTCTAGCCCAACAAGTAAAGAAGGAAGCAGCACAAAAATCAGGGTCCTATGCAGGAAAGTCTGTGTCCCAGGTTGTTGCCCAAATCAACCACCTTAAACACAACACGACTATTCATTTTGAAGGAAACTGATACACAGCAGTAAAAGTAGCTACAGTCTTCTGGAATTTGCAGCTCAAATTCTTTCACTGATAAAAGCCACAGAACACCCACTACATAAATCAGAGAGCAACCTAGAGGAAAAGACGGAGGCACAATTCCCAGGAGTTGATGGTGGCTGGCTATTCCACATGACTGCAGATATTTGTGCCTCCAAGGCAGCGACATCAGCCCCAGGTGAGTGCCCCAATGAGATGCATTTGAATTGTTCCCACACTGATCACAGCTCAAGAGGGTCATCATCTTTGATTTAACTTTCCCCATGATGGCAATTTACACTCCTGAGGCTATGAAAGAGTAATTTTTAAATAGCTGTTCCTTTAAATAGCTTTGTCTTTCCTAATCTCTAATTCATTCCTGCCTCCCTGCTCTGAAAATCCCCCTGCATCTACCCCTTGATCAAAACTTCCTTCCTAAGTCATGCCTTTCTCCTTGAAAAACTCTCCTCTCAAATTCACCCCTTGATGCCTTGTTCTCCTTTTTCCATTTTCAATTTCTTCCAGACACCTCTTTGTTAATTTATTTCCTCTTATACACAAATTTCCCATTATATATCCATTCTTCTCCAGAATTCTGATTTTACCCCCAAGCCTCTTTCTCCCCCACTTGACACCACCTGTTACTCTTGAGCAGAACTCCCTGTGCTTCCTAAAAGTTCCATCTACTGCAGGTGCAGTGAGGAAGTACAACACCTGCATCTTCTCTCTGCATCACTTCAAACTTTGGAAAATACTTTTGCTTTTTACTCTCTGCTTTTGTAACCTAGGGTATCCCGTAAATCCCGTATCTCTCTCCTTTCTGCTGCAGCTGCTCCTAAAGGCCTTTTACCTTCACACCACCTGCTTTGAGTGCCACACCTTCTCACACAAACCTCATAAGACAGATGCACTCGACCCCTTAACCAGCTTAGCAGTGGTTTGGTACAGACTCCAAAGGAGGTAAAGGCCTAAGCTGTGGACTCCTCTGATTTCAATTTGTTCTCTGAAAACTCACAAATGAGCAGAGTGACACAGTGAACATTGAGGCACATGAGCTTGCATCAATACAGGAATAGCGGGTGCTTTTACAAGACTGATGTATCAAAGATTAAAATAATTTGTGGGTACAGGGGGACTCATGCATATCTTTTCCATCACATCTGACTATTTATCCCATAAATATGACAGCCTAGGTGAGCTCTCCCTGCTAGGCAACATGGCTGCAAGGTGGTGATCTCCCCTTGATCTGGGAAGCCCCTCAAGCTTGGTCCTTGAAGCAGCAGAGACCTTTTACCTTTTACAGCAGATCTTTGGTAAGCAACTGATATGCATAACCCTGTAGTATGATCATTTTTGATTTTTCCTTGGTAACTTTGATTGCGTGCTGAACTGATGCTAATGAAGCATTACATGGACTTTGCATATATGAACCTTAGACATAAATCGTTGACCAAGTCTGGGACTAAGTTTAGATTCACCTGCATTTAGACTCCTCTATGAAAAGGAGTTTAGCAAGCAAGGAGGTCCATTCTGAACCTCATAACTCAATGGGAGAGTCTTCCTTAGCTTTATAATCTCCACTCTCTCTGTGAATCATTTTAACTTAATTTTCCTTTGTATATTTCTTCCATGTATTACATAATAAGCTGAACCCTCTTACTCAAACTTTCGTAAGTCACACTTCTATAACATAATACTAAAACCACTTCTGCTAACACCTCTGACAGTGGTTCTCTTAGTGATCTAATTCACCAACTCTGTACAATTATTATTCTACCTCAATAAAAGATATTCACTCTCCCTTTGAATGAGGTGTATTCCACTCATTTCAATGACAAACTGACATAGTCAGCAGTACCCTAAACCAGGATTCATCACACCACAAAATCTAGGTAAACTTACTTACATCTCCTGCTTTTGTCACATGCAGTATTATAATTATCTTTTCCAATATAAACTATTACATTATCCACTTTGGCTATATGCCAAACAAGACTCTCAAAAGAAATTTTCTTTCTAAAAATTCTGAGCATTGAAACGTACTTTTCTAGGGCTTATCTAAAAGCCCTTTCACAGATTTCCAGTAATAGATTAAGTAATAGGATTGTTCAAACTGCTTTTAAAACCCTGAAAACCAGTTAGGCATCTTTTGAAAGAGAATGAAGGTACAGATCAAGGGCAGCTTTACTCTGTTAATCTCTTTCAAGTATTTTGTCAATAATCCCGAGTTGATAAATATGAGATTGTGAAGGGGAGGGGACTGCTTATGATATAACAGCTCTTCAAGGGAAAAACACTTTTTGTCTTGACCTCCAAATGTAAGAGTGACAGATTAGAATCAGTACATGTGCACACAGAGCTGCATGTACAGCAACTTGATCCAAAGCCCAGAAAAGGAAATTGAGGTCTTTGGCTAATTTACCTCACCCAAGAGAGATCAGGTCTGAGGTGTACAACAGCAGCCACTGAGAAAAAGGACACTTGTAAATGTCCAGTTTGTGCTGCACATCTCCAAATTTCAATTTTCATCAGATTTTATCTCTATTTCTGGATTTTCTGCATAATTTGGGCTGTATTATTACTAGTAACAGCATTAAAGATTGGAAGAGCCTACTTCCTACTAGAGGAAATAAGATACGCACACATTTGTGGTGTGAAAATCATTAAGGGACTAGGTATGAAATTCCATAGGGTCAAATTTTTACAGTAAAATTAAAATTTACTTTTTTAAGTAAAAAAAGCTTATATGAGAGAAGGGTAGGGATTTTTGAGCACAATGCATTCTTTCTGAAGGAGAAACTCTCTTTGGATATTACATTATAAAACATTTGACAGACATAGCAGGACATGAGTGTTCTCTCGATTTATTTCATCAGTGTTAGCCTTGCTTTGTCCTGTGTTTATTTAACATACAAGGTTGAGTCACAGCTGTAAACCACTCTAGCTATGAAGGTAGAAGCTACTGAAACATTTGTTCTCAAAAAAGAAAATACTGTTTATAGGGATAGTAAAAACATGTAAATGCCTATGTGGAGGAAGAGTGGAGAAAGCACATACAGCGGGGCATGTAGGATCTCCCAAATCCAACAGCAGTGCTGAGGTACATTTCTCTTTAGTTTATCAATTCATTCCATGAGAATGAGTATTTCAGTTCTGTGCTATTCCACTTCTGCATCTAGGTTGATCAAGATGTCTCTCACCCTGGAAAATGGTATGACTAATTAAAAAAAAAAAAAAAAGTTGTTGGTGGAGGTAACACTTTTCCTTCATCCATCTCCTTTCTTGCTATAGTAGAAACCACATTTTCTATTATATGGCTTCCTGAATCTTATGCAGACAAGACCATAGGGACCTTGTAATTAACATCACATCACCATCTGCAGTTCCCTGCTTGGTACTTCAGCCTTCCCTCAGGCACTTGCCCACTTTCATTTAGCAGCAGCACAAAGTTTTGGTCTATGCTAACTTCTTTGTTAAATCTTGCCCCAAGGCTTCTACAGAAGAGAGGTAGCTGCCAAAACCATTTTACCCTCCACCATTTTTTCTTAGAAGTTTTTGTTTGCTTGTTTGCCTGGCACTCCAAATGTAGGCTTGAAATTAATTGATCTGAATAGAAACTTAGAGTAAGTTTTATTAATTGTGCAGATTAATATTTTTTTTTTGCCTCATGTACCAAGATACATACTTACAAATTATGTTCAATCAGCTTTGTTTTAAGAGGGAAAAAAAAAAAAAAAAAAAGTAATAGTTTTTATGTAAGAGAGATCATCTCATTTACTATTTCTGTCAGGTACTGTTCTTTCTTTGAAGAATGGATTCTAATGTTTTTCTGAATCCCCTGAGCAGGAACATTTTTTCTAAAATTTATGCAGAGTAACTGCAGCAAAACTAGTGCACTAATATATGGCTCCACATATACTCATGCACACACAACACAGATAGTTTAGGAATTTTTTTTTTAGAAAAAAGCTGAGGAATTAGCATCATTATTGAAGCATGCAGTCACCTGACTATTGCTTTTTTTGTTGTTTTCTTCTTTGTTGTTTGTTTGTTGGTTTTTTTTCCAGAGGCTTGTGTTACCTTACCCCATTCAAACACCAAGAATCACTTGGAAAAGCCAATGCTCAGACAGTGATTGAAATAAACTTATTCTGAACGGTTATGCTCCAAATGATTGATGACCATTATCTAATTCCCAAAGGCAAGAAATCAAAAGAAATATTAATTCTTGAAACATAAAGATAAAATCTGGTAACGGAACAAAGAACATTCACTCTGTATGTGCAGGGAGTAGTTGAGCAAAAGAGGAAGACTGACCCAAGCTGTAAAATGTTTATGTTTTTTACAGTCTGAGGAACTGGTCAGTGAGACGAAATCATGGACTTGTAACACAACACTCCAGATAAAATTGAAATTAAGGAGATTCACTTCACCAGCAAGAAAAAGAACAAACGAAGAATCTATGATTGACAAAAAGCTGATGAACCATTCTCAGTTTTCAAAACTAATTGGATCCCTCAGAAGCAATCAAATTGTTGGTACCTGGAGGTGAAAAAAAGTGTCCTCAGGAGTGCATTGGATGCCCCAGAATAAACTCTGGTCAAATCAACAGACCCTGAGAAAGAAAAGAAGTAATCTTTTCCTTATGGATGTTTATGGAAGACAACACCCTGACAATAATTGTGGAAAAGTCCTAAATAAATCAAATAGCTTATGAAGCTTAGAATCAGTCTCAAAACTAGTATGTGAGGCTACACAGATTAGAAGGTAAAGGAGAACCATTCTAATCCCCTGGAGCAAGCATAACTGGGATGGGGGGGAAGAACACAACCAACTTAACATTTACACCAGTATTAGTACTAAATGTGTCAATGTTGTTAGATTAGAGAGGTGCAGGGGTAGGTTCCAGGGTAGTCTTTCTGACTAATGTTTGCAATGTTGGAAGAATGGAGTTGGTGCCACTACAAGCATATTAATCCTCTCTCCTAGGAAAGATGATCTGAAAAGTCATATAATCTACTTTAAAAGCAAGGAAAGCACAGAAGTATCTCTTTGCTCTGTGCTTTTTGCTCTGTTGTCAAAGTCAATATAAAGTATCTCAGCCCTTCTGAAGCAAGGAAGGCTGACTTTGTACTGCAGTTAGTAAGCAAACAAACTTGGAGACTAAAACTTGCAATGATCACAGCGCTGCATGTCACAGTATCTTCTAATAAACCCCTGAAAGTTACATGAACTTGGGTTTTGTTTATGTTCATGCTGAAAATCAACCATTACCCAGTTACTCCTTTGTATGAGTTTATTATTTTTCATTATATAGTCTCCTTCAAATATTTGTTCTAGCAATCTAGGTTAACTGTGAATATGGATAGAGTTATTTCCTACCCATTGTAGTATAAATTGTTACTACATATGGTAGATCAACATTGCATGAAAACTAGTAGAAACTTACAGCAATGAAACATATAACCAGCAAATCCATTATACACTAGTTTGTAAATCAAGGTTTGTAAATTCAAATAATATAATCAAAATAATTAAAGTAGTATAGCTGTGAAAATAGACAAGAATACATGCATGCCAATACTGATCTTCAGGAAAATACATAAAAAGTGGACCAAAACTTTATCTAATTGGACTGAAAATGGGAACTTTTCTTTCTTCTCAGAATTAAAAATTGTTACATTGTGTTAAAAGCTTTCTTTTTTTTTAAATTATAAAATCTATTTAAATCCGATATCCATATTTAGGGTACCAATGATTAAAGCAGACCTTTGCTTGTTCATTCATAACTTAGAGAACATGCCATGAAATGGCTATTTTACCCTTAGTGTCACCTGGTAAGAAGTAAAAATACAATGGTTTAAAAAAAATTAAAATGTAACCAAAGGACAAACTTGCATACTTTGCTGCATAGAATGGAATTTTAAAGTACTCTGCACACCTGATCTGTAAATCAGGAGACTATTTCAGGTGTTTAATATTTTGAACACCAGGCCTTTTTCTTTTCCAGTGAAATTTTTTCCCCTTTTTTGCTTTTGCCCTCTATCCTTGCAAATGAAGCCAAGACTTAAGCATCTCAGTAGCTCTAGTAGCTGTCTCTTGCCCATACTCCTCTTTTGATCAGTGGAGAAGAGGCAAATCACAGTTGTCACTGTTGGTAAAGGAATGATCAAGAAGAGCAACATGGTTACTAAAAAGATTCAAGACAAGGTAAAAAAAAATACAAAAGAAAAAATGTATGCTTGCTACAACAAAGCGCAGAAACAATAAAATTATGTCTTGAGGACTAAATAATTTTTGGCTATATCTTAGTGGACAACATGCAGCCCATTTTGCAGTTTCCGGATTTAATGATGCACTGCACAAAAAGCAAGTGATCATACATAAAAGTTACCTTTACTGCAAAGAAGCTCCCAAATTTGAAAGCAATATGATATTTTATTTGCATTTCAGTGGGGAGCTAGTTCATCTGGTAGAATTAATTGAGGAAGTAGTAAATACTAAAGAAGAATAAAAAATCTGCAGAACAAAGGGAATTAGAAAAAGAGCATAGAGATTAAAAAAAGGGAATGTGAGATATGTCAGCAGTCATCTGGTACACAAGAAAACTTAACTTAAGCATCTTTTGAGAAAACAGGACGAAGACCACTCCACACCAACAGAACTCTACACATTAAGGACCAAAGTTAATGTCTGTGAATTTTACTCGTTAAAAATCAAAATCTGTATTTTACTTTGTTCTGTATTTGTGAGGAATCAATAAGTAGCACATCCACAGCCCAGTGAAGAAATAATGAAGTCAGTGGAAGGAGTAACAGCATCCTCATATGGAATATTAACATCTCAAGAGACAAAAACTGAGACTTTAAAGTGAATTTTAAAAAAAATAAATAAATAAAAGGAAAAAGTAGAAATTTGAGTTGACCAAATATAGTGTAACGGTGTTTCCTAAGAACTGATAACGTAGTGTCCTTTCTGTGGGCTGGAGCTAAAGATAGTTCTCTAAAGTGAATCTTTCCAGGTGCCATTTTTATTTCACAACAAAAATGGAAAGAAACAAGGTAAAGATGAAAGTATTCCATAACCTCTAGCAAGAAAAAGCGCATTTCAACAGAAAAGTGGTAATTTTTTTTTCCCAAAAATGTTTCAATTTCTGGATCTTCAGACTATCTGCTTTTTAAAAAAAAAAAAATAGTCCTATGCTACAATGTCTGAATTTTTACCCTTCCATAAAGCAAATATATAACCAAACTTCTTATGTACTTTTTATTTAGGAAAAAGTGTTGCTAAGTCTGGAGGGTATTTCAACAGCCTGACATTTTAGCACATTAAAACTGTACCACAAATCAAGTCAAGAAAATGCTCGTTTAATTTTCTAACAGGAATGGAAAAAGTAACAATAACAACAACAATACACACACACAAAAATTACCTAGAGACTTCCCCAAACATTTTCTAACTTTTTCTGCAACAATCTGCAATGTTAAAAGTACAATTGCACTCATGTTTCACAAAAAGCAACACCAATCTTCATTTACCTGTCAGTATAATGCTGCCACAGCAGCTGACTTTACCCACAATAACAAAGAATAAATTTCCCATGAATAGGTGAACTTAATTGACTCAGCGTAGCTATTCTGTCTCTGATGTGTTCTTCTAATTACCAAGTAGTTCAGCAAGAAGCAAAACTACAATTTCTTTTTCTTGAGGATTTGTGTCTCAGAACCAGGCTTCCATAAGGATTCTAGTACGTGACTCACTCTCTGATCCACAACATTTGTAGGTTATCGTCCCTGACTCTCCTATCAATTCTGACTGAAATTGATCAATTGGTTTAAAAGGTGCCAGGTGAGAATTAGCGTCTTGTAACCTAAACCCCTAGATTTTCATAGACTCTGTATTCAAGATTATTGTCTATTAAAATGAAGCTGTTCAAGATGGAGACAATGTGAATTTGATGTGCAGAAGTAGGATACCTTGAACGTGACAGTAAAAATCTGATCAAGAGTCACCACAAAGCAAGCTAAAAATAACAGACCAGTAATCTTCCTATGGTCATAATATGAAGGAAGTCCTCTCTGATTTGGAGAGGGTAAATGGAAAAATAAAAAATAAAAATTCAAGCTGAATTAACTGAACTTTTGTACCTTTTTTATTAGTTTAACCTTGAAGCTTCTCCTATGCCAGTCATTACCAGCACCACAGCTTCAAATACAGCTTGCTCCAGTTAGACCAGAGAGCCTGGGATACATAACATAGATTCTTTACATTTTTCTTGTTCTACGGCCACAGCTAAGAGTGTCAAAGAAAGACAGAAGTAAATACACAGTTCTGACAGGATAATTTGCAAACACTTGTGTCTCAAAAAATTGATGTGAATGTTTAGAAATAATTCTTCAATAAACAATTATTTTATTTTTTTTTTTTCCCATTGGGTATTAGAAAGAGCATGGGACAATGCACTGGTTTTTCTCTAATAAGACTCCACAATTCATGTAAATCAAATAATATTATACAGTAATACAAGGACACACTAAAAACATAAATATTCACATGCCAAAGTGATAGCAGTTTGAGAATTAAGAGAATTAGTCGTAACAACTATCAAGACAAAATTTATTGTAGAATTTACCACTTAACCGTTAACCATTTTGTTAGAGGTATTAATTTTAGTACCAGTGTAATTGCCTTGGAAATAACATTGATAATAGGTTTCGTGACTTTTTTAAATTTAAAAGTGTGAGTCAGCCTGCAAGGTAAATCTTGAGGAAGAAAACCAAACTCTGCTAAATTTAATGCATCGTGGTTTTGTAGGAAGATCAGTGGCTTACAGAAGCAGCAAGTGCATAGAAAACACACACTATAGGTCTTCCTTATGTAGCAAAATACATGATTAATGGATGAGGGGAAAAGGGAATGATGTTTCAATTTTCCTAAGAATTGATGGTGAAAAGTTTAAAATTGCTAGCTTAGTAATACACTGGCAAAGATGTTAATTAACAGTGAAATTCAGAAATCACAACACAGTTTTAACAGGTCTCGTAGGTTATAAACAAAAAATAAAGTAAAAAAAAAACCACTCTAAACAAGCTGTATATGAATTTGGTAAGGGTGGTGGTGTTGGATAAGGATGCTGTTAGTAGATGATGTTGAGTGATGATTTCTACCAAATGCGATGGAGAAGATCTGACTGAATTATCTTAATATTCCACCTTTTTTTTAATGTTAAAAATAATTTAATCCTCGAGATTTTTATTGTGAAAGAAGAGCCAACACCTCATGACCGTGCTTCACTCGGTAGCCTGTCAAATTATGAACACGATAGACATTCTGCAGTAGATCTTAGCCTATTATTTCTTTTTCATCATGGCATATATTTTTTTATTCCTTTTGTGCAATTGTTAACTTTTGCCTACAGTTTTTTGAGAGTGATCAAGACTGATGGGCAGCGGAACACTATGTTTTTGCCCAGTAAATTCCAATCTCCTTTTTGCCCAGATTCACAAGGCTGTTTGAACATCTCACCCAACAATAGTGTGAGCTCACCCATTTAGGATTTATGTCACTTATGTTAATGTTTGAGACTATTCAGATGCTTGTTCTTCTCACAGGCTTTTTTTTTTTTTTTTTTACTATTTTCATTAGCTCCTAAGGAGTTCTGTGCTTTCATTCTGCTCTATCTTCTTTCTCTAGGGTCAGGGCATCTACAGTTAAAAGGTTTTCATCCGTCTCTGAGGTATGATCCCATTAAAATTCCATTTTAACTTGTCACCTTCATCTACAAATGCAGAGTTTTATGAGCAGCAGTGGAACTTCCGGTTCATCTTTGGTATCTAGTGAGCATTGGGTCCTCTCATGAAAGCTTTTATTTTGAATGGGAGTGTTTTCAGATGGCTTACACACTTCAAATAAGTTGGAGACTTATGATCATCAAGGGCCATTTGTCCATTGTACTCTTATTCTCTTTCTGTCATGTATATTTGAAAGCGTCTAACCTTTAAAGTTGCTGACAGGTCCCACAGACTTCAGTGTCATGCAGTTATTTCCATCTGGCTACAGTTTCAGAAATGTTTCTATTTCCAAATCTACTGGACATAATATTCTAACAACAACTTTATTATCCACTTGAATTTTCCTTTGACACTTGTAACCAGAAAAAGTACTTAATTTAACTTACAAAAAGTCACAAGACTTTCCTGGCTCCCCAGTGTACTCCCTGTCATTTAGATAGTGTACACATGCCAAAGAGAGTAGTTCTTTCTTTTTGAAGAGTTTATTATAGTTATAGCAGCAAGTCCAGTCAAAATAACCACTTTGTTTCATTAGGCATCATGCAAACATGGTAAAATGTGGCATGCATATGGCAGCAGTTGGACCCAAATTCTTTCCATCTACAATTTCCTTTTGACAATACTGGCTTGTCACCTATCACAGAAGTCAATATAGAGACATCAGAAAGCTGACCAATATGGGAACCTCTCACATGACAAAGAAGGTGACTAAATTATAGCAAATTTGCATAGTTAATTGGTTATTTAATGGTCACATAATTAG
Organism: Chaetura pelagica; assembly: GCF_000747805.2. Classification (NCBI taxonomy): domain Eukaryota; kingdom Metazoa; phylum Chordata; class Aves; order Apodiformes; family Apodidae; genus Chaetura; species Chaetura pelagica. The sequence continues at coordinate 3,881,872 of NW_009952435.1, forward strand.
CTGGCATTTCTATCTGCAGTTTAATCTCTTCATTTAAGCATAAAATAGCACCATTAAGCATTTATTTTTTCTGCAGTCTTCCAGTTATTTCCAAGTCTAAGATACCACATAAACACCATGCTTGATTTAATTACTGTGAATGGATAATCTCCAGTTTTTAATGACACTTATTGTGTGTTTCTCTCATCAACAGATCAGAAAGGGAAAAAGTAACTACTCTACATTGTCTTTTGCTTTGTCCCTCAAAATTTATTACCTGCCAACTTAAAATATGTAGCAAATCTCCTGTGCTTCATCAAAGTTGAACGTATTCAATAAAATACTGTGAGTTTTCCATTTTCTCAACTTTTCTTTCATCTCTATTGTAAAACACTTTTTCTTATCCTCAGAACTGCTCTCCTGCTTTAAAAACACTGGAAATGAATCTCTGTCGCTCTTTGCAGAGTTGTTTCAATAAATTTATGGGGAACAAGTGGGAGGTTGAAATGAAAAAATCATTTTCGTTTTATGATCTCAATAAAGTAACCTACTGATAGAAAGAAAAATCATACATCGACAAATCACATTGTAATGCAGTGAATCTTCTCCACCTTAAGAGCTTCAGTGTCATAGCAACAGGTTGAAAGTCAAAAAGTGTCATAAAGTTCAGGTCAGAATGTTATGAGGGGAAGGGAGTGGAAACAGCAGAGCAGTCTCTCAAATGTCTAAGTTTCTTTCATTCAATAAAGCAGAAACAGCTGTCACAGCAGGCAGCCCAAGTAAGTAGCCACTTGCCTCTGAGGAAAAAGCAGCTAATATGGTACCCAAACACGATCTCTCAAAAAACACTCTTTCTTTGCTTTCTGTTGCAAGTAGCTGCTTTATTCCTGGATACTTAGTAAAACACAAATAGTTCAAAAACTTTAATGGAACTCTGTGTTCACATACTGTATTATGTGATCACACTTGCTTGCTTTTCATACAACTCCACTCGGATTTTTCTCAAAAGGACCATTACTGCAGTTTCTCCCTACAGGCTTAGTTTTTAATGGTTTGGTGGAGAACAGGGAGAAGCCAGGGGAAGAGAGAGAAGGGCATCTCACACACAGTGTACTAGGTGACTCTCACGGAAAAACAGCATTTGAAACTAAATGCAGCAGGCTTTATTCCAGAAATACATTACTCTGGAAGTCCATTAGCTACTCCATAGCTCACAGTAAAATTAAAGACAGGGGCTACTCTCAGTGGTGAAGGGCAAAGCTACAAAAGAAGCCTTTTCACGTTAGCTAAGTGAGCATGGGAAGACATTCAACAGCTTCCTAAGGATCTGAGTGAAAGAAGGACTCTGCAGCCTTGAAACAAGAGGAGGATATTTCCTTGGAGTATAGCTGTACACCACAACCATCTGACATCTACTGGACTAGCAAGGCCCACCAAATGCTGGCAGCATTTTTCCTTGACCGAAGAGGAAGAAAGTATCATTTTCTCTACGAGGCTGGGAAACTCATCTCTGTTACCATACCCTTATACCTCAGTTTTTGCAGTAAATGCTGTCAATAGTGAGAAGATTAAATAAATTTAAGTCAATAACCAGAGACATGACATTACTATCTGCTGTCAAACTGTTACATGTCAATGAGGTTGTATGACAAATATACTGCAGCAGGGTGACATGTATTGACTAATGACAAGTAACATGTAGTGAGCTGAGTATCAAATAGAGTACATTCTCAAATATCAAAATCATGAGATACAGTCTCTTGTGATAGTCATCTTCATCATGCTTTTCAATTGTGCATCAGTCTTTATCACAAAATGATTTTCGAAACCAGATTGCAATCCCTCCATACAAAGTAGCTATACAAACTTTTAACATTTACTGCTGAATTTTCTGCATCATTAGCTGACTGCACATTCCTTAGCAGAAGTTATAGCTTTACTGAAAATCTAAATGTTTTCAGTAATATGAACAACACTAAAAAAATGTCCCCTTGGATATATATAAATATACCACACCAAAAAAAAAAGGATGGAAATATTGCTATATAGAGATATCTATAGCTGGGTAAAATACCAGTTGCTGATGTCCAAGAAACTTCTGGCTCCTACATGTCATTTTACTTAATCTTTATTATTTCATGCATGTTTAACTCTCTCCAGTTCTTTAGATTTAGTCCTGTTTGTCAGTCCTCTGAGCAAGGGCAGATGAGGCCCACCAGGTTAATACATTCTTATTATGTACTCATGGATTTGAGTGTTCTTGCTTTTCAGACATAAGGTTTTATTTATTTAAATGTGGCATTCACCCTTTAGTGCATTTATTACAAGGCTGACATTTTACAGTTTTTTTCCATCAGACTCAAACACCAGGAGCATTAACTTTTATTGAGGCCTTTATATGCATTTATCTGAGTTAGAAGTTTTCAAGGCTACTTATCATTTAGATGCAGTGTTGGCTTGTATAATTTTATTTCATTTTCCTGTTAGAAGTCACACGTTAGGCAAGACACAGCAGAAAAGTTTCCCAAAGAACTGCACTGCTTTCTGACTCAGGAAGGGGAAGGAAAAGATTGGGCAAATGTGGCAGTTTTTTGTTGGTGTTGGTTTGGGTTTGGGTTTGGTTTGTTTTGCTTGTTGTTTGTAGGTTTTTTTGAGCTTTCTGAGACAGGAAAAGAAATCCTTATTTCATTAAGAGTGGAAAGAAGCCAGAAATTCTTCTTATCCCATTTTTACCTATTCAAGATATCTCTGTTCTGCCACTCCATGTGGTAGCAGTAAAAATTAAGTTGAAGAGTTGGATTTGGGAGCAGGAGTGAGAGAAGGAGCCCCAAAGGGCTCTGTTTTTTAAATTGTCCATCAGTATCTTTTCTGAGAGATCGTCTCAGGAGAATGGTTATAATCTATGTGGCCCTTGTGTTGGCATCCACTAGCTTTCCTGTTAGTAATGTGACAATATATTATCCTAAAAGCATTTACCAGGAAGAGTTTTCTCTTCCTGGTCAGTGCAGTCATCACTAATGAAACCAGTTTTGTGCTTCCTAAATATTTAGTCCAGAACTCTAAACACCTGCTTTTTAGTCTTGCAAAGGGAAAAATAATCAGGCAGTTGATTTTGCACAAGTAATTCTTTTGTTCCATTGGAATTTTTTGCAAGTAATGGCCACTTCAGCAGGGAGATGTATAAGGTGCTACTTGGCTGTTAGTGGTTCTCCCTGATTATGAACTCCTAAGCACTAGATAAATTATTCATATATAAGAGGAAAGGGCTTAAAGAAAGTAATTCATTTTGCAGCAGACTCTAACTATTAATTGCATGATGAAACTATTTGCTGAGGTCATACTGGAATTAAGAGTACCAAAGGATACATAATTTGCTTATTTTTCCAGTTCCAAAAACTCCACAACTTCCTTCCCAGAACTTTTCTTCATACCACAAATTGCTGGTCAACCCTCAGGTGTACTTGTCATCTGCTTGGCACAGGTAGGAAGACTGCTCAGGCACAAAATCCCTAAGGAGTGGAGAAGACAAAGAACTTAGGAGGAGCACAGTGATTGCTCTCACCAGACATTGGACAGAAACTTGCTCATTTGGTGTTAGGAAACACCTTTCCCGTGGCAATTCCTTCTCCCACTGGCTGCTCCAGAAGCACAGCCTTTTCCACCAGACAAATCCTGTGGTTCTTGAGGGGTGCCTGCAAGGCTCTACCTCATCCTCAAGCATGACTATTCCTGCCCTGCTCAACATTCACAATGCAGGTGTTTAAACCACCAGAAGATTTTTAAGCCAAGGGGCATTTTTAAAGGTCTCCCTTGTATGCCTTCTGTTTAAGGCTTCTTTTCTTTACTAAAGTTTCCATTGTACATTACTTTCCAGTCCCTTTGCTACTGTCATCTTTGCTTGCAGCCCCATCACAGTAAGATAAGTTTACTTTTAATATTGATTTGTTCCTTTAATCATCTGATCACAAAGCATCATTCAAAAAGGTTAACATTATATTTCCTATCTGCTAGATATGAATGGAGGATCTGAACCTGGAATTCAAGTAATTTAAATCACAGTTCAATTGGAAGATTGTATAGTATCTCCCTGTTTAAGCATAACCATAGCATTCCCTCTTAAAGCATAACCAAACACAAACAGAAAAACCAAACAAATTGGTTTAAGTCTAGTAAGAGATTTCTGTCATGTATTTTAAATGTCAGGCCAATCATAATTTTAAAATGTTCCTTTAAGCTACTTTCATCAGGCAGACATTTATGCAGATGCTGCTAGGGAGATGGTTGTCCTTTGTCCACTTCTAGTACATCCCTTCTGGTCCTGGCCCTGTCAATCATTTTCTTGATTCAGAGTGATCTGGGATGAAAAGAGAAAAAGATAAATGTTAACAAAATCTTCATAGCCATCTTATTATTTCTGGATGTGACAATACTATTTGGGAGAGACAAACTACAGGATTTCTAAGTTTATTATAATAAATCCCTGACTATATATAGCTTTCTAGTTACTCTCTGAGAGAAAGATAGTTGGTGCTAAATTTAATTATAAAGTTGCTTTTACAGACATTGCTACTCTGGGTAATAATTGCATGACTGATATTAATCTTTTATGTTCAAGAACTCAATTTTTTTAAAGTTCGGTTTTGAGAACACAGGAGGTTCTTCAATCTGCCATTATTTTTTAAAATTTGAATTTATTCCATATTAAACTGTTTCCAACAACTAAGAAAAAGGCTATATGAACTTCTAATTTGGGACTAACAGAAACATGACATAAAACCCAAGAAACTCTGGTCCTCTAAATACCAAGAAAATGTCAAAGCTTAGTTTTTTATCTTTTATTTTTCTCCATTTTGTTGGCAGGGACTAGGCTCCTTTTTTTTTTGGATGACGATTAATACACAATCTGCCAAAACAACTACACTCTTACTTTAACTTCAAAGAAACACTGTAGCTCTTTGGAAGTCTCTATTTCACTATTAGCAGAAAAACTGAAGTGAAATTCCCAGATTAATGTCCCCATCTCCCAAGCTTGGAAGACCTGGATGAGCTTACCAAAGCTGCTCTTTACTTTTTAAAACCAGAGAATGTCAGCTATGGTTTAGCAACATCACACTGCCTGTAGAATAGACAAATTTTGCACAGTAAACACTAGAACATTTAGCTTCTTGATAGAGTGCTTACTGTATACTTGTATACTGCAGGGGTTTTTTAGGGTGTGTTTACTTTGGCAGGAAAGAGAAATCAAGCTTGAATGCTGCATCTTAATTTTTTTTTAAACCATGATTACATAGTATGATTCAAGTCCTACGAATATTTGCTATTAAAAAATAGCAGTAAGGAGAGAAAAACAAGTACAGGAGAGGTATAACAATTATCATGTCAAACCAAACGCCTGTTTCTCAGCAAATGTACATGGTAGTACACACATATTTTCTACAAATGAATTAACCTAATTAATCATTTATATTTAATTTACTGAACTTAAAATTTGGAAACCTAAACCAAGCATTACACAAAAACAATCAGATATCAGAACATACCCTGACTGTTGTAGGTGAAACAAGTAGCTCTGCAAGAAGCAGAGTAATAGAAAAATCATTGTTTCTCTACAGTTCTGAGTTTTATAATTGATTATAAGCTACAACTGACTATTTATTCCTGGCATAGTAATACTCCTCTTCCTCATTTTCATGTCCAAAACACATAATTGAAATGAAATTAGAAAATTACTCTAAAATTACATAAAAATTAAAAACTACCTGAGATTATTACTAGTTGCCTTTACCAAGGCATACAAAGGCATATTAACTAAGTTCCAAAATACACTGACTGACCTCTAAAAACAATAAAACCAGTACAGTCCATGAACTTCCTTCAGTTAGTTCATAGATTAATAAAAGCCTTCAGATTAACTCATGTAAATAAAATGGAATGCCTCAGATAAATGTTAATACTTTCCATGACTACTAGACCTAATGTACACATTATGGATATAATGACCTGATCATGACTCAGCCACTCTGCAAGCACCAAGGGGTTGAATACCCTCTGTCCAATCCTAAAGATGTTTGGCATTAATTATGACCTTTTAATGTGTTAGAGAGGGCCTGGAATTTTGTTCACAGGACAGGGGCAGGCAAATGGTTTTGCATTAGCATGACTTGAGCAAAGTGGGTCCATATATAATGCAATAGTGTTAATCTGTGGAAAGTTTGACTAGGATGCTCAAGGACAGAAAACTACAAATCATAAATCAGTCCTTTAAAAGATAATCAGCACATCAGTGTAGATCTGTGCCATGAAAAAAGGAGCAAGTTCCACAATGAAGAGCAGCTGTCCAGAATGAAAACAAAGCAGCTGAACATTGAGTCCAACAAAAATAAAGTGTGAATGTATCAAGCAAGTCACTCAAATGTCAGTTTTCAAGGCAAAGATTAGAAAGAATCTGAAAACAAACTATGAAAGAGAGATGTACAGGTTCTCACATCAAACAATCTCTCAGGTGGGTCAGACACCAGGGCTGAATCTTCACTTGTCTCCTAAGCATACTCAAATTACTCCAGTGAGTTAAGTCTCAGGGTAGTACTGCACATAAAAAAGAACTGATTCTTTAGTACCTAGGCACTGGAAATGGAAATTCTTTCAAGAATATATTGGGAATAGAAATAACTGCAGACCAAGTGTGATGAAGATATTTGAGATCTGATAAGCAGTTGCAATACCAGCAAGAGACAAGAAAAGGTGAATTGCTGGCTGAATACTGAGAAAAGTAAAGTTTTCCACCCTGTCTTTCATCTCAGACAAGGCTAAATTATGGCTCAGTTAGCCCTCTCTTGGAATGTGAGAAACAGGCTCAACATCCTTCAGGCCAAAGCAGTATTTGAACTGAGGTACCTCACTTCCTGCACAACTGCTGTGGGATTTGCATGAAAACACATATTAAGGACCACTGCTTCCTTTGATTTGCACCTGCTGCCTTTCAAAGGAAAATGTAGCATGAAAAGGACTGATTCTATAACTTATTTGGGGTTTCTTTGCATTTTTGTGTGTGTCTTCCTACTGAAGCAGGCACCTGCTAGACCTCTGAAGGAAAACTTAACTTCTGAGCCCTGACTTGGGTGGTAGATTGAATTCTGCAGCTCAGAGTAGGAGTAGATGCCACCTCAGGCACCCAAGGATTTTTAAGAACAGCACAGATATATCTGCAAGGTCAGAAGGATGTAAGCGCAAGACAGATGCTGAACTGTAGGTCTGCGTTTAGGCTTGCCAGCTCTACCTAGATAGTTCTTTACTATTGAAATCCTGTATTGGCTCTGATTTTTGAGTTCAGTGTTGCAAGACATTTTGAGAAAAGAAGTTTTGTGATTGTTTAGCTTTATTAGAAACATTTCAGTGTACCATCAATGGTTGTTACCTTTGCTATGTGTACTACAACGGTGAGTTGAGCCTGGCCATCAGGTTGGCACCCACACAGCCACTCGCTCACTTCCCAGCACTGGGCTGGGATAGTGAATTGAAAGTGTGAAAGTGAGGAAACTTGTGGGTCGAGATAAAGGCAGTTCAATAGATAAAGCAAAAACTATGCACACAAGCAAAACAAAATAAGGTATTTATTCACTACTTCCCATCAGCAATAGTAAATAAACTTCTTTTTAGACACTTGCCAGGAAGCAGGGCTTCATTATGTGTAATGGCTACTTGGGAGGACAGCTACCACAGCCACAAATGTTTCCCCTTCCTCCTTCCTTCCCAGAGCTTTTATGGCTGCACATGACATCATATGGTATGGAACGTCCCTCTGGACAGTTCAGGTCATTTGTACCAGCTTTGTCCCCTCCCTATCTCTTGCTCATTCTTAGCCTAATCACTGTGGGGGAAGGGTAGGGAAAAGAGAAAATGGTGTGCAATTTCTGCTCACCAACAGAAAAAACATTGTTGTGTTATTAGCATTTAGTCACAAATCCAAACCACAGTATCAGAGTGGCTGCTATGAAGAAAGTTAACTCCACCCCAGCTAAACCCAGTAGAATTAACTTACTTTGGGTTGCTGATGGAGCTTGCATACTGGTTTGCTAAATATATATATATATATATATTAGGGAGGTTTACATGGCAGGTCTGATTCTAAAAATATAGAAGTCAATCCACACTCCAAATAAGGTGAGAGAGAGGCTACAACACAAATTGTACCTCTCAAAAAAATGCTCAAATCATGCAAAACAAAAATGCTGTCCAACATGGAACAAAATAACACTAGTTCTGAAACACCTATACAAATGAAAAAGACAGAAAAGGCAACTCTCCAGTTGTTTTCTCAAGTGGCAGCAGACAGACAGGCATAAATGTCACTGTTATTGTTTGTTCAGTAGTCTCCCAAGAATTTACCACTAGAGCTTTGACTGGATTTTGGTTCAAAGAAAGGTTAATATGTGCTTTGGATGATCTTACAGTCACTCACACATTCGTACATTAGGAGGACCTGCTCTTTACTCCATTGGAATTATATGCTGACTAAGCCACTGCAACTGATGATCTCTTTATTAGCCATAATACAGACAACAAAGCAAGAGGAAAACAGACACCGAACATTAGACAATGGGCTGAGCATGAGGAAGTTTCAATTCTTGATCTTTTAAAGAGAATCCCTATACAGGTTTACTGCTCCTCACATGTCGCATCTTATTAAAAGGAGGGGTGGGGGAGAATAGGGTGAGAATGTGCATCATAATTTAGTGGTCTATGAAAGTACTTCATTGACTGGTGTATTTTAAGTTGCAGAATAAGGATCTCCCATTCTACAACATGGCAGTTTATCACTGTGATCCTGTGAGTAAGGTTTAAGCTGTAAGAGGATACAAGTGAGGGACACTTTTTTGTATGGTCTGAAAGAGCCAAAGCTGAAGTAGTAGAAGAAACAAATTATAACTTTTTTTATGCTGCTTGTTTTTATTGTGGCCTTGGGGTCACCACAATTTTTTATTATTTTTTTTTTTTCTAATAATAGAACATTCAGCTGTAAACAGGTGGTGTTTCATCTTTTTGGTCCTTCTGGGCATCCCATAATCATAACACAGTGAATGTTATTTCAGCTAGCCTTTATCTCTCTTTATCGCATTGTTTTAGTGGTTGACTTACTGGATTCTATACTTTTCATTAAAACTTATTGTTATCTGTTTTATCTGAGTCACTAGAGGTAGAAAAGGACAGAAGCTTTTAATTAGAGAACTCTGGATAAAATAATTAACAAACAGTAAATTGCAAGCAATAACCGTATTTCTCAAAGTAGCTACAATAAAATCTTTCTGCAGCTATTTGTAATGAGCTAAATACTTTCTGGAAGAGAAATAAAAAGAGAGTTAATTTTATTAAATGCTTCATTTTCCATCTTGGTGACATTTTTATCTCAGTAAGTCAAATATACCAAAAAGCAAGAGGACCAGAACCTTGCCTCTATAACTCAAGAAGTAAAGCCCTAGTGTGCCCAGGTGGCCCAGAAGGCCAGTGGCATCCTGGCTTGTATCAGGAATAGTGTGGCCAGCAGGAGTAGGGATGTAATTCTTCCCCTGCACTCACCACTGGTGAGGCTTCACCTCAGGTACTGTGTGTAGTTCTAGGCCCCTCACTTCCAAGGATATTGAGGTGCTGGAGAAGGTCCAGAGGAGAGCAACAAGGCTGGTGAAGGGACTAGAGGGAAAGTCTTATGAGGAGAGGCTGAGGGAGCTGGGGTTGTTTAGGCTAGGGAACGGGAGACTTGGGGGACCTTATCACTCTCTCCAACTACCTGAAGGGAGGTTGTAGTCAGGTGGGGACTGGGCTCTTCTCCCAGGCAACTAGCAACAAGACGAGAGGTCACAGCCTGAAGCTTCTCTAGGGGAGGTTTAGGTTGGATATTAGAAAGCAGTTCCTCATGGAGAGGGTGAATAGACATTGGAATGGACTGTCCAGGGAAGTGGTGGAGACACCATTCTGGAGGTATTCAAGGAAAGGCTGGATGTGGCACTTAGTGTCATGGTCTAGCCAATGTGGTAGCATTAAGTAATAGGCTGGACTTGATGATCTTAAAGGTCTTTTCCAGCCTTGGTGATTCTGTGTGATACCCAGGGTGATGATGAATAAATAGCAAATATGTGAGATCCCAGCTCCAAATATTTTCCATGTCAAGGTACAGAGGAAAATCATGCACTTTCCTTCATGGCTGCTGTCACAAACAAAGTAAGAGCTGCATTGGGCCAGCATAATTTAGGTCACTGATATTAGCTCTCCAAAGGACCAAAGTGTTGAACCCACTTCTTTCCAATGCCCATGTTTCATGTTTGCCTTTGTTTGCACACTGCAAGTCCTCCTGCAAAAAGAGGGTTTGGTGGGTTGGGTTTTTTTTTTGCTTTTTCTATCACTTTATACCATGAAGGTCACCTTTTAGTGACTATAGCCTGTACATAGTTTTTGAGTCACACACAGTTAAAGAAAGAAGGAAAGTAGTCCTGAGGGTAGGACATGAAAAGGTCTGCAGCAGTTAACAACAGCCTGAAGCATGTCTCTCCTGCTCTGACTCCTGCAAGTATGTGTGTCAGCTGCCCTATGTGTGAGCAGCAGCTCATGGACCAGAACAGGGAGAAGACGCTTTCCTCTCAAAGCCACCACAACAGAGTGTGAAAGGAAACATCTTTGTTTGCTTCTGTATGCTTTGCATATTTCTAAAAGTGTTTCCTTAATTCTTTCCCCTTATGAAAATTCACACACTAGCCTCAGGTAAATGCCAATAGGTGTATTTGATCCTTTAGAACATTATTGTCAGCAGCTTCTCTTCTAGCAGTTGTCAAAAAGTAAACTTCAGAAGAAATATCCTCTAGACCTTGAATATTAAATATTTTTCTGTCCTATCATTCACACACATTAAAAGATGTGCTACTGTACCTTATCCTTAATGACAGTTCACAGAATTATAATTCAGAAGGAAATATTCTGCCTGAGATCATCTAAAAACATAGAAGAATTACAGCAGAAGAGAAGCCATGGCCTTATCTAGGCATAAACACATTGGGCTTTTTAAATTCTTATATCTAAAGCATATTGGTTAGACATAATTTTTATTTTCTTCATCCATTTAAAAATTATTCTACTCATATACAGGCAAGCAATCACTCTAAATGGGATGTCTTATATTAGAATGTACTTTAGAAACCCTGCCATGCACTCTTCCACTGAAAGCTTTATAAACATCTTCTTTTCTCATATTCATTTAAATGTAGAGGGGAGAAAAACACAGGGAACAGCTCCATATGTTTGTAATAGTTTTTTAAACAAACTGTTTCTAAATACTTTTTCAGATCTTTAATACATTAATCACTTTGGACACAGGTCTTTCAGCTTCCCATTTGTATACTATTCCTCTAGGTGAGATCATGAAAACTGTATTGCTTTGATCCTCAAATTCCCCCTCCAGCCTCATACTGTACAGCCTGGCAATATAGTTAGCAATGAATCTATGGCTCTCCTACCATCAAGCATTCTGTAATGTCGAGTGTGCTCTCTTTGGCAGTCCTTCAGCTTACGATGTGACTTTTCCCCCGCTGCCAATCAATCGTATGACACTTAAGTGTAATTTCATAATGTAGATTTCAGAAGTAAATGAATAAAATTTGTCAATATTTTCAAATCCTTTAATCTGATTAGAAGTTTAACCCTATGTCCTTATTAATTTGTATTTGCTCCCTATGCTGGAAATTTACAAAACAGATTTACAGGTCTGGCCTGCCCATCTCTGCACTTCTAATATACAGTGAAGATTAACAATGTAGGGAATGTATTTCTACTCCTAAGTTTCTACATTTGATGATAAATAATTTCTGGTGCTATACAGATAACAATTATGATAATATTCTTAGCTGCAAATACTTGACCTGAAATCTCATTCATGTTACAGAGGAGAATGACAGGAGCTCACATCAGTGAGATCCTCAAAGAAGATCAGAAGTCTTTGAAACTTTACAAAACCCATCAAGTAATAGTTAACTTCTTAAGCAGAGGAAGTTCAAAGCGACTAGGAAAGGTCGAATAGATTTAAAAGTTTGCAACACTGGTTCTTTTTTCACTGTCTTTGAAGATGTTGCTCCTACTCATGGCTTTTGTAACTTCAAATATTTTTGGAGCCATAGCAAGCTCTGCTCCATCTCCCTGGTTTTCAGGCCATTCCTGCCTGCACTCTCAGGCTCTGAGCTCAACCTACAGCTTTCTCTGCTGAGACTTTTAGACTCACTCTGCTGTAAAAAGAAAAAGAAATCTCTCCTTCCACACAGGTCCTCCAGACTCCTCCACTCTGTTTAAACAAAATTTAAAAAAATAAAATAAAATATGAATAACAATGAAATCAAGCATTGAGGGTGGCTATGAGGAGGATGCTATAGGCCACCAATGTGTGGTTCCAGGTGAAACCATGTTGCTGAGATTAAGAAGCCAGACATTATCTGGCTTGCATCCTTCTTATGGCACTGGGGCCTTTCCTTGGGCTGCAGGTGATGTCTCCATGCTTTGCACCTCTGTATGCTCTGCACACATGTACAACAGACAATGTTTTACTGGAAGGTACCACACCACTTTTCTTGGGCTGCATCTTCATCACCAGACACCTGAACTGCTCACTCCACCACCACCTGCCAGACGAAATGCTCTTCTGCTGTGTCTACAAACTCATGCCTCAGATAGTACACAGCTCTTAAAGTGACTCATACTGTAACTTAAAACTAGCGTGGTTACACTTTCACGAGCTTCATCCATGGCAGTGCTGCACTTCAGGTACCTCAAGTAGATGGCTAATCCTTTTTTTTTTTTCCCCAGAAGTTCCCAAAAAGCAACCTTTATACACACTCATTTAGTGCAGCAAAACGTCTGCACGAGAGAGGAAACTAATGAGCAGATCACCTCTCCAGATGTCCGCTAAAGGTGCAGAACTTCCCAGGCATTTATTCTGAAGGACTACAGTGGAAAAGCAGAACCATGTTTGACAAAATGACCACCCTGGGTTATGCTAGAGGCTGAGGGCTAGCAAAGGGGCTAAGATGTGGGAACAGGACAGGGACACCTTCAGTGGAAAAGAGGCTTCTGTTGCACATTTAGTGTTTCAGAAATGTTGATTTGCATCTACTATGCAAACCTGCATAATTTAATGTGAAAAAAAGCAATGAAATCTTATGGACATTAAAATGGCCACATCATTGGCCACAGCTTGGCATAAAAATGAGATCTCAATGCACATGATCTGAGGAATTCACCAGCAGAATCTCAAGACAAACTTGATTTCTTGCTGTGAGCTAGTACCCAGCTCTAAAAGGCCTTAACTTTAGTGCAGAGGTATTTTGTTGTATTGCGTTGGTTTTTTTTGATGGCTTAATAGATGGAGCTATCCATTCTTCTCATTAATTCATGAGAACCTGAAATATTTCTCTCAGGATTAAGTAAATATGCTATCATTTAGTCTCACCTTATCAAAAAGAGCCAAGACAGTAATCAGCAGTCATCAGCTAATTTTACTATTAAAAATACAATCTGCTCAACAAGAACTAAGCCGTAAGAATTAACTTGATAATCTATGACTCTTCTTTTCCCACCCTGAAAGTATTAGTATCATTATTACAAGCTTTTTTTCACCATTTGCTGGGTGCATTTCACTATAAAAATATTAATTTCTCATGTGTAAAAGGAAGTTGACTAAATCTGACAATGTAGTAAGGCTGAGGATTCCTGTATGTCATGCTCTTGGTATTTTTTGTTACTGAACAATAGGATAATCTATCAAAGATTCACATATATAATCAAAACTGCCAACCAAATAAACCTCAGGCATTTATATACAACCATCAATACTATCTCCATGGCACTTTTGGTGCCTGAGCATTATTTTTTAAAATTAAAAACAAAACAAAAACCAGACACGCTTAGAGATGTTAACAAAGCAGACCTTCCATACACTTAGCTCTTACAGAAGAAAGTGTCTGAAACCCCTTCAAGAAAGCTTTCCTACTTGGCTGTCTTGCTCAAGGCTGGATTCCTGTAACAATATAGAGCAAAAGGCCACTAAAGCAGCCCTTGTTGATACTTGCAATGCCAGTGTGCTGGTCTGCTAACACTCTCAATACCACAGAGCCAATATTCTCAGCAGGGAATAGAGAAAAAAACATATGAACAGTTTATGAAGGTCACTTAGATTATACAGCTTGAAGAGGAGGATGAAGGGTGACCTCATTGCAGTCTATGGCTTCCTCACATGGGGAAGAGATGGGACAGGTACTGATCTCTTCACTCCTCCTGCCTGAGTTCATGAAGCATTTGAATGATGCTCTCAGGCACATGGGGTCATTCTTGGGGTGCCCCACACTGGGACAAGAGTTAGACTCTATGATCCTGATGGGCCCCTTCCAACTCAGCATATTCTATTCTGTGAAGATGTGGAGCTGAGGAGCAGCCACTTTACCCAGCTTGCACTGCTTACATGAGAGCCTAAATTCTGTGACCAAATGCAGATGAAGCTGCCATCAGTGTAATGATATCCCAAAAAGCAGCAGAACTCATATGGGTGTGCAAGTAAGACCACTTAGGTTGTGGAAAGGGCATAGGGAGGCTGGTCACAGCTCGTCAAGCTTAAATTGTCTTTACCTCATTGGCCACAGATGCATTTCTGACAGGGCATGCCAAGTAGATTTTGCCTCTCCCTTTAGATCGCCAAGTAACTAGAAAGAATGATTAGTAGACCTGGTTAGAAAGAAATTCCCTCATCCAAAATCTAATGTCTTTTTTCTCTTTCTTAAGACTTTTTAAAAAGTAATATTTTATCCTGCACTGTGCAGGGGACATAGCTAGACATAGTAAGTAAATTGTTCTCTACAAGAAGGAATTAAACATAAACTCAATTTCTTGCAGGTAAACCTTTAGTACAATGGTACTTTAAGCATGCAGGAGAAAAGAAATATTCTGCTGCTTAATTAGTAAAATAAAAAAACAACTGGTAATCCAAGCAAAGCTTGAAGTATCATGGTTGCTTATAATGGAGAAATTTTCTGTGCATGCAGCTATTTTCAAGAATTACTACACAGAGTTGATTGAAAGGAACAGGAATTTTCTGCCCTATAAATATTTTTCCTGCATATATAAATCAATGCCCCACTCATGACACTCATGGTTGAGTTGTGTAGCTGAAGGCAATGAACAGAGCAAGCAGAGCTGGGGAAGTTCTTCCCACTGCTTTTCCACCATACCACTCCACAGCATACTCCTGCCCATCAGCCTCTGTTAACTGCTTCACACCAGAGGCCATTTAGTCTTTAACTATTTAGAGAGAAGGTCCCAAAAATCACCCAGAAATATGCCAAATATTATAAATGTTTTGTGATTATGTGAAACCACTCTCAAAATACTAAACAATATGAGCAGTTTCAACAGCAGAAATACTCAGAGATTGAAGTTTCTACTTTGACTGTCAGCAAAGTACCCTTACAGTAGTCTTCATGGAAAATTAGCAGATATTGGGTTTTCAGTGCTGGAGGTGCACTCTGTCATTTGGCTCTACCTGTTTTGCCTGGAAAACATTTACATGACTATCTGTCCTATATAGATAGATCTTAAGCAAATACAAAAACACCCAGACTTTGAGGAAGATTTAAATTGGATTCAGACCTGTACACTGGTTCTTAGCACTAAACTGACCCAAAACCTAGTTTGAAATACTATGTAACTTGTGTAATGTTCTACTTCCACTCAGTGAGTTTTGTAACCAAAGTCCAACTCTACACTCCAGAAAGAAAGAAGTGATTTGACACCAAACTGTTTGTTACTTTCCCATTCCTCCACAGAAAGTGCCCTGGTTTGGCAGATGAATTGTCTACAAATTTCACTACAAGCAATAGGTTTTGCAAGAAGCACTTTTTCATGTTGTGGAACTGTGAATCATTTGCCAATATGGCTATTCCTGTTTCCTGACAAGATTAATTTCTCATTAATATTCCCCAATATTCATGCAGGAAGAGCAAAACAAGGGAGATTTTTTGTCAGGAGTTTTGTTTGGTAATCTGCTGAATAATCCTTCTTTTTTTATCTTTTTGGAATGTCTGTTGATTGACTTTTAGGAAAAAAAATAAAAATGGTTTGCATATTTGTTACAGCATACATCTTGCTGGCTTTTTTTAAATCCAGAATCAGCTGTTCTCTGCAATCCAAAGATTTGTTCCTGCTTACACAAATAGCTCACAAAATTATTCTGGGCTGTAGTACTCCTTTAAAGAAATAAAACTCCTACTTAAACTGTGAACTTTTATGTTTCATGAAGAGTTACAGCAGACATCAAAGTTAAAAGTACTTTATGTTATCCCTAGAGTTCTAATGGGACAAATTAGTTTTCATATAATTAAATTTAATACTACAAAATGAAACTTGTCAATCCACATTACCATATCGAATGTTTCAGTAGTCATTGTCCAAATAAAGAAACATACCACACCATTAAAAAATATATATTTTTTTTTTTTTTCTTACAGCTTTAATGGTGATAATAGCTTATGTTTTAGATCACACCATCTAAGCAGCTAGTAAAACTGGACAGCTCCTCCAATTTCAAATGACACAGCTTTTATGCTTTCTATTGATTTAAGGCTTAAATAAAATAAAATGAAAGATGTGTACTAAAAATTAATATAAGTTAATGAAAAAATGGGCCAACACATTCATGAAGACTAAATCTAATAAACAGGTTTTTCCTCTTAGAAATGATGGTGTTAAAAGTTAAATTATTAGGAAAGAAAAAGGTATAAAGCTGCTACATAAATTCTGATAGAGAGAAGAGTTGTTTAAAAAAGATCAGAAGTTTTATCTCACTGATAAAACCAGTTTTTATGAATTAATTATGGTCCTGGAGATAACAATACTCCCAGCCTCTGGAAACTCATAAGATAAAGAATTCTTGTCCTATGGAAGATCTCTTTCTTCATTACATTTGAGGTTCATTCTCCCTACCACTGTAGTACATTCCTGCAAAGAGATCTGGTGAAATCTCACACCTTGCAAGTAATCCAGGTAAAGAGATTTTTTCAAGTCAGAGAAGGCACATGCCTTCTCCTCTGGGGATAGAGAAAGCCTGGTTCACAGTGATCAGCATGTCCTACAACCACAAAACCCAAAAACATTTCAAATATACTGTCAAAAAAGCACTCAGGACATCTGAGCTACTTCCTCTAAAGTGAGTATAGTATTAATCTCATATGATGTTTAAAAATTATATATTAGTCTACATTTACTGTCTAGGCCCTTTCCACAGACATTGGTGGAAAGAAGCGCCTCCATACAGTGATTTATCCTACTTTGATAAATGTCTAATAACATGAGTGTAGAATTGACAGAGTTTCTGTTTACCATGGGGGTAGCCTGACCAATTAAGCAGATTAGACATCTAACTTGGTGGCTAAAGGCTGATGAATCCTGCTGTGAAGTGTTTCTAGTGACACAGACTCTAATTCAAAGCACTGAAAGGGAATTGGAAAACTCCATACATTGAGCAATGTAAAAATAATCCACAGTGACTGCAGAAGGTAATTTGATGTAATTACATAATGCTACTGCTTTGGGAAAGTGGATAAGCAAAAAAACCCTAATTAAATACTTTCTACAATAGTGGACTGAAAGTCAGTGCAAGGATTCTGCAGTTCCATGTTCCTCCTCTGATGCATTAACCAAGACCACACATAGCAACTGTACTACTTATTAGTTGTCTTCCCAGATTTTTTAAATCAAAAAAGGGTAGGAATATTTTCATCTGTAGTATATCTTAAATACTATGTAACATTTGACCTGTGTGTAAACAGGTCCCACATCCATTTTTCTGTAATAATTCCCTGTAAAATAATTTAAAGTGAAACCTAGAAAAATTCTATTTTCTGTTAGAGCAAGAGGTTGCCTTTTCACTCAGAAAGCTAAAAAGAACAAGAAGAAATGTACAGTAGCAACCACAGTCTGCTAATGAACGAATTTAGGTTTCATTCTTATTAAACTATCTAGTGCTGTTATTATGTTCTGAACAACTTTAAAAAATCAATTAATTTGTCACCGGAAAGTAATGTGACTGTCCTGTCACTGTTGCTCTTGCTCTTGATAATAACCACTATTTATTTGAAAGCTCTTCTGCTGTTTCCAGAAGAGGTTTAATTAATTGCCTGAGTCTCTTCAGCAGAAAAGCTCTCTTTCTTCATTTTTTTTTTCCTTTCTGGAGGATGACTTTCAAGTAACACTTTATTTCAATTGCAAATGGGTTCTAACTTACTGAACCTTTAAAGAATTCATAAATCTCCATGTGCATCAGTCAGGTTTAGCTTGAGTCTATGCACTGAAGAGAGCATTGCTACAAGTTTTCAGGGCACGTCAGGACTATGCTGTACTGATACTTAGCAATGAAGTGTACTCCTTGTGGGTGTTTTCTGCAGCCCCATGCCTTTTGGGTTTTTTGTTCTAACATAGACCTAGTGGCTCCTGGTCAGCTCCAGTATGCTCCACAGAGAACTGGCTGACAATTAAACCAGCAGGGACTTAATTACGACAAGCTATGCTTCCTACTTTATGCATTAAAGAAAGGCACATGGTTACACTTATGCAGTCAGTTATATATCAAACTGATTATGCAGCTACAAAATGTACTGGTTTTGCATTTGAATCTTCTCTTTGCTCACTGTAGGATGATAATATACAAGTTTATGATTCAAGTAGTCTATTTCCCATAGCTGAAATTCCTGAAATATTTCATAAACGTCTTACTGTTTAAAGAGTTTCTTACTGAGGAATAAAAAAAAAAAAAAAAAAAAAAGAATGAGCAATATTACATAAATGCCTGTAAGTGTTCACATGTTGGTGTGGTGCTGACAGAAAAAGGAAAAAAAACCCAACCTCAGTTAGGTAAGAGACTATTTTCTCTCTGTATAAACGTATATCCATGCTGAATTCCAATCACATCTGATTAAAAGCAGACATCTTTTCCAGCTGTCATGCAACCAATGTTCTAAACTACCCTAGTAGATTATCATAATGTAAAAATCAGCATATTAGGTAATTTCTTCAAGGCAGCATGGGAAAAGTAAGCCTTAATTAAGAGACGTTACAAGCAGCTTGAAAGAGACAGATATTGTATTAGTTTATTGTAATACTCCCATCTAGTCAGGACAATGGAAATATAAACAGCTCTCAAGATGGAGAGTTGTTCAAATTTAATACAAAACTCAGACAAGTTACAGTAGTAAACATTGTGTATGTTCTTAACAATGTAAGATGATTAAACTTAACTCAGCCCACAGTGAAAGCTACAGCATGGGAAATAAAGATTACTTAATATAACTAATAGATTTGTTAATAATAATTGATGAGTAATTATTTTAATTGTTGTTATATTTGGTTGGGAAACAAAAATGTAAATAACTGCACCTTTGAGCTGTTGGCATAAACCTGCTGAATTATGTCTCACATGCTATTTTAGAAAGAGGACTGTTTTACACAGAAAATAAACTGCATGAAGCAGCTGTCTGTCAGGGTCCTGAGCAAATCTCTTCCAACACAGTATCATTTTCCAGGCTCCCCCAGCAAGTAGTAAGTCCCCTCAAAGTCTGTCCATTATTTGACATGCATCCTTCCTGCAAGCATAATACTAAGGAAAGATTGAAGTTACCAACTTAACCCTTCAGGGATCATCTGAAAATTGGAGATTGTGCTGTATTTTAAAATGAGTACCTGGTCCTGTCAGCCTCTTCTGCAGGGATTTTGGCAGCTTCCTCTCCCCTAGGTGGTGACAGGCAAGGAGCTATTACTGGAAAGCCACTCAATGTGACTTCAAGCTTTAATGTCATACCAAAACACCTGCATACAGCTGTTAATACTCCTGTTTTCTTCCTTAGATGTTGTCTGTAGATATAAATTGGGAAATTTAATCCACATTGAAAATCAGAGTAAAATACATAGTATGCAAATCAACTGAAATTTATAACAAGGGCTTATTTATGCCAACCAATTTCTGCTAGAATATCCTCACCAAAATATCATCTTATTCTGACATCCAATAGGCCACCCATCTGGAGACACTTTTCAGCAGAATCACTTTCCAGTACAATAAAAACCAAACTGACAAGCTTCCTACCTGTTTACACAGTTGTCAGGTTCACTGACTCTACCAGATTTGGTGCAGTAAGTGTGGTGGGATTTCTTGCCAGGTTTCTTTTTTTTCATTTTAGTCATGCATACTATATTATAGATCTCAATCACATAGTTACATCCACCAAAATCTCTCCTTATCCAATAGAATGCACAGAGTACAGCTGAAAACTTCTCACTTAAAAGTATAAGGAGTTCTTGTTGAGGTCCTGAAGTTGTTATCTTTTGAATCAAGGATGCATTATGCTTTTCAATGGGGTAGCTATCTCTAGTTGAGAACCTCCTGATTGTTCTCAATATTTTACTCTCTTCATTCTGTTGGATTTAACAAAAATGTAAGTTTTGTTCATGTCTGTCTTTGTTATTCTTGTCTTTTGAATTATGTAAGAGTTATGGATCTCATTAAGAAGGCTTCTAAGCTCTTCTACCGTATCAGCAAGCCAAGCATTATCTATCATCTATCCGTGTACATTGTGAATGGAGGGGGAGGGAATGTCAGCATCTCTGGGATGTAGTTGAAATGCAAAGAATGGCTGCTTTGTAATGCTCAGGTGAGTCCCTTCATGTGGCATATAGCCACATGTATAGATCTGGGACAAGGTCAATTTTCATTTTCGTTTTCGTTTCAGATCATTTGCACTAGGGAGGATATAATTTACTGTGCTGTAGATCTATAATTTTCCTCTTCATTTCTTCTCCCATTCTTGATTCACTTTCCCAATAACTTCTGACTATTTCTTTCCTGGAGGTGACAGCATAGATCTGTATATGTTGCAAATATTTGGTAGTAATGTGTAACAGCCTAGCATCTATTCCAATACAGTATAATTAATATAATTTTATATACTCGACTACTAATGTGTTAGTGGTTCAAAGGGGGGCAACATCAGTTACAATGCTCAATGTTTCTGGTTTGTTTTGTGTTTAAATGCCAGGATGTTTATTTTTTAAATTAAAAGCTTTTAATTTTATTTATTTATTTATTTATTTTTAAGCTGATAATTAATTTTATCCCTGAATGAAAGACTGTGTGCTATGGACTGCCTTCACAGAGGGAGAGACACAGGGAAAGCCCATTTGGTTCAAGGTTCCTCACTTGACTATGAAAATAAAACTTGTGCAGGACCATTTTGATTTTCAGTCAAAATCTACTCAATGTCCAGATCTAGAGCATGAAAAATCCCAAATAACGGTGTAATCTAGTTTTGTAGCAATGCATATTCAAGCAATATTCTCAACTTCCAATTTTATGAGATTTATTTCCTTACACTTTGCAGTATGTTAATTTGATGTTCTTTGTCTTTACCTTACAGATAGAAAAAAGGAACAGAGATTTCTAAACCCTTATTCCCCAGACTTTCACCTCAATGCACTGCTCATGTCCTCAACTTTCGAAGGCTCAGCATCTCCACCTCTTCACTTGAACGGCACTGAACATGCTTTCCATCATCCCATAAGCAAAAAACGTTTCATGCATTACTTAGTCTGCCACCTCTTTCAGTTGTTCATGAAAGTAACATGAGTGACTGGAACCCTGGAACAGGCTGCCCAGAGAGGTTGTGGAGTCTCCTTCACTGGAGACATTCAAAACCTGCCTGGACACGTTCCTGTGTGATATGCTCTGGGTGACCCTGCTCTGGCAGGGGGGTTGGACTAGATAATCTTTCGAGGTCCCTTCCAACCCCTAAGATTCTGTGATTCTGTAAGATACAGCAGTGACACCAAGAAGTTACACTGCTTGGGTCTGCATATGAGGCATAACTGGTTTATTTTCAATTGCATCTGTTTGTGCCGTATCTGTCACCTTTTATATCTCTAAAAATTCCCCGCCTAGCAGGCAGCTCTTTGCATACTCCTCCAAAGCCTGGCTTTCTGACTACTGCTGTCTGACATAAACTAGCTTTGAGTGAAATATGTCTGAGGTGTGCTTCTGTAAACTAGATATGACATATGTTTCTGTCAGAAAGTTACCACTCTTATAAGCAGATCATTTCTTCCCTTGCATTCACATAAAACTAGCTACTCTGTCCTAAATGCATCATTCTGCCATCAGGCAAGGCATTCACTTCAGAGGCATTCGCCTCAAATATTTTTGAACTCTCCATTCACTGCTCCCACATTCTTTGCAAGGGTGCCCAATCTGCATGGAAGGTGTAAAGCATGAAACAATAATTTATTGTTTAAAAAAAAAAAAAAAAAAAAGTATAATGAGGCTCCTGAGATAGCAGCAACAATGGAATTAACAAGATATATGATCAGGTTGCATGCTCGGGGCCCCAAAGACTGACACTGGACCTGACCACCATAATAATAAGAATGAGTGAAAAAGATTCATTTATAAAATACAGACACCAGCGAGAAGGCTTAAAGGTTACAGTGTTATCTGGGAGGAAGAGATGCAGGGAGATTAAATAACTTTTCTAAAATATACCTTCTTCTCTCAAATTCTCACAGAGTAATTCTGCTTTTAATCTTGCCATAGCAAATTATTAAAATTCAATTTTATAAAAGCTATAGCTCAGACTAAGTCAAAAGCTGAACATTTTCATTTGATTCTCCTTCCTCCCCTTATTTCTGTCTGAACCTCTGTGCTTTGAATAAAATGAAGACAAGATCCTATTCATCTCTGGGATTGTGGTTTTTTTTCAAAATCATACCTAGACTGATAGGGCTTTACCAAGTACAAACCTAGCTTCCTACACTGAACTGCAATTTTACTAAAAATGGATGTAGTGAAAAAGCTTCATAGCTCAGTTATTTGCAAGCATCTGGCTTGCAATGAGCCTTTACATCAGACTTTAATTAAGGCTATATGTGATGGAATAGGTGCTCTGCTACTGAAAGACAAGGACACTAAGTTGCAGCCATTTCACAAAAGCAGCTGCACAATAACACTTGAGTTCCTCCCAGCAGGTTGGGTTTTCGGTCAGACTAGCCTGTCACAGTGTGCTAGTGAATGCTTCTCTCCAGGGTGTACTTGAGGCCATTGTTGAACTTGCAGAGGAAAAAGAGCTGGGCATGGTTTGAGGATGGTACCAAAGATAAATAAGAGATTCAGAATAATCTTTTTGACAAAATTCTCACAGCAGAAGTCAAAGACTGACTTACGTCTTATCATAAATGGGCTCAATATATATCAAGCATTCTTATAAACTGCCATTAATATTGAATGGTAACAAATATTTATCATTAATCCTGTAGAAATTAATGTTTGTTTTAAAACCAGCAACATTACTCACCAACATACTAATGCTGTCTTCTTGACTTCCCTTCTGTTACTAAATGACTTTGTATTTTCTGAAAAAGAAAAAACCCATATTATTCTTATAACCTCTTAAAACTGACTACTTTTCCTTTTATTTTTCTTTTTCTTTTTTATAGAAATTTTCAATGTCAACAAAATTATTTAATTAAAAACTCTCCCTGGGGAAAGTAAGGAAATCAAAACAATTTTATGATAATTGGCATTTTCACTTGTTCCAACCCCAGAAGCAATAATTAATTTTGGTAGGTTCCAGCTTTCTCACCTGTCTTTACATTAACTCATTTCAACCATATTAATGGAAGATAAAATCTGAAGTTTTGTTTACACATCACCAAACAGTAATGCTTAACGTCATACCAGAAAAGACAATGTGATTGTGAATGACATCCCCTTGCAAATCGAAGCTATCAAGAGCTGGAGGCAAAGCCTTCTTACGGAGCAATAAACTCCTTCAGCTGAAAAGAACACATTTTAAGACAATGTAAACCTAAAACATAACTATTGGTCCCACATATTAATCAAGAAGGATTCAAAACATATGTCATTGACCAAAACATTTAAATGTCCAGTTGCATAGATCTGTATATCTATATACAGTTACATACACAAACATACAGACAGATTTTTTTTCCGTTTGCCACACAGAAAGACATATTCATATAATACATATACTTGTGGGCATAAGGCTGAAATATTTTAAAATATATTCATCTTGCTGCAGAATTATTATTTTTAAGTGTTCGTCAATATGCCACTGCTTTGCAAGGAGAACATACACTAATCTTCTCACTGAAAACAACATGTCCTTGTAGCTTAAATTGCTTAGTACTGTGGTCTGGGGACGGATTGCATTATTTTCTTCCCTTGATGCTGCACTTATCTGGTTCATACCAGGCTAAACATCAGAATCTTGGAGATCCCAGATGAGATAGATAAGTACATTTGTGTGAGCTCAAAGACCCATCTTACTCATTCAGCTTCCACACTTTTCCCAGAGGCTAGCTGTGCATGGTTATCTACTTTTCAAACCACATCTTGGTGGGATAACAGACTTCTGAAGTTCTTAACACTACTACTAAACACCTCACAGGGTATGTTCATCTAATGGTGACTTCCTCACCCATACGTGTTATAGGAAACCTCTACCCACAGAACTCATGGCTCACCTTGTTTGCAGCTTTTGGTTAATTCATTTAAGTGGATCACCTTCTACATTGACATCCAGTTTAATGGAAGTTTCCTGCTTGCTGCCTGTTTATGACACTAAGAGTCATGTACAGATGCCAGAAAACATCTCCATTAGACAACAAAGCAGAAGAAAATTCTGAATGCTCAAAATGACCAGAGGATTTATAGCTATCTTTTACATGTACTACAGTCTGAAGTACCTTATAGAATTTACTTAATATTTTCTCAGAAATACAGGAAGAGAGAGACAGGATGTGATAAGCAAAGCTTAGCTATGTTCTAACCTAATTAAATGTAGTCATCTGGGAACTGTCTGACAATCCCTCATTCTGTGCAGAAGGAATTTCATTCCTTCTTGTATAATTACATTTTTAAGCTATTGTCACACACATAAACACACACTCAAACTCCTTCTTCTCAATATTTGCAAATATCACCCAATCTAGTGGTTTGATTAGATTCCTCTTCTGGAAAATAAGAGCAAGGGAGCTAAGGGAAAAACACTGGTTTAGACCATGAAACCTAAGAATGAATACTGGACAAAGACAACTGGATTTCACTTACATGGACACATCAAGTGTCAAGGTCCTCCATCTGTTCTAAATAAGTACATTAAAACGCCTTTTTTTCATGTCTGTAGAAAACTAGTGTAGCATGGGAGCTCCGCAATCATTCAGATGTTATGGAGAATACATATTTTCAGTGTGTACTATTTCAATATTATAAATCTAAAAAGGGGGAAGGAGAAGGAAAGAGACAGAAGTGGAAAGAAGTATGCAAGACCATCTAGGCATGAAAAACATCCTTGTAAGTTAAAACACAAAAACATCGAGCAAGGCAGGTGTGTCAAGAGAGCAAAGAGTGAAAATCTGAAACTTCAAAGACTACATATCTCTGTCAGACTATTACCCTTCTAACTCCTCTCCCTCAGCTTTCAATACTCGATTTGCAGTGAATCAAGGAGAAACTGAGAATAGTAGGTTTAGGCAGGAAAACAGAGAAAGTTGTTCAGTACTCAAAACAGAATGTATGCAAGAGACCTGCACAGCCAGACCTCCCACTGCTAACACCAAGAATTGCATTCCCAATGAAATATGTCAGAACAACTGAGAAGGCACACACTTACATACTATTCATAACATTTTGTTTTCAGTCCTTTGTCTTTATGTAAGTAAAACAACCTATGTGTTTTATTGTTCAAGCTCTCTATTACAAAAGGATTTGGTAAAATCAGCAAACTTTTAGATTTGCTGTCCCCTTGGCAGCAGGAGATAAGTATAAAGTGATAAGTGCAAAAATGAGCTTTTCTCAAGGATGAGCTAAGAGTACACCCTGCTAGACTAGAATGAGTAAATGTGAGTCCCTGTGCTTCTAACAAGTCCTAACAGGCATGTATTTTTGCCTAAGCAGGGAAGCTATCAAAGATCTGGGTAAGAATTTGCACTGAGATAGTAAAATGGCATTGACAGTTCACTGTGAGCTGATGCAGTAAACAATCCTGATTGTACCAGGTCATGTTGGCAGACATAGTTCTATTTTTTTGTAAACTTGCATTGCCTTAGATATTTATACATCATTAATGACTGCTGGAATTCGTCATTTGGGGAGTAATTCATTATTTGCACTTTTTTTAGAGCTTCTACAGTATCTTCTTATTTGGGAACAATAAAATATTAATCTTTCCATCTAATCTGGGGAAATAAACCCTCCAAGTCTTTACCACTCTGTACATATTGAAAAACTATGTACATTTTATTCTTTTCCTTGGCACCAAGCTTTTACGTTTTAATAAATTCATCAGGATTTGGGTGGGCAGGGATCTGATTTGGTTGTGAAGTTTATACAAGTATTGAAAAAAAAAAACAAAACAGAGGGGGGCTCTTGGGCTGATCTGAGGGATTCTATTTAATTCTGTCTCAGGGAAAAAATTCCGCTCAGGGTTTCTTGCCAGAGAACACAAATTCAATTCAGCATTTAATAAAATATCATCAGTACCAAAATGTCAGTCTGTGATGATGTAAGTACTTGGCTCTGCTTTGACACAATCAGCTTGCACTCTTGTTTGGAAAAAGATGCAATGAAATAACTGAATAAATATCTTAATAACTCCTTAGTACTTTATCATAATCAGTTTCTGCATGTGTTGTTCAGTTAATAAAGATAAGAAACAAGGCTAAGTGGCAGAATAATTTTCAAGCCTGTTAAGACAACAAGCAGCCTTGTCCTACAAGTACCATCTTCCTGCACAGCTGGTCTTAGTTCAGTTGAAGCTTTTCTCTCATCTCGTCAGAGACACTATTCATTGCAACATCACCCCTGGTTATTTTTTCCTGCTTGTCATTAACTCAGTGAAAATATCAAACTGTAGTTTGATACTAATAAAAATTATACCAGTGAAAAATGATACTAATGAAATTTTACTATTTTCAGCATTTATCTGTGATATGTAACTGTGCAGCTGAAGTACAAAATTGTCACTGGTCAGATGTGAGCAGGGCTAATGCTGCCTATCTTGTACCTCTGTCCATTTATATCACAGAGAGAGGTGCTTCCTGGTAGTGTCTTGTCATGCCTTAGTTTTCACTCAACAGCAGCTTCCACCTCTCAACTTCATTTATTGATATTGGGAGAATCACTTACAAATATATTTAATAATAATAAAGACTTCCTCTTAATGTTAGCTCTTGATAGAGACTACACACAATGGATAACAAGCTATAGTGGAAATAGTAATCTGTCAGAGACTAATCGTGCTTTGCTAGTTTCAGGGGGTCCCATAACATAAGACCATTCAATTTTTTCATAAATTGAACACTAATTCAATGTATTTTTAGAAGCCACAGACATTTTCTCCAATAGTTTGTTTATGGAAGAAATACATATGTGGTATAAATAACCCGAAGACATTAAAAGACAGCAAAGACAAATCTTTAAAAGTTATGCTAATAATAAGATGTTACAGAGTGTGGTGTTTATACAGACAACAAGGCTGACAGTTCTAAAAAGTTCATACTGTATTATGTACATGGACTTAATTAGAGTTCCTCTTTTAGATCACATACCAGTGCAATATACAATACAAATCCAATGAAACTTTCACAAAATAATCAAAGCAGAACACAAGTAATTATCCTTGTAGGTCATGCATTCAATTGTTTTTATAAGGATTAATTACAAAGACAGTTTGCTACATTTTAAAAGCAAGACTCCCATAAATATCTAAATGCCTTGTCCAATTTTCAGTAAAGCTATCAGAAACTCTCAGTGGGAGGTGAATTCCCAGACACATGCAGTTAAACTTTAGCTGGGAGAATGCCACAGATCACGTAAGAAGATTCAAAGTGCACAAGTCAACGAAACCACCACTGTTGATTTCAGTGAGCTGTGGCTTGCTGCAAGCAAGGATGTCCACTTAGATACAGAGCTTTTACAAGGAAAAGAGATCAATTTAACACCAGGCCAGCACCTCTTCTTACTGCCTTCTAGTCTGGGGATCCTGCCTGGGGCGACCAAGACAGCTCCTGATTCTTAGCTGCTTCTCCTTAGATAGAAAAGAAGGTGCATCTCCCCTTCCTTTGTCTTGCATCTTTGCATTTTTATCATAGACCTAGAGAAAAGTATGCTGTCCTTGTTCCTGGGAGGATACTGAGGTATGAGCCTGGATGTGTCTTCTACTCATCAAACAGAGAAAACAGGAAGGGGTAATAGCTACCCAAACAAAGCCAGCATGCAAAATTCCCATAGTGATCAAGTATAAAAGAGGTTGAACATGTGTAAATGTGAGCATGTATGCACAATACTGAGGATTTTTATCAGCTGTCATTGTCATCTTCCTTCCACACCTGACTTAGCAGCCTAGTCCTGGGAGAAAAGCACATCCCCATCCCATAGGATGATTCACCCTCATTGCAGAACTGAGTGCTGCTCTTCCCTTCACCATCACTTTTGCTATGCACACTGCATCCCTAACTCCTCTCAGCCAGCTCAGGCCTCTGAGCAATGCGGAGTCAGGAGCACCCCCGTGTGGCACCTGGGAAATGGAAAATAAAAAGTGACTGCAACGGGAACAGCAACCGCATTGGCACAGATAAAGCTGGTGGCAGAAAGTTGGTATAAAAAGGAACAAAAATTTAAGGTAACCTTATTCAGTTTTTGTTTAAAAATCTAAATATGTAATAATGCAGGTTGACAGCTAGTAGATAATATGCTGTGTAGCAAGTGTAGGTGTGGGACCAAGGAGGGGATATGCTTCTGTGGGTTTTTTTGTTTCTTTTAAAACAAAGATTGTGTTGTCATCTGGCAGTGAAAGTTTTGTTGCTATAGCTACACTCCGTAAAAGTCTGGGATACTGCTAAATCTGGCTTCCAAAGTTTCCATGATACAATACTATTTGTCATAAGAAAATGGCAGGTTGTCATATGGAGGTAACTGTTCACCTCTGTGACATGCTGAAGGAGGTACCAATGCCAGATAAGCCTTGCATGTAAAGGTGCCCAAGGAAAGATTTAACATACAGATTTTTGGTTTTGGTTTTTTTGTGTGGTTTTTTTTTTTTTCTACTACAGAGAATAACCAAATTACTTTAAATTTTTATCAAAAGGGGAAAAAAAATAAAATTAAATAAAAGTAAAAAAATACAAAGATGACTGAAGTTTAACTTTTGTGCCAGAATTGACAGCACTGAGTTGATCTATAAGATGCTGTGCTGCTACAAAACAGCTGTTTTCCACAAGACACAGTCAAGGAAGAACTTGAAGGTGCAGGAAACACATACATTAGACTTACTTAGCTATATATATTACAGCTGTGTAACAACTATCCTTTCCATTTCTGTGGCTTTCCACTGCCTTCTTCCCCCTTCATTCACTATCCTCTTTTGAAGAGAATACAGTATGTTTCTTGTCCTAAACAGTTTTTACTGTCTTCTCTGTGTTTCTACCTCTCTCTGGGTAGAAATAGATTTTAGATATTAGTCACAAAGTGGCACAATTTAGACAACATCTGGAGGTTGCAGAGGGAGAGCTCATAGCAACTGGTCCTTTGGATAACAATTTTCTCCCATTTTACATAATAAAAAATTAATAGGATGGCTGGACAGCACTGAATTACTGCCAGTCCCCACCAAATTCTTGTTCAGTTTTAAAATAATCACCTTTGTGTTTTGTTGCATTCCCCCTTTCAACATCTCAGAAACATCTCCAATGTGTTTTACTGCTGTATTCCAAATCTCCTTAGACCCCTGACTTTCTCTATACCTGTATAACACGATGATGGTTAAACTTCTGCTGTGCTGAGGGTCCTGGCTACCATCGTAACAAAATGCACCACTTCCATTTCTCATCTGCCTGTATCTGCCAGCTGTAGCTTACACCTCAAATGCAAACTCAGGATGATGACAAAAAAATACAGCTTCTCCAGCCAACAATAATATACTACAGTGGTGCATGAGATACATTAGATTCATCTTGTTTGGACAGCAAGAGTTATAATTAAACCATTATTTGCTTTAAACGTATGTAGGTAGAAATTTAATGCAAGCAACTAATTCCAAAGACCCTAGAGCTAAAATAAATATATCTGTAAAAGAATGTTTTGTAATAGTGATAAGAAATATTCAGTGTACCTCTATTTTCTGCACAAAAGGAAATCAAACATCATAACTAAACCAAATCGTTTAACCAATGGCAAAAATCCTATATTCCACAAACCAATCTTTGTAATATAGGACTGTGCTACTCAAATGTTGAATTCTACCCTTCATTTGGGCTATGAATAAATTTTACTGAGAATTGGCCCAGATCCCAGCCATATGACATGTTGCTCTGGGACTTCGTGTTTCCTGCCTTTTCTCTCAAGTTCCTGATATGTTAAGGTAAGCTTGGTTGAGGAAAGCTGATGCCAGTGTTGGGAAACAGCTATGACAGGGCATTGCTGGTCCCAGCATTACCAGGCCAATGCATTTTACTCTGTCCTGTGCAGCCAGACCCCC
>NW_009952435.1:3912472-3928259 GCF_000747805.2 Chaetura pelagica
GTCTTACGCTCTTCTGCAAAAGCCTAGCTGTACATCTCCAAGCAGGAGGCTATCTTCCAGCAAGAAAAACACATTATTTTCTCTGGTGAGACTTTAACTGATTTCTCAGTTTGTAACAACAACAAAATGCCTCAGGTGCCCTTTACACAATAAATATTACAAAATTAGTGTAATAAAATCTGACGACTAAAAAAAAACAACCAACAACTCTACAATTAAAACTGTAAGGAAAGAGTTCCAGTGGAAATAAAATACATACTCCTGCAGTACAAAATTGGTGTGTAGGCGTTACTACATCGTAGAAACTACATGTAAAAAATTGGCTGGTTTTCCAAATGCAATACATAGTGACATATATTTCAATAAAATTTAGACAGCCCTATCTAGTTTTCTAATCTCACACCATGCAAAAAAGAAGTACTGCATTCAGAGTATCAGAGTCTGTTCTGATTTACAGCAGTGTACATCAAAAAGGATCCCAGACAGCATTAGAAATTCAAATAGGAATAACAGACTGCCTTCAGAGAAAAACATCTTCATGGTTAGAGTTAACAATAGTTAAACATCAAATAATGATTACTTGAATTCTGGTCAAGCTTAGACATCAGATGTTGGTCACTTTCTACCATGCGCTCATAAAAATACACACACAGAAACAGTCACCAGTTCTAAGAGAAAGAGGAAGAGCAGTGGTGAAGTGTCTGGCTGAAGGAGAGCCAGCACTGCCGGATGCTGCAGAGCTGGGAGTTAAATCCAGTACAGCCTGGGTCTTAATGTGCCTGCTGCTGCAGTCTGCTACCCTCGGCTTTGAGCCACCAGAATTTTATACTTATAGCTGGAAATCACAGAACTGTATTTCTCAAGAGTTTTCTAGCTTTTCTGCTTGTATTTCTAGCTGGAAATAGTTTGGTTTTTTTTTTTCTTTTTGTCTTCTAAGTATTATTTTTTGTATTTTTCTCTTTCAAGACCAGCTTGCTTTTGGAAGTACTTCATTTTGCAGCATTAATAAATAACCAGAAGAATATCAGCTAACAGAACATTTCTGTCCCTTCAGGAATGTTGTTTTAGGTGTCTAATGCAAACCTCCCTGCTTGTACGCACCTTCTGAGCAGAGCTGGCTGCATGTTTTCCTGCATGCCTGTTATTGCCATCACTAAACATGATAGAGTGAGATCTCACCAGTGTCCTGAAGCCTCCCCATCAGCCAAACGTTTAACTGTTGCTACTACTCTTTCCACAATGTTGCAAAAGACAGAAAGATTGGACATATTCCTAAAGTATAACCTACTGCATCTATTTTAATGCCGTCAGGGAAAGATTTCTTCAGCGTGCGTAGGGGAGAGAGGAACTGTTTCTCTCTCCCATGTGCAAGTTCCTTTCCACTTCACCTTTCTCCCCAGACAATAAATTCTGGCACTACCAATGATTAAAAAGACAATATGAATATATGGACTTCTCTAATTTCTGTTCTGCTGCAGCTTATTAAAATAGTAATACACTTTATTTATGTAGCACCTGTCTGTGAAGAATCCCAGGCACTTTAAATACAGAGCAAAGCACATGATAAAAAGAAGTACGCACAAGAGGAAAACAGAAATCATTAAATATAATTTGAAATAATAAATAAAGCCAGTGTGCCTTGAAAGCTGCATTATGCTTAAAATAATCCTATGAAGCTAACTTCCTAAAAGAGCCTTTTCTCAGTGCTTTTACAAGTCCCAGGAGAAAACCTCATCAAACACACCAAAGGCACAGGAATAAAGATGCAGACACTGTTGTAAGCTTTTGCAGTGTTAAAGCAATATATTTTTAATTTCTCAGAGGAAAGGACCCTGTGATTATTATTTACACTACCTTAGTTCCTAGGAGGTAAGAGCAGCCAGGATGAGATCTCCATTGAATTAACAACTGTGCACATGTAACACAGGGCAAGAGGCATAGCACAAGCCATGATCTGAGAGGGGAGCCATTCCTGACACCTCCCACAAGTCTTTCCCCTGAGCTACAGCAGCTTACACCATCACATCCAGAGGTCCTTCCCTTCTACCAATAGGGAACCTCCTCTTCCAGCCAGAAATGGCATTTGCAAGGAGTAAAAACGCATGTCACAGGTAACTTGTGAAACCACAAGGGAAACCACAGAGATAGGAGGTTATGTTCCCAAATTCAGTCTCCAAGGCGGTGCCAAAGGCAGAAATACAGCTGAATTCTCCTTTGTCTAAGCCTAAATCTCTGTTTCTTGGAATTGAAGAGCCATGACAACTGACTGTAAATATGAAAGCACAATCTGAGAATCAAACTCCTGCTAAGCTACTTGACCCAAAAGGAAAAACTGATGGGATTTGATAGCTAAAAAAGTGAATCCAGCAGTGAATTCAGAGCAGGATCTCACTTGTTTTTCTGAGGCTACAGTATTAAAATAATTACTACATTTTGAGCAAGCTAGCCAGATACTCAAGTAGTTCTGCAAAACCACATTGTTATGGTCTGGCCTTGAGATCAAGTAAGTGAGCATCCAATGAATATATAACACAGAAATTAAGGGCCAAGCAGTCTTCCTGAGAGCTCTTGTGCTGTACAGAAATTGCTTGGACATAAGCAGTTGGTCAGGGAAGCACCTGTCTTGCTCACATCCACAGCCAAGCCTGCATAGGTCCAACCACCTGTTGCAAACGTTCTTTAAAATATGACTGGGCACATTAAATACTGCAATTAATTAAACAGAAGTAGGCTTCTGAATACACTATCACACACAAACTGTTTTTTAAAAATTTATTTTATTTTTACATTATATCTTCATGATGCATATTTATATATGTTACTGTCCTGTACCAGCCATCATACAGAAAATAAATTTCCTCACGAGTGACTTGGTTTTTGACAACATGAGAAAAGAGATCTGCAATGTGACACTCCTGTTCCTGCTGCAAAACCAATGAGACGAACACTGCTGTCTATTATCAGTAGCATCAGGGGCCAAATTTTAGCATGAGATCCTGAAATAGCAACATTGGGAAAAAAAGAAAACAACAAAAAAATGTTCATTGAGGCAATCAGTGACCCTAACATCTCTGTCTATAATAGGAGCAGGGCCTCATGAGAGCTCCCTCACAGATTTGAGCAGCTCTAACCTGCTCTGATGACACACAGTCCAGAAGATCCAAGCTGATAGCAGAACCAGCTGGCAGAGGCCCTGCTGTCTGGTGGTCCACCATACCAGAGGCTCTTGAAAGCTGAAAATACTGATAAGGGCTCTTCTGGCCCTCTGTGATAAGAAAGTCATTACTGAGTGACAAGAGGGGTCTACAACCTGACTGAAGCTGGTTTGAAATTCTTAGTATAAATCAATGATCCTCATACACAAACAGTCCCCAATCTGGAGACAGAGCCAGTCGCTGCTGCTCCACCAGTTTTGCAGCTTTCAGATCACTGTCCCTGACTGAAACAAAGTTCATAAAAATTAATAAAATTATAAAGATCCATGTATTATAACTCCACTGGCCTTTGATTTTTTAAAAAATGTAATTTTTCAGGAATAGTGATAACAATTTTGTAATTGTTGGAGGACAACAGTTCCTTGCTGTTTATGGTATCATAGCAATTATTATGCATGAGGCGGCTCACAATGTCAAAGAAGTATGAAAAGTTGGATAAAGAGCTCAAAAAACATAAAATATAAAAAAAACCCTATTTTTTGTTTGTTTGTTTTACTCACACACAGTATACATGTCTCCTTGTAGTACATTTGCAGAGGTGGTCAGATCGTTCAATATCAGGCATGTAAAGTGCACAGAGATACAGTCTCCCAGGGCAACACTTGCAAGAATTATGCTCTGCTAGAGCATAATCTAAGTCACTCAGATTGAGGACACTTTTGTAATTAGGCCAAATTCCTGAATTTAATTTATTCCTTTGGGGCATTTCTTTTGAATTCAACCTAAAACACTGTGCATTTAGGAGGCAAAGACTGTTCAAAGAAAGAATAAAACCGAGACATAAACTTTAGTTGCTTTATTAACTTTGTCAGCAATAGCTGAACCCAGGTCAGAATGATCTTTTCCTTGTGTCACCCCCATGGGAGTGGTGTGGAAAATGCAGGACAGGATAGTAATGGGAAATACAGTCTTGCCAAGAAGAGTTGATCTGAGGGCAGATTACCTTCCTTTATCACCATGGCAGAGGGAAGACACTGTCTCTTATCTCATTTATCCTGGGAACAAGACATTACAGCAGTGGCAACTTTTTAATTAATTCCTCACAAGACTCATTTCCATCAATTGAAGTTGCTGGCATATATCTCTGCTCTATAGCAATGAGACAAAGATCTGTGCAGCACTTTCTCCAAATTTAAGTGTGCGATCGCATGAGTCATTTGTTTTCCAAAGTCCCCATTGTTCATGTTTCAGAAACTGTTCAGTCTGAAGGATTATGTGTCCATGGCTAACAATATACTGATGTTTACTTCACACTTTCCAATCACCCACATTTACCAAAAAGTGCACGCTCTGTGGCATCTGTGCAAAGAGCCATCCTTCCCATGAGGCAAATATTATACTTCCTACTCTCAGACAACCATACAGAATTGAGAAATTAATTTGGCTTTATTCTGTCTGCATGATTTGCAGATTTAAGATACAGTTAACTCTTCCAAACAATAAAACTGATTGTGTTGTGTGAAAAGAAAATTAATAGAAATTCAAACAGCAAGTCAGACAGTGCAGTTCTCCACAGGATTGTTCTCAAATCCCCAGGTGCCAAACATTTTCTATCTCTAAATAAGGCAAAGTCAATTCCCCAGCTATAGTTGGACTAGGGACAAGTAATTTTACAAACACATGTATCTGTTTCCATAGACAGGGTCATGAACTGGCCATGTGTAAGGGTTTTTCCAAGCAGAAGTCCCTGTCCATGGGAAACTGAGGTGTCACTCACTAAACAGAGAAACCTTATTCCCCTGCCTCCCATCATCTGCAACACAGAGGCTACAAGCATCACTAGAGTCACAAAAGGGTTCCTTTTCTTTTGCAATGTTTCCCTTATGTGCTAAACAACATGCTACATGCTCACAGCCCAGTTCACAGCAGTCATTAATTTAAAATAAAAACTAACAAAAAAAAAAAGTCAAGCAAACAAAAAGTAAAACCCTGAAGACATACCAGTAACTATCTTGAAACATTTAAAACTTTTGGCTCATTTTTTTATGATCCAGAGCAAATAGACTGATACAGCACAGACATTAAAAACATGCATTCACCCAGGAAGAAGTTTTTTCCTGTGAAGGAGAAAACCTCAGTCTCAACAGCACCCAAAACAACACTTACATATAGACCTCCAGAAGAGGGAGTGACTTGTAGACCAAATTCTCAAAGGAATGCAGAGAAACCACTGTATGATAGCCTTAATTCTTATGGTCACAAAGCAATACGATGTGCTGTAAATTGATAACAGTTTGTTGTGAAAAGCAGCAAAAAGCGGGGACACTCATTTCTGTACATAATTTACCATTATGAACTAAAAACTAATTGTTGTATTACTGCCAAAGGAAGAATTCCAGTCAAGAGAAAGAGAACTCACCTGGAACATTTTTGGGATTCAGAAATCTCAGGACTGAGGCCAGCATAAACATCTTGTGCGGGGATAGGACAATGGCCAGTTCTAGAAAAAGAAAAGAAATATGAGTTTCCAAGTAATT
This sequence comes from Chaetura pelagica, assembly GCF_000747805.2. Taxonomy (NCBI): domain Eukaryota; kingdom Metazoa; phylum Chordata; class Aves; order Apodiformes; family Apodidae; genus Chaetura; species Chaetura pelagica. Next base: position 3,918,165 of record NW_009952435.1, read on the forward strand.
CAGAGACAATTTATGCTTCTCTACTGTCATCAAAGCTACAGAGATCAGCCTGAGATCTGTTCCTCTATTTCTGCAGCTCAAAACCCAGAGCAGAGAGACACACAATAGTTCATGTGCTTCCACTGCCAGTACATCCTGATTTAAATTCATCGTTTGATACATCCAACCATAGGTTGAGACTTGAGATGCATCAGGGGGCAAAGCATCTCCATTATAGCTCTGATAAAGAAGGACCTAAGAACCCTCCTGTCTCTGATGTTTTATCATTTTTCTCCCCATTCCTTGGGAGTCTCATTTCTGTGTGTGCTATATCCCTACAGTAACTTGTAAAATGATATAATAAATAATGTAGAAAACATGCTGGTATGTCTTGCTTTATCTCAGATAGTAAAAAAGAAAGCTATCACAAATCCTCCCTTGCTTAGCCAAAATGTCACGAAGTACTTATAGCATATCAGTGGATCTGGCCTACTGTATGTGCAGATAATTCTCTAACAGCTGCCAGCTAGTTCCTAATCTACTTTCTACAAATTAGAGACTCAGTGAGCAGTGCCCCTCCTTCAAACTCCCCAAAGAAAGAAAACTGTCTCTTTAAAGGCTTCATGCTCTACTTTCAAGTTCTAACAGGGCAGAATGTGCTCCAAAAATTACCATTCTCCAGCTCCAGGAAATGGAGAGAGCCACATCAGACAGTAGAAAGTATTCTGCCTCCCATTTCAAAGTTTTGGATCTTAGATTTGATCTTAATTTACTCTAATAACTCAGTAGATAAATCTCCACTAGTAAAACAACTACACAATTATCTCTTCCTCTGGTGTGGACAGCAACAAATAATACAAAGAATGGTTATAGCTTCTTTTTTATCAGAACTTCAATGAAACTATTATAAAGCGTAAAGATCAACGGCAGTTCAAGGCTCTGTGGAATTGTCACAGATGCAATATGAATTATCTTTTTAATCTTCAATTTCATCTGTAAATACAAGCATATAATCTAGGTGTGCCTCTCATATTTTGCAGCTCAGTGCTAAAAAAAATATGTGAGAGAGCAATGTAATAATAAAAAATTCCTTTCCAAGGGTGCAAAATCACACAGAAGAATCATAATGAGTTTTTACATTGCAGAGTCTTTCTTCAATTACTCAGGAGATAAGGATGACTAGAGGACTTTGTCATTCAATTGCAAATTAAAGCATCACTTCACATGCAGCAGGATCAGGCACTGAAATCACTTGTCAGGAGTTTGTCGTTTATAAGGGCTTTAGTATCTGGAACTCATCCTATCTTTTCCTGCCAACTTGTGTGTCTGGATGAGACTGTTCTGTGCATTCAGCCATGAGGGTCTCAGTCCAGCTGTTTGTCCAGCCTAAAATATTTTCAATAAAATGGAGGGAGGAGGAAAAGGAAAAGAGGGAATATAGCTCTATCCCTGTTTCCTAAGTTGGGATCAATAATTGTGCACTAAACTAAAATTATTTAAAGAACTATGATTCATTATGGATATCAGCTATGCTTATTAACAAAATATTTTATGTGTGCACAAATTATTTCTCACTTCAAAGATGCCACTTAAGCCAAGTGTCACCACTCAAGATATACAAATCTATTTGATTGGTTTGGGTTGGTTTTGGCATAATATCCTAGTGGCTAAAGAAATTTCTGCATTTCTGAGTTACTTTTAAATCTTTCTCTTTCCTGATGGCTTGTTTCTGTGACATTAAAACCCAGTCACATGACTATTCCAAAGACTGAGATGCATTTTCCCATGTCACTATTTGCCTTCACTGCACTAGCTATAAAAAGATTTAAAAATAACTGAAACAGAAAACAGAAACCAAGCTTTTCCTCCATTACTGAATAAGCCTCCCATATAACCTTTCTATCAAAGTACTCATCCCATTGTCACTCTAAAATAAATATGTGCTTTTTTCCATGTGACCTACCAGCAGTAGAGGTTGAGAAATGCCAACCATCAAATACTCTATTATTTGGAATTCAGGACACTATAGTGAAAGACATGATTCAGTCCTCACGTCCCCTCAAGCATCTGTGAGATTTGATTTTTGAGGTTTGAATTTGAGTCATATTCCAGTGTGAGCACCACATTCCAGGTGACCTCTGTAAATATTAGGTTGTTGGAAGACATGAAACGAAGACATGACTTCATTTGTTTGAGGTTAAATATATAAAATAGGTGGAGAAATTCATAGCTATCTTATGACTTTCAGTGAAAGTCCTGAGTCATTCTTAAGTGAGAGACAGTACTGTTCAGTTGTGTTTTTTTTTACCCTTGACATTTACATCCACACACAAAGAGGTCAGGAAGTTTTCAAAATGTGTGTGTTTTGAGGTCCTCTATCTAATTCACCACACGTATCTTGTACTTTAAGATCTTTCTGGAACCTAGGCCAAAATTACATTACAGAACAACATTTAAAAGCTGTGGAATTTAGCCATGCATTGGAACGTAAATAGGAGCAGAGAAATTGTAGTCATCTCTATCAGGTCTACCAGTACAATAACATCTTTCCAACATCAACATTAAAATGTAGCTTTTAGCATTAGATCTGAAGGCCCTGGCAGAAGAATCCAATACACTAAAAATAATACAAATTATTTAGTGTGGGTTACTTAGGGAAACAGTAACTAGAACTACATCAAAGCCGTGAAGGTACCCACTCCCAATTCCAGAAATCCTAGGGTCTGCCAGCTACAATGATGAAAGGTATGACTGTGAGAATAACAGGGATCCAGTTTCAACAATAAAAGTAGTGTGAATTCCCTGCATATCTGTTTAGGAACACAGACAGGTGCCTTTAAGTACAGTCCATCATTAAAATAGCAACACATCCCCACAGAGAGTTCAGAAGAAGAAATACCTTTTTGAAAATGAAGTACTTCTTCTCATCCATTAAAATTTATTCATTAGGAGGAAGTCCACATCCTGGGCTGCATCAAAAGAAGTGTGGCCAGCAGGGCAGGAAGGGGATTTTGCCCCTCTACTCTGCTCTGGTGAGGCCGCACCTGGAATTCTGTGTACAGCTCTGGAGCCCTCAGCACATGAAGGACACAGAATTGTTTGAGATGGTCCATCATCATGATGATAATCAAAGGGCTGGAGCACTTCTTCTATGAAGACAGGCTGAGAGTGTTGGGGCTGTTCAGCCTGGAGAAGAGAAGGCTCCAGGAAGACCCTATAGTGGCCTTCCAGTACCTGAAGGGGCCTACAGGAAAGCTAGGGAGGGGATTTTCACCAGAGGAGGTAGTGATAGGACAAGGGCTAATGGTTTTAAACTGGAAGAGGTGAGATTTAGGTTAGACATCAGGAAGAAATTCTTCACCATGATTGTAGTAAGGCACAGGAATAGGTTGCCCAGGGAGGTTGTGGAAGCCCCCTCCCTGAAGGTGTTTAAGGCCAGGTTGGATGAGGCTTTGTGCAGTCTTGTCTAGTGTGAGGTGTCCCTGCTCATAGCAGGGGGGTTGGAACCTGATGATCTTTAAAGTCCTTTCCAGCCTTAACTATTCCATGATTCTATGATTCTGTAAGTGCCATGCAATAGAGAAAATCATCTCTGTATCTTAGTCCTAAATATCCATGGCCGCAGCAATCCAGTTGTCTGCCGCAGTGGACTCTGGCTCAGGGAAATGAAGAATTATAAAGAGTAGAGCAATGAGGCATCACCCTTACCCACCTTCAAACATCCCATCCGACTAGCAGTCAGATTACTTCAGACCACAGAGCAAGGGAGTATCCAATATGATATGAAAACATCGGGCTTTGACCACAGACACCTCAGTACATGCCCTGCTCAACATCTCACTGCGGCTAAAAGTCATTTGTTAAAGTTCTTATCAAGAAGGAAAGAAAAAAATAATGTTCAAAAAAACATTCCATTTGTTAACATGTCAACTGATTTCACAAATATATTTTCTGTCTGGCATTTTATGACATTTTACAATAAGCTGAAATTTATCTATAAATGGTGCAAGCTGATGGCCTAGTCCCTCCGAGCAAGTCACCATATCTTCCTATACACAGAAGCCTCTGCTTTGCAGTATCCCTCAGGCATGGAAGTAAAGCTCAAAAATGCACTGTACAGCTCAGGCAGGTCAGACCTTACTGCAAGTGGGAGCTTTTATCAACAAAGGCTTTGAATATCACTGTGCCTGAAGTTTTGACAGTTGTCATAAACTATGAGGATTCTTGCTTTCAGGTAAGACTTTTTTTTCCCCAAAGCTACACTAAATATTTAATTGTCCACTTAGACTGAGTAAGGGAGAAGCAACAAGGGAGTTGCACATCATGATGTGAACAATGAGGAAAAAAAAATACTGAAGAACATACAAAGCAAGAAAACTCTTAATGTCAACCAAGTGAGTAAAAGCTTCTTAAATAAATTCAGAATTTTTCTAGTAGCAAACTGGGCCTTCTTTTCTTATTCCTCTTACAGTGTTTGGTGTTTTGAGTCTTTTTCAGAGAAGCATCCAGTGGTACTCCTAGAACTGTAACACCTTTGGGAAAAGCAATTACATGTTTTGGGAGGTAGTAAAACAACTACTGAGACATCTAGCCCAGAACTGTGCGAAAGAGGGTGCAGATACAATCCACTACTGTTGTTTTTTACTGTTTATTCTTTTACTTCCTTTGCCTTACAGGATGCACCATATGAAGCTGAGTTTTTCTACTGGAGAATGATATTCAGCAACCATGGTAAAAACATTCACTCACCCAGAGGAAAAAATCTTACTCCACACGGTTTCAAGAGGCCTGCAGAGATGGAGGGAAACATCTGGTTCTCTTCACAGATCCTCCTTGAGGGTGTAAGCAGAAGGAAGAGAAAAATAAGGAAATCATCCTGTCATTCAAGGGCAAAATCAGAACAATGAAAGAACAAGAACAGGGATGTTTGTTTAGCTTGTTCCAAAGTCTCAGTGTGTGATGGAAGGTGTTGCCTGACAAAACTGATTAACTCTTTCCAAACACCTTTCTACTCTGGTGCTTGACAAAGAAGTCTTGCCTTGTGTCCAACCAATTACTGGAACAAAAATTGAGAAATTTAATTCTAGAGGCCATTTTGAATCTCAAGAAAGGAAATGGGAGCATGAAACAAATCCAGATATCAGATGTTACCAGCTTTTTTTAGGAAACTTTCTATATATTGTGCCAAACAATCATTTCAGAACATCTGTTGAACTATGGATGTTTAGGATGAGAATCTTCAATCAGAAATCTGGTGTGAATTTCAAATAACAGAAGATATAAATTGCAAGCGTGACACAGGAAAGAATACATATAACTGGTTCAGTTTCACAATAGCTTGCATTGCAGACTTAGCTATAATCATTCTGCTGCTTAGAGAATATAAAAGTGCAATTTAGAGAGCTGTGTGGGATATAAAATCAATAATTTCATTATCAGTTGTGCAAAAAAACCATTTTATTGTCTTTTTATTGTTTTCTTTCTTAGGTAATAGCTGGAAAACATGAAAGTTGAATTTATGTATTTATATATGTTGTATATGAGGTTTTTTACCATTCATATAGATTCTTACATTATCTTCTCTTAAATGCTGTCCGGACTTCTCTATTTGTGTTAGAGCTTAGGTCCCATTAAAAAGAATAATTTCCCAATATATAAAGAGGATTTTCTACTACACAGATAAAATAATCTACTTTTAAATGAAAAAGCCATAGCTAGGCAAAAGTCTAACACAACCCAAGAATTTCTGAGGAAAGCAGTTTATCGTGGTTAATTGTGGCTCGGGCAGCCTGTTTTCAGTGGCCCAGGGGGAATGACTGCAGGTTTGTTTGCAAAAGCAGTTGAAGCAGAAGGCAAATGCAGCAGTCAGAGAAGTAGGTACACTGAGGGGAAGAGAGGAGGCACTAAAATCCCTTGTTGCGTTTTGTACTGTGTGTGAATAAAATTCTGTATCTGGAATCTAATTAAGAAATAAAACAATGCATGCCAAAACCTACCTTTAGAACTGTTTAGATATTCTATAGAAATACTTTGATTGCATAATTGGTCCTACAAATTCCAAGAAAGATAGATTTGCATAATTCATTCTGTATCCAAAACAAACATACTTCCAGACTTGCATGATGCTGTAGAGGTTAGAGTCAATTAGCAAGCATCTTCTTAGTAACTAAACCCTTGGTCTTGTTTTGTGTTATGTTTCTTTATCAGCTAACTGACACAGGGGTTTACCTCTTTTTTTGTTATCAATAATTTACCTCAATTTTTCCCTGCTCTTTGCACACAGCATGCATAAACAACATTTGGCTGGATTTGCTGCTTGGATATGAATGACCATATGTGAAAGGTCACAAATATGGCAGAAAAGTTTGTGGAGATGGAACTATTTTTAATATCACTTTAGACAGCTTTAGATTTCAGCTTCATGTCACAAATGTAGGACCTAGTATTCACGTTGTCCTAAAGACAGAAAATAAAAAGGATTCAAAACATAAAATAAAACTGAGAAAACCACACTTTGGGGCAGAAATCAATCATGGAAATAGGGAAAAAAAAATGAACAAGAGGCTTCTTCAAGAATAAATTGTATTTTCTATAACCCGTCATGTTTGCTGGAGATTTTAGGGGAAAGAAAGACCTGTAAGTGTTGATAGCAGCACTGAATCTTGTCAGGATGGAAGCAGATCTGTCCCTGATGCCTTGCATATTTACTTCTGGACTTCCCTCCACATCTCCTCTCGCCCTCGAGGACTGGAATACAAAGTTATTTGAATTAACATGTCTTGTACTAATTGGTTTAAGAAAGCCACCTACAAAATGAATTAACAGGGAATGTAAAGTCTAATTATTCATCAAACATTTGTAACAGAAGGACTGCTGTTCTTTCACATTGACTCAGTGTACCTATTTGACTTCAGAAATTAACACTCTTGCATGAAGGAGGTAGAATCACTAGATTAAATATCTCTGCTGGTATTTCACCTACAGATTGGAAACAAGTATGCCACTTCAGTTATTAGTAGTAAGTAATTGCTTTGACCCTAGGTGTCTGGGAATTTAGATTTTCAATGGCATTGACAGTGAAATTTGAAATTTTCAGAATTCATCTGAAATCTTTGACCATTTTAGAGTAAGAGTTAAGACATATGGAGATACACATGATTTAAAGCACTTTTCGTTGAGGATGATTGTCAGCTGACTGACAATTATGTGTGCTTATGTATAGTGCCTAAAATAATACTAGATCTATATCTGAATTTTACTTGCATTATTAAAGAAATAACCTGTCATTAGCCACCAATAACAGATCCCTTGAACTCATTTGATGGCAAAATCAGAACATCTAATTTAGTTTCAAACACCATATGAGCTGCAATGTAAAGCTTCAAGTAAATAAAATAAAATACATCAATGAAAGCAGAAAGTAGAAGATTAAAACAGATACAAATACTTACAAATTTGCAGTGGACTATGCACCAAGATAAATGTGGGTTTTATTATTAAAGTATGGTGCAACAGATTATAAATTGCATTTTTATTTACAGAGTTAAAACATCTTTAGCACTAGAGTTAGTCAAAATTATAAATGTTTCATGTATTGGTGTATGGAAAGATTTAATCTGACCATTTTTCATTAAAATCTCAAGGCTAAATTGTAACTATTTAATTGAGTGCAGAACTACTGCTTCCAGTGTTTAAAATTTCACTTACATCTTTCACTTGCACCTTCTCCAAACTGGGAAAATAGATAGATAGATAGATAGATAGATAGATAGATAGATAGATAGATAGATAGATAGATAGATATTTCTCCTCTCTTTTTTTTTTTCCCCAGTATTTTTGTAATGAGAAAAGGCAAAGATTACAAGTGTTGTAAGATTTTGGGAGATTGTTGGTTTTTCTTAAGGAAATGTTAGCAATACAAAGCTTTTCTTCCCTTTCTTGCTTAGGACTTTTTGTTTATTTGTTTCACCAAGGTGAAAAATGCCAAGCAAACTAGGTTGTTTCTTTAATACCATTATCTTGGTTGATAGACATTATTCTATGGAGATTTGCAAAGAAAAATACACATGCCATCTACATCTGTTCACAGAATTGTTTTGAGATTTCTTTAAACATAATATCTTTAAACATAAATATCCTTATGTTTGTGTTCTCATGAAAGCTTTGTAAAGAGAATTTTAGCTACCCATGTGGTTTCATTGCAAAAATAAATTATCCAGTAACAAGATTATAAGAAATAAAAATATTCCTATTTATCAGAGCCCCCGCAACAGTTAGAGGCCATAATACTTGAACACTGCTAAAGCCACTGTGTAAGGCCACTGCAGTGAGCAGTCTTCTACAGCCCTGTTCAAAATCTAAGAATTGCACTTACTCACAGCTAACTGCAGCTACTTTGGAAGTTGAAGTTATCCAGCCAATCATCAAGCCTTAATAACTCCAGAAACAAGGATCATAACTGCTTGTTCTTTTTCCAAGTTTGTTACATATCCATCATCTGGTATATTTGAGGGGAAATAGCTAAAATGTCCTTGAGAACAGATCCTACATTTGCATACTTCAATAGGGAAACTAAAGTTGTGTCAAACAGATAGGCTGCTCTCAGCTGCACATGTGGTGGTGCCTGCAGTATCCTGAGATCCAGGGTAGCTCTGGTAAAGAAGCTCAAGTATCCAACTCCCTAAGCCCCTTCTAAAACATTAACTTTAAAATCTTCCATAGCACAATTCTCTGGCTTATTCCACTCATTGGACTTACCTCCTTATTAGAATTGGAAAATTAGTAAATAGCCCTCAGCATGGATATGCAATGTTTTAATTTTGCCCCGGAGCAGAACTTCCCTCAAGATAGGAGCTACCTTCAGCTCTCATTAAACAGCAGCATGAGCTGGGACTGTATGGCATCCTGCATATGGCATGTGTAAGCAACAGCCAGACTGCCCTTTAATTTTTATTTATTACAATTTTGCAGTAGCCTGTAAGAAGGCTTATAAACACATAGAAAATTCATATTTATCTTTAAAAAACACTCAAGAGCATCCAAAGAAAGAAATTAAAGTGTGTGAGGTCTTTGCAGGAAGACAAGTAATTACATCTGAGTGTGAAAGGTTTTAACATCTAGGAAGGAGTTAACTATTAAAAAGTGTTATGGATGGAAATACTTTTTAAAACATCCACAAGGGATGATAGTACATTTGGCCAAAATAAAATCGTTTACTCATGAACTTAGGTAATACTTATGGTCTGCATGTGCACAAAATCTTGTAACAGAAAACATCCAGGGATAAATCATTTTGAGTAATCAATATTATATAAAGACTGTCTCCTGGAAGTATGAATATTTCTATTTAAATGGAGTAGTTGATGCACAGATAATCTTTTCCAGTTCTACAAACCCACCAAAGCTGCTGCACAAACAGCACCTGGCTATGTACTGGAACCAGTAGCAATAGCAAACAGGGAAACACTCATCCAGACTAGCTGGTGAGCCTTGCTCACCCTTTACAATTAAAAGAACCCTCTGTTGAACCTAAGAGTAAAACAAGAGTCACATATCTTCTACCTCTTGTCTTGTTTCATTGAGTTAAATACTATGTAGCATGACTGAATTCTACTGTTCCAGCCAGTGCTGTTGGGGATTGTGAGAAAATAATAAGTCTACTGAAGTTTTCTGTAACTGTGAAACCACTAGTTTGTGTGAATACAGATAGATGCAGCCTAGGTTTTCAGTAACCAAAGGCCATAGCAGACATTTACTAATTAGCTCTCCTGAGTCAAGTGTAGTTAATACATTTCACATGTAACAGTATCAATTAATAGGGCATTTCTATGATTAACAGGCTTTTCATTGTTTTATTAAATCAGGCACTGAGGGTTATCAAAAGTAGAAAGCTTGAATCAATTGACAGCTTATGAATTTTTGAGATCTTGAACTGAAGAATAGGAATAGTTTTCTAAATCAAGAAAATTGATGACATTTTCTTTCAAAATATTTTGCTTGACCGTGTTATGAATTTTGGCTCCTAGAGTTAAATTAATTACACAAAGATGTCCAGACCATGGTAAAGATTGGAGACTTATGAATGCTGCACGTGCCTTTTGCTGAAACCTCGGCATT